>NC_064565.1:77379951-77682981 GCF_937001465.1 Orcinus orca
GCCTAAGTACAAAAACCGGATACACTGAAACAAAGTCCTTGTTTACAGTGACTCACATAAACGGGAAACAGTACTGTCTGGTTCTTAAGGCACTGTCAGAATATTACCTAAATGAATATAAGTGACAAAATTCACAACCTCAGTTAAAAAATAATTGATACAAAGCATCTCTGTGGCTTGAAGCAGACAATTAGGAAACTGTAATTGAGGTTTCTTTCTCTCATACTTTTATTCAAATTCTTACTAATAATCTCTCCATTCTACCATGGTATCCTCCAAAGGATTGCTAGGGTTCCAGCAGCACCCTGCTTGTTCTACACAATGCACACTTCTGGATTATTTTCAGTGGACGTCCTGTCATCATTAAAAATGAGCAACAACAACAAAATCCGAGCGAAACTGCTTTAAAACATGTGAAAAATGCTGAACTTCCCCTGTGGAGTATACAAATGGAGCTGGAATATTTGGAGGAACTTCAGTTATTAGGGCAGGGGAACCCCACACACATATCCGTCTATGTCCATCAGTGGGCTAGGCACAGTAAGTAGAGTGAATAGCACGTAACCAGGATGTATTAACTGGGGGCGATTTTGCCCCCCAGGGATCACTTGGCAATGTTTGGAGACAGTTTTGGCTGTCACCACTGGGGACCACCACTGGGGATAGCTCTACTGCCACCTGGTGGGCAGAAGTCAGGGATGCTGCTAAACATCCTACAATGCACAGGACAACCCCCAAAACAGTTATCGGCCCCAAAATGTCAATAGTACTGAGGTTGAAAAACCCTGGCCTGGGTCACCAAGAAGCCAAGACTAGCAATTCAGAGTCTTAAACTGTTTGGTAAATATGAAGGAGTATCTGCCTTTGTTATCTAGTGTAGGTAGAAAAAATTACAGGCAATGGACACTGCTTTAAATGTTAACTCTTACCTCTGTTCTGCAAGGTTTTACATTTAAAGTCATATTCATCCTGTAAATCTTCTAGGGTCTTGATTTCATGCTCTATACACTACAAGTAAAGACAGAAACAAGATTTCCACCATACTTAGGACAAAGACTTTAGGAGACAGATTACTGGTACTATAGGACCCAGAAAACCATGGATGCAATCCTGCTCCCTCAAAGATGGATTAGACTTGCAAAATTCTAATCACACGTATGAAATAACTTATATCTCCTTAGGTAGTATATGATAACCTTTTTATGAAAGAAAATATATAGCTATTTCTGGACTGGGCCACTTGATGTCTACTTTAATGAAGTAGACCTGGAGTCTGGCAACATGCCGTCTGAAGCACAAAGTCAAGGCCGCGCTGGTGTGACCCAGAGGCCCACAGGAGAGCCGGCCCCTCAGCAGAAAGGCCGTTTCCACAGATACGGGCCCAGGGCAAGGCTGGACTCCTCACCCTTTCCCCCAAACAGCACCCACAGTGGAAGGGAGTGAACACATACCACCAAGGGCACCACCTCCATAAATGTCTGGCAAGTTTTATCTTAAAGTTATTGTGGATATTTTATTCTAATCAGAAATACATCAGAATTTCCTTGTTTGAGATGTTTTTGTTCCCCTTCCAAGTCTTAGAATAAAACAGGTGCTTGAGGAAGACTATGTTTATCCTAGGACTCTATGTAACCCCAGACACACCCCCATTTGAAAGGTGCAGACATAAAGGGCTATTTAGAGCAGCAACAGCTAGTTTACTGGGTGATAGGGCAAAGTCAACAGTTACTGCACAATCTTGCAAGGAAGGAAAAGATAAGCTCAATGTTTGCAAGTTGTAACAGGGGCCAAAAATGTCTATCTGCTCATTGGTTTCACCAATTTGTTTACTTAGGGTTTCGAACTTGAGCGAAACTTTTCTTCTCAACTACTTAAAAGCCTGAAATCAGTCACAATGCTTACACTAGAGCAATTGAAACCTTTTTTCCTCTACAAAAAGTTACAAAGAAGATGTATACATTTACTAAATACTCACCATAACTTTGTCCTTCACATTTCTGACTCTGCTGTCAAGCTCCTGCTGTTTGTCTAACATTACAGTGGTCTGAATATTCCCTGCCTGAGCCTGTAATGGAAGGTACACAGTTAACAGCCATTACTTCCTCTGTCCTATTTACCTGCTGGTTATGCTCCAAAGTCAAGTCTACCCCGTGCCCCACCTAACTCCCGGACCTTCCAAAACCTCCTGCAGGCCTCCCACATGAGTGTGCACAAGAAAAGCTCAGTTCCCAAGGCCCCGGAAAATACTGGTGAACTGTTAACAAGCCTACAGAAAAACCAGGCTCAGTTCATGCCTAAAATAAATAGTATTTCTGGAATTTTCCATTAGTTCATACAGTTGCATGGGACCACACAGGAAGTTATTTTAGTTTCTCAAATTCCGTAGACAACATTATTCTTATTAGCCCTGTACTCATTTGTCTCAAAGCCATGCAATTCACAGTGTGGTCCCCAGACAAGCAGCATCTTACCACCCGGGAGCTTGTTGGAAATGCAGAATTTCAGGTCCTAATCTGATTACTGAATCAGAAACCCCATTTTGACAAGATTCCAGATAATGCAGAGTTATATCAAAATTGAACAGTACAGAGAAAGACAAATATCATATGATATCGCTTGTATGTAGAATCTAAAACAATGATGCAAATGAGCTTATTTACAAAACAGAAATAGACTCACAGACATAGAAAGCAAATTTATGGTTACCAGAGGGGAAAGGTCGGGGGAGGGGTAAATTAGGAGTATGGGATTAACATATATAACTATATTTAAAACAGATAACAAGCAAGTACCTAAATGTATAACACAGGGAATTATACTCAATACCTTGTAATAACCTATAATGGAAAAGAATCTAAAAAAGTATGTGTATGTGTGTGTGTGTGTGTGTGTGTGTGTGTGTGTGTACATAACTGAATCACTTTGCTGTACACTTGAACACTTGAAACTAACACATTGTAAATCAACTATATTTAAATAAAAATTAATTTTTAAAAAACATTAAAAAATTGAACAGTACTGCCATTAAGGACTTCAATGAATATCTGCTCCTATAAAATAATAATGAATACCATCCCAGATGCAGTGGGTATAGTTAGTCTTCATCCTTGACAGCCAGAAAACAATTTGTTATTTTTATCGGGATCACATTAAAATTATGAATTAACTGAGGGAAAGCCGATATATTTATGATGTCGTTTTTAATTCTTATGCTTCTAATGGCTTCCTCTTGTCAACTGCAATACCACTAATACAATGCTAAGCAGCAGTGGAAACAGTGGACATCCTTGCCGTGGTTCTGACTTACTGATGTTTTGTCCGTGAAGTAAGATACTGCTTTAGAAGCAGGAGATGTATATTTTAATAGGTTAAGGAGGTATCCATCAACTCCTAGTTTATTGAATTTTTAATAAACTGTCTTCCCCAGCTCAGTAAACAGTATCTCTAAGAAACGCAAGTCACAAATCAGACTCACCCTCTACTCTTGGCTCCTTCTCACTCTCACATCTGATCCTTCAGTATAAGACCTACTGGTACCACATCCAGAACATAACGGAATCTGTCCACTTCTTCCCACCTCCACTGACTGCACCTCTACCTCAGGCACTTCCCCTCCGCTCCTTCAGTCTGCTGCAAGAGCCCACTGTCTTCTGCTTCCTTTCCTGCCCCAACACCCCAGAGGTGTCCCTGACCCTGATCTAAAGAAACAACCTGACACTCCACTACTGTCCACACAGTATCCTGCTTTACTATCTTCATAGCAACAATCACTATCTGAAAAGATTTTGTTTTGTGTTGTCTCCCTCCCTCACTAGGATGACTTCCATTAGATTGGGGTCCTTTCAAAATCTCTACATCTGTTTTCCCCCACTTCTTGGGGCTAAAAAATCAGAGGGCTAGTCACCATTGCCCTGAAACAGGGCCTCAGTAGTACATGTTGGATGAATGAATGAGTTTTTATTTCTTTATTATCCTTTGTGTTCAATTAGGAAAAAAGTACCTGATTGAATCTCTGGGCATTTTCCAAGATCTTTCTTTCCTCCTTCAGACAGTTACAGATGATCATAGACATCTGTATTGGGTCTTCCTGAAAATTATCCTAGACAATGGGTTGTTAGAATAAAAATAAATTAAATTTCAGAATGTTTAAACCATTGTGTATTATACATTGAAATGAGTTTGTTCATATCCATTAAGAAACCTCACCCTAGTCAGCTCTGCCCACCACCAGTCCCTCCCATCAGGAAACTTACACAAGCCTCTTAGATGGCTCATCCACCAGAGGGCAGACAGCAGAAGCAGGAAGAACTACAATCCTGCAGCCTATGGAACAAAAACCACATTCACGGAAAGATAGACAAGATGAAAAGGCAGAGGGCTATGTACCAGATGAAGGAACAAGATAAAACCCCAGAAAAACAACTAAATGAAATGGAGATAGGCAACCTTCCAGAAAAAGAATTCAGAATAATGATAGTGAAGATGATCCAGGACCTCGGAAAAAGAATGGAGGCAAAGATTGAGAAGATGCAAGAAATATTTAACAAAGATCTAGAAGAATTAAAGAACAAACAAACAGAGAGGAACAATACAATAACTGAAATGAAAACTACACCAGAAGGAATCAATAGGAGAATAACTGAGGCAGAAGAACGCATAAGTGACCTGGAAGACAGAGTGGTGGAATTCACTGCTGCAGAACAGAATAAAGAAAAAAGAATGAAAAGAAATGAAGACAGCCTGAGAGACCTCTGGGACAACATTAAACGCAACAACATTCGCATTATAGGGGTCCCAGAAGGAGAAGAGAGAGAGAAATGACCAGAGAAAACATTTGAACAGATTATAGCCAAAAACTTCCCTAACATGGGAAAGGAAATAGCCACCCGAGTCCAGGAAGCGCAGACAGTCCCATACAGGATAAACCCAAGGAGAAACATGCTGAGACACATAGTAATCAAGTTGGCAAAAATTAAAGACAAAGAAAAATTATTGAAAGCAGCAAGGGAAAAACAACAAATAACATACAAGGGAACTCCCATAAGGTTAACAGCTGATTTCTCAGCAGAAACTCTACAAGCCAGAAGGGAGTGGCATGATATACGTAAAGTGATGAAAGGGAAGAAACTACAACCAAGATTACTCTACCCAGCAAGGATCTCATTCAGATTCAATGGAGAAATCAAAAGCTTTACAGAGAAACAAAAGCTAAGAGAATTCAGCACTACCAAACCAGCTCTACAACAAATGCTAAAGGAACTTCTCTAAGTGGGATACAACAGAAGAAAAGGACCTACCAAAACAAACCCAAAACAATTCATAAAATGGTCATAGGAACATACATATCGATAATTACCTTAAATGTGAATGGATTAAATGCTCCAACCAAAAGACACAGGCTCGCTGGATGGATACAAAAACAAGACCCATCTATATGCTGTCTACAAGAGACCCACTTCAGACCTAGGGACACATACAGACTGAAAGTGAGGAGATGGAAAAAGATATTCCATGCAAATGGAAATCAAAAGAAAGCTGGAGTAGCAATACTCATATCAGATAAAATAGACTTTAAAATAAAGAATGTTACAAGAGACAAGGAAGGACACTACAAAATGATCAAAGGATCAATCCAAGAAGAAGATATAACAATTATAAATAGATATGCACCCAACATAGGAGCACCTCAATACATAAGGCAACTGCTAACAGCTATAAAAGAGGAAATCAACAGTAACACAATAACAGTGGGGGATTTTAACACCTCACTTACACCAATGGACAGATCATCCAAAATGAAAATAAATAAGGAAACAGAAACTTTAAATAACACAACAGACCAGATAGATTTAATTGATATTTATAGGACATTCCATCCAAAAACCGCAGATTACAGTTTGTTCTCAAGTGTGCATGGAACATTCTCCAGGATAGATCACATCTTGGGTCACAAATCAAGCCTCACTAAATTTAAGAAAACTGAAATCATATCAAGCATCTTTTCTGACCACAACGTTATGAGATTAGAAATGAATTACAGTGAAAAAACTGTAAAAAATACAAACACATGGAGGCTAAACAGTATGGTACTATATAACCAAGAGATCACTGAAGAAATCAAAGAGGAAATCAAAAAATACCTAGAGACAAATGACAATGAAAACATGATGATCCAAAACCTATGGGATGCAGCAAAAGCAGTTCTAAGAGGTAAGTTTATAGCTATACAAGCCTACCTCAAGAAACAACAAACATCTCAAATAAACAATCTAACCTTACACCTAAAGGAACTAGAGAAAGAAGAACAAACAAAACCCATAGTTAGCAGAAGGAAAGAAATCATTAAGATCAGAGCAGAAATAAATGAAATAAAACAAAGAAAACAATAGCAAAGATCAATAAAACTAAAAGCTGGTTCTTTGAGAAGGTAAACAAAACTGATAAACCATTAGCCAGACTCATCAAGAAAAAGAGGGAGAGGACTCAAATCAATAAAATTAGAAATGAAAAATGAGAAGTTACAACAGACACCTCAGAAATACAAACCATCCTAAGAGACTACTACAAGCTCTATGCCAGTAAAATGGATAACCTGCAAGAAATACACAAATTCTTAGAAAGGTATAACCTTCCAAGACTGAACCAAGAAGAAATAGAAAATATGAACAGACCAATCACAAGTAATGAAGTTGAAACTGTGATTAAAGATCTTCTAACAAACAAAAGTCCAGGACCAGATGGCTTCACAGGTGAATTCCATCAAACATTTAGACAAGAGTTAACACCCATCCTTCTCAAACTCTTCCAAAAAACTGCAGAGGAAGGAACACTCCCAAACTCATTCTATGAGGCCACCATCACCCTGATACCAAAACCAGACAAAGATACTACAAAAAGAAAATTACAGACCAATATCACTGATGAATATAGATGCAAAAATCCTCAACAAAATACTAGCAAACAGAATCCAACAGCACAGTAAAAGGATCATACACCATGATCAAGTGGGATTTATCCCAGGGATGTAAGGATTTTTAAATATATGCAAATCAATCAATGTGATACACCATATTAACAAACTTAAGAATAAAAACCATATGATGATCTCAATAGATGCAGAAAAAGCTTTTGACAAAATTCAACACCAATTTATGATAAAAAACTCTCCAGGGCTTCCCTGGTGGCGCAGTGGTTGAGAGTCCGCCTGCCGATGCAGGGGACACGGGTTCGTGCCCCAGTCCGGGAAGATCCCACATGCCACGGAGCGGCTGGGCCCGTGAGCCATGGCCGCTGAGCCTGCACATCCGGAGCCTGTGCTCCGCAACGGGAGAGGCCACGGCAGTGAGAGGCCCACGTACTGCAAAAAACAAAAAACAAAAAAAAAACTCTCCAGAAAGTGGGCATAGAGGAAACCGACCTCAACATAATAAAGGCCATATATGACAAACACACAGCAAACATCATTCTCAATGGTGAAAAACTGAAAGCATTTCCTCTAAGATCAGGAACAAGACACTCTCACCGCTATTATTCAACATAGTTTTGGAAGCCCTAGCCACAGCAATCAGAGGAGAAAAAGAAATAAAAGGAATAGAAATTGGAAAAGAAGAAGTAACACTGTCACTGTTTGCAAATGACATGATACTATACATAAAGAATCGTAAAGATGCCACCAGAAAACTACTAGAGCTAATCAATTAATTTGGTAAAGTTGCAGGATACAAAATTAATGCACAGAAATCTCTTGCATTCCTATACACTAATGATGAAAAATCTGAAGGAAACACTCTCATTTACCATTGCAGCAAAAAGAATAAAATACCTAGGAATATACCTACCTAGGGAGACAAAAGACCTGTATGCAGAAAACTATAAGATACTGATGAAAGAAATTAAAGATGATACAAACAGATGGAGAGATATTCCATGTTCTTGGATTGGAAGAATATTGTGAAAATGACTCTACTACCCAAAGCAATCTACAGATACAATGCAATCCCTATCAAATTACCAATGGCATTTTTTACAGAACTAGAACAAAAAATCTTAAAATTTGTATGGAGACACAAAAGACCCCAAATAGCTAAAGCAGTCTTGAGGGAAAAAAGCGGAGCTGGAGGAATCAGACTCCCTGACTTCAGACTATACTACAAAGCTACAGTAATGAAGATAATATGGTACTGGCACAAAAACAGAAATATAGATCAATAGAACAGGACAGAAAGCCCAGATATAAACCCACACACCTATGGTCAACTAATCTATGACAAAGGAGGCAAGGATATACAATGGAGAAAAGACAGTCTCTTCAATAAGTGGTGATGGGAAAACTGGACAGTTACATGTAAAAGAATGAAATTAGAACCCTCCCTAACACAATACACAAAAATAAACTCAAAATGGATTCGAGACCTAAATGTAAGACTGGACACTATAAAACTCTTAGAGGAAAACATAGGAAGAACACTCTTTGACATAAATCACAGCAAGATCTTTTTTGATTCACCTCCTAGAGTAATGGAAATAAAAACAAAAATAAACAAATGGGACCTAATGAAACTGAAAAGCTATTGCACAGCAAAGGAAACCATAAACAAGACGAAAAGACAACCCTCAGAATGGGAGAAAATATTTGCAAACGAATCAACGGACAAAGGATTAATCTCCAAAATATATAAACAGCTCACGCAGCTCAATATTAAAGAAATAAACAAGCCAATCCAGAAATGGGCAGAAGACCTAAATAGACATTTCTCCAAAGAAGACATACAGATGGCCAAGAAACACATGAAAAGCTGCTCAACATCACTAATTATTAGACAAATGCAAATCAAAACTACAATGAGGTATTACCTCATACCAGTTAGAATGGGCATCATCAGAAAATCTACAAACAACAGAGGGTGTAGAGAAAAGGGAACCCTCTTGCACTGTTGGTGGGAATACAAATTGATACAGTCACTATGGAGAACAGTATGGAGGTTCCTTAAAAAACTAAAAATAGAATTACCATATGATCCAGCAATCCCACTACTGGGCACATACCCAGAGAAAACCATATTACAAAAAGACACATGCACCCCAATGTTCATTGCAGCACTATTTACAATAGCCAGGTCATGGAAGCAACCTAAATGCCCATCGACAGACGAATGGATAAAGAAGATGTGGTACACATATACAATGGAACACTCAGCCAGGAAAAGAAACGAAATTGGGTCATTTGTAGAGATGTGGATGAATCTAGAGACTGTCATACAGAGTGAAGTAAGTCAGAAAGAGAAAAACAAATATCGTATATTAACGCATGCATGTGGAACCCAGAAAAATGGTACAGATGAACCGGTTTGCAGGGCAGAAGTTGAGACACAGATGTAGAGAACAAACGTATGGACACCAAGGGGGTAAAGCTGCGGGGGGGTGGGGATGGTGGTGTGATGAACTGGGTGATTGGGATTGACATGTATACACCGACGTGTATAAAACTGATGACTAATTAGAACCTGCTGTATAAAAAAATAAATAAAATTCAAAACTTCAAAAAAAAAAGAATGCAATCTCCCCTTTAACCAACATGTACTAGTTTATTATATACTTTTATGCTCTGCAGTGAGTTGGTACATTTCCAAAGGCAGTGACTATACTTTAATTATCTTTAGTAGTGAAAGGAAATAGCTGCATATATGACAATGTGGAGTCTTTAAGTTTTATGTACTTACTGAGTTCAATAAAATAAATACCAGCTTTAAAGGAAAAAAAAGAAAAGGAAAGCTCATCCTGAACTTATTAAGTTCTACATAAGCTATTTTTTTTTTTTTTGTGGTACGCGGGACTCTCACTGTTGTGGCCTCTCCCGTTGCGGAGCACAGGCTCCGGATGCGCAGGCTCAGCGGCCATGACTCATGGGCCCAGCCGCTCCGCGGCATGTGGGGTCTTCCCGGACCGGGGCACGAACCCGTGTTCCCTGCATCGGCAGGCGGACTCTCAACCACTGCGCCACCAGGGAAGCCCCACTTGTTTTTTTAATCAAGAAATAATTTAGGTACCTGCGCTTAATTGGACAGTTAAAGCAGCTTTTGTCATAGTTCTTAAAAAGAACAGTTTGATTTTATCAGAAATAGCTTTTGTAGGGCTTCCCTGGTGGCGCAGTGGTGGAGAGTCTGCTGCCGATGCAGGGGACACGGGTTCGTGCCCCGGTCCGGGAAGATGCTACACGCCGCGGAGCGGCTGGGCCCATGAGTCATGGCCGCTGAGCCTGCGCATCCGGAGCCTGTGCTCCGCAACGGGAGAGGCCACAACAGTGAGAGGTCCGCATATCGCAAAAAAAAAACAAAAAAAAAAACAACGGCTTTTAATAAGACAAGATCATAGCATTGAATTTCTCTCAGAATTACTTACGTCTAAGTGATAACCTTCAGCCTGAATACTCCTTATGTGTTTACAAAATGAATTGATATTTTACTTCTGCTATAAAATATTAGCTACATAACGGTAGTTTATTTATAGTGTCTGTACTTTTCTAAATACCAATGAGTTTGTGCTCAATAGTATTTGCTGAATGAAAAAAATTCTTACGTAAACATGGAAACATTTCAACTTAAACGCAAAAACCATGTCATACCTGAAGATTACGCTTGCTTTTCCTTATGTTATGCTGCAACAAAAAATTATTCTCCAAAGAAAAGCGACTGTATTGATCATCCAGCTGCGACAGGAGGTCGTGAAAACGGATGGTAGCAAATGAAACATCATTGGCGGCATGCTCCCTAGGAGATACAAAATTTACACATTTCGTTTAGATACTACTTTAAAACGACAAAATAAAGACTGCTTTCCATGTTGAGATGACTAAAAATAATTTAAAGTGTTTTCTTGGGTTTTATTTCCTTCTTTTGAAACTGCCATTGCTATTAGCAGCAGTTTGTACAATATTTTTATTATATACAATTAGCATGAAAAATTCGGGCTTCCCTGGTGGCGCAGTGGTTGAGAGTCCGCCTGCCAATGCAGGGGATGCGGGTTCGTGCCCCGGTCCGGGAGGATCCCACATGCCGCGGAGCAGCTGGGCCCGTGAGCCATGGCCGCTGAGCCTGCGCGTCCGGAGCCTGTGCTCCGCAACGGGAGAGACCACAGCAGTGGGAGGCCTGCGTACCGCAAAAAAAAAAAAAAAAATTCTAGCACTCTAAGACTGTGCACCAAACTGTTAATGGCGATTATCTCTGGAGGCAAAAAATCAACAGGGGCCTTCACTTTCTACGTCAAATACTTTCATAACATTTGAAATATTTGCAATGAGCAAACAATAAATCGTAAAATAGAACATATACCAGTTTTAAGAGATATTTCCTTAATTTTTTTTTTACTTTCTTCATACTTCTAATCAGTGTTCTACCAAAACTTGGCTTTAATTATTACTTTTAACTTACTTCTTTCTATAACCTGGATCCTAACTTGGAAATAATTGGTGTCAGCATTATCTAACTTGTGCAAAGCATTTAGAAGGATGTATAATTAAATCGACAAATACATAAAATTAATGACTAATGCATTTAGCTTTCTAGAGACACATGCCATTTTTCAAGGCAACACTCTTTTCTGAAACAGGTAATCCCAATGGCTACTGATGAGATTCATCTTCCAGTCAACGTAGTTCCAAGCCACTTAATCAACAAGTTATTTTAAAAGCGTAGAAAAACTCCTTCTTCTGTCAAGTGAGTTTTCCTTACCAGTCTTGCTTTTCTAGCCACTGTGCCAGATACTGTCTGATTTCCATGGGAAAACTGTCGTCATAGAGCTGGTGAACCTGCTCCAGGAATTTGGAGTCAAGCTGCTGAAGCTCATACCACTGGGACATCCTATAGGGAAACAGAATACAGATCACAAACGGAAGCCCACAGCTCCAAAGAAAGCCTGTCTAGCATTGTGCTTCTTCTAAATATCTTGCTTAATTAAAAACATAATTTGTCTTTGAAATATACTTTTAAAATGGTGCCTATGTTTCAAAGCCTGTTTTTTAATTGAGTTTTGGGTCAAAGTTTTTTTCTTCTCCAAAAAACACATCTTCAGGTCTTTGCTCAAATGCCAGCATCTCAAAGAAGCCTCTTCTGGCCACCTTATTTAAATTGACACCACCTCTCACCTTGGAAAACACTATCCCTCCTCCCTGATGTATTCTTCTCTATCGCACTTACCACCATCTGACCTACCACATATTTTTTTTATTTTGATTAGTGTCTGTTTCCCCCGCATGAAGGGAAGGATTTGGGAGTTGGGGGGGGGGGGTTGTTCACCGCTGTATCTTCAGAACAGTGCTGGGCATACAGTAGGTGTTCATACGCCTTTAAAATGAATCTGCACTTTTATCAAATAAATCAATGGAAAACACTACTTAGATTTGCTTTAGGACAAATCGTAAGAACTCTCCCTGAAATTGCTCTTATAAATTATAGAACATTTGTAATTTAACCCAAAGAATTTTAAATTGGTGTTTTATATTTTATGATTCATGTGATTAAAATGAATTATTTTTGATATATATCTTCTTTTTTTTTTGGCCACACTGCACGGCATGCAGGATCTTAGTTCCCCAACCTGGGATCAAAACCGTGAACCCTGCAGTGGAATCGAAGAGTCCTAGCTACTGGACCGCCAGGGAATTCCCAGGTTATATATCTTTTAAAAGAGATATATTTTCCTCTTTGCCTACCGCAAACAATAAGTCTGCACAAAAATTCTTAAACCTAAGTAATAATTTTTAAAGACTGAAACAACATTGTTAAATGTAATCTGAAAGGATAAAATAATACTATTTCTTTGGATAACAGCAAGTCAACTTTTACAAAGCAGTCCTGAAGATTAAAAATTAAAATACCTGATTTAAGTCCGAACATCCATTAGGAAAATGAAAAGCCTCTCTTCACCATAGCGTAAATTAGGATTTACATCAGCACACAGCTGACAACATTCAGAGTAGATATATGTGAATCTTGTCCTACCAGCCCTGAGGAAGAGGTCTGGATTTTCAAGCAGGGCGTAGAAAAGCGTATGCATGCTTGTTGGCAAGCATACCTGTGCAGGCATGAAGTCATGTCTACTTCACAAATATCCTTCCAAAGGAAGGTAAGGATGTGGTGAGGCTACAAAGCTAGTCACCATCACAAATACCAGTACGAATGGATCCAAGTCCACACCTTTACTACACTTGCTGTAGCAATTTGATTTTTCACTTTGCATTTATTTCACCTGAGTGGAAGACTAAATCTTTGGCGCTCTCCCTCCCTACTAGGTGTCTAATAAGGATATGCCTAAAGCAAATATGCTGGCCAGAGTGTCAACCAGCGGGGACTGCAACACCTCTTTTTAGGTGAGTGACCTCAAGTGACTCACTTCCCTCTCAACAGGGTGACTGTTTAAGACTGAACGACCTAATACAGATACAGCACCTGGCACAAAGCAGGCGATCAATAAATCCATGCCAACAAATCCAGAATCCATTCCCTCTTCTCACAAAACTTGTTACCAGCACAGGGAGTGGCAAGACCAACCCCCAGTCACCTGACTTCTTCCTCTCCAGTCCCAAGACCTCCAACCACCTTGCCTCCAACACTCTTTCCCAATCTGGCCTTCTGCTGCACATGGGTTTTGACCACATCATTCTCTAGTTCAAAATTGCTACAGTTTGCCCATTACCAGGCTGATTTCCACTCTGACCCTATTTTCATCCATTAACAAAGCAACCCAGTCACCAAATTACCTACTTTTTTTCTGCACTGCTCCAGCTGTCACTCACCCTTGAAAACAGCTTTTCCACATTCTGCCTCTCTAAATTCTACCAGCATTCAAAGGTAGGTACGAATAGCCCTTCTTCCATAAGCTCTCTGAGACTCACCCAGAAACAATTAAGCTTTCATTAACGTGCGCCTCATTGCATTTTGTATCTCTATTAGAGCATCAGTCCCCGTCTTCCTTAAAAAGCTCTATGATGTCTCCCCTGCAGCATGTAAGCTTCAGAGTTGCTGGGACTGTCTTTTCTTTAAACATCGTCTGCACTGTGGACAGTGTCCTGCACATATTATGTACTCAATAGTAGCCTGTTGAATTGAAATCTAGTAGATTTCAGATTGAATTAGAAAGTAAAGGGCAAACCATATTATGGTCCAACAAGTTTGAGTCCTGCGTTAAACTGCAAACTGGATTGTGCTGGAGGCTCAAGTCTTATTTCTATCCCATAAAAACAAACTATCCAGCTTATACAAACAACATTTAAAGCGTAATCACACACCTGTTTTTCTTCCCCCAAACTCTTTGGTACTAGTCAGAATTTGTTTTAAAGACTAATTATATTATTTAGGGGTCTGCAGGAACTAATTATCACTTTTACATTCCAGGAGCACATTAAGCTCTTTTATCCTTAAATACAGACATATAATTAAGTTCCAAAGTCACATATTCATTCGTTTCCGTGAACATTTTACTAACCTGTCACCTTGTGCCGCAGCGAAGGGCTGGGGATTCAACACAAGCAGCAGCTACACACAGCACGTCAGACGCCAAGACTGCTGGGTTTGCATGCACAGGGTGCGAGCGTATAACGGCTCTCTGGGGGTGGCACACGGCAAATGAAAACTTTCTGCGGAGAGAAGAAAACATGACTCTGGTGGAAGGGGCGGAAAAGAGAGAAAAATGAGGGTAAATGCAGTATTTTCGGCGGGGGAGGGGCGCAGGATTCTATTTCACAAGACATTTTTTTTTTTACTACCAGAGTACAACTGGCTGGGGCAACCATGCCATCACCGAAAACACCACCTGGGATACGCGTTCTTTCCCGGATAACGGATATACCTGTCAGCACTTTAAAGCCCGCCCTCGCCGGGTATCCGGCAACTGGGGCCCGACGACTGCGGTCCAGGAACGTCCCACCCCGGCACCCGGAACCTCACGCCCACTCACTCTGCGCTCCGGATCCGGCAGAGGTAGGCGAGGGCGCGGCCGTGCTGCCTCTCCCGGGCGCGCCGGGTCTCCTCTGCTCTTTCTGGGGTCTGACCGGCGTCGACCCGGGTGCGACTATGTCTCTCCACAAACTCAGCGCAGCAAAGCGAAAGTACCACCGAGAGAAATGGTACTGCCAGACGCCCCGCCTCCTTCCACTCCCGCCAATCACCGGGTTGCTGCCGCTCTCGGCCAATCGGACGCGGCTGTTCCGAGCTCGCGCCGCCTCCCCCCCCAGGGCTACTGCTCTGCCAGCCCGCTGGGTCTTTCCTTAGAATTTGGGGAGGGCCTCCAACGGGAAGAGGTGAAGCTCAGCTCTGTGTTGCAAGTTGCGGGTTATGTTTACACATGTTTTAGAGAACAACTAAAAGGAAGTTATGTGTTTGCAGAGGCCCAAACTTGGAGATCCTTATATCAGCCCCAAACCTGAGAATTCGAGGCAGAGGACACAGGTGGAGACGTTGTCATTCTAGATGCTCGGCTTAGCAGCTGACCTCCATGTTGCTAAACCCAGGGGACGCTTTTCCGTCCTCACCTTACTTGACCACTCAGAAACCTGCGCAGTTGACACCACCCTTTAACACTTCTTCCTGGGCCATGATGCCGACACACTTTGCTTGCTTCTTCCTACCTCCCTGCTATCCTTTCTCCATCCTCTGCTCCTCCTCTGCCACCAAACCGTTCAATGTTAAGTGTGGTCAGTGTCCGGATCTTGGTCTACTTTACCTACAGTTCTCAGGCTGTCCTGTGATGACCTCATCCACAGCTTCAATGTCCTTCTAGATATGTAGAACTTCTACACGCGTACCCTGTCCACACGTCTCCTCTGAGCTCCACACCCACGTGTACAGCCCACACTTGACTCTCCACTTGGATGTCTGGTAAGCTCTAAAAACTAGTTGTGTTCAGAAACAACTCATCATCTTTCTCCTGAAAGCTGCCCTTTTTCTAGAACTGGTGCATGCCAGAAAACTAGGAGCCACCTTTGACATTGCCTTCTCACCCCCACCAGTCCTCAAGCCTTGTTGATGCTTCCACCTAAATATTTCTCAAGTCTCATTGCTTCTTGCCATCTCCCACACCATCCCTCCTTTTCTCTCATTTGGATCCTCGCAGTAGATTCCCCAAATGGCTGCCTCACTTCAGTTCTTAACTCCCGTTTAATCCATATTCCCTACAGCAGTTTGAGTGGTTTGTCTTTTAATTGCAAAGCAGATCATGTGTTTGCCAACCTGAAAATCCTCTGATGGCTTTTCTTATAAAATCCAAATTTCTTAATGTAACCTATAAAGCCCTGGTTTCCCCATCACTTTCTTTAACCCCATCTTGTGCCACTCTTTCCTTACTTCAGCATTTTTGTTCTTCCAATAAGACAAGCTCTTTCCACACACTCAGGGCCTTCTCACTGGTAGTTCTCCATCTGGAAAGCCCCTTGAGCCAATGTCCCCCTCCCCCAAGTTCTTTGCGGGCTAACTCACCTTTTATATCTTAGCTAAAATCTAAGCTTAAATGTCACTTCCCCAGGTAGGCATCCCTGAGGCCAGCCTTGACTAGATCTTCTTGGAATGCGTGCACAGAAAATCAATTGGTTCCTCTAAGTAGGTGGGACTTGAATCAAGCCTAGAATAATAAGGCAATTTTGGGTAGGAAAAGGCTCTAAATAATTTCCCAGAGGTATGCTTATATGTGTATCTATTATCGTTTTTTCCCTTCTCACATATATATGCTCCTTCCTCTTGTCACATATTCACCCTCGCAAAGCCGGTACTGATAGCAATGACCCTTGGTACCAGAGTAGCAGCCTTCTGTGAAAAAAGATGCCAGGACACCAAAAAAAGTCCTTCCCCTTCTACTAACTCCCTGTACTAAGGGCCCAGACAATGTCTGAGAAAAGCTCTACGAAAGGTAGATAATATGTTAAACATATTTTTTTCTGGTACTGTAAAATTTGCACAGAGACTAGCTTCAGTATTGACAGGGAAATTAAATTATCTTAACAGCTGCAAATAGGATGTTTTTCTTTGGCTCTCCACATTCTGATTGTCATCAAGTTCTGTGGATGCTTCCTTCCCTAATGCCTTTATCTGCCTTAGTTTTCCCATCATTGATAATACCCCACTGTAGGCCTTCATCAGTTCAGAACTGGAATGCTACAGTAGATGCCAGTTACACTACCTTTTTCTGTCCCTTCCCCCTCGACTGTATTTGCCACATTAAATTCTCTAAAACACCTTATTTATATAGTCATTCCCTGCTCAAAAGTCTTGACAACTCTCATTGCATTTATGATAAACACAAACTTTGCCTGCTAGTCTGGACCCTCTACAGAATGTCCCTAACATGTTCCAGGGTGGTGAGTTACTTCTTATAATTTTCTTTACTTTTCTTCTTTTTTTTTTTTTTAAATGTCTATTACGAGCAGTATTACATTCGTAGACCAAACACCATTACGAGCACCTTTTTTAGTCCTGTACTTTCAGAAGAGCACCCCAGGTCCGCCCAGGATGAGGTACACTCGGGGAGGTGCAGTCTGTCAGGCTGTTTGATAAGTTTCCAAAATAGCTGGCCCCGCGCGTGGCGGGAGGGACGCGGCTGCTCAGAAGAGCCGCCCCACGTGCTTTCGGGGAAATAGTCTGGGAGCGAGAAGAAGCAGGATTGACAAGAAACCGAAAAGCGAAAGTAGAGATGGAGGGAGCAGTACGCAGGCGCGGGCCCGGGGCTTTCCAGCTGACCGCCCGCCCAGCCGCCGGTTCCCTCCCGCAGCCTCTGCGAGGGCGGGATCCGCACGCTCGCCCGAGCCCGGCGTAGCTGGCCGGCGCCCTCCCTACGCAAGTCCGAGAATAGTGGCCCGGAACACGATGAAAGGCAGCGGCGGGGACCTGGGTGCCTCTTAACTTTGGAGGGAGGACTGGGGACGTTTTTAATTGCTTAATGTGCTGGAAACCTTTCTCATTCTCTTCCATCTTTTCTTTCTTCCCGTGGCCTGGAGACGTCCCTTTTTCCCCCTCACTTCTGTATCTACACAATCTGCACGCATGCTAACTCAGATCTCATTAGTTTTTCTAGTTCTAACCCTCACCCAGCTGGCCTGACTGCCCTTAATCCAGAGATAAGAGTGGAAGGTTGGCTGTTTCTTTAGCTGTCTTTTTCTAGATCTGCAGATGGGACTTTTCTCCTTTTTCTGGCGTCTTTTCGTCGCTCCCACTTCCCACCCCCAATCCCCACCTTCTCGCTCATGGTGATTATACTAGAGGGAGTGGGGAAGAAGTATAATGGAGACGAATAATTTAGTCACCGGACCATGATTTTGAAAGTTTGGCAGGACCAGAGAAAATCATTTTGGCCCCACTTGCTATGTGTGTTATTTACTGAATGGTTCTAGGAGGCATGGACAGCGTTTCTTTGGGCTCTGCTCAACCATTCTGTAAAAGGCTCTATCTACTTAAGGTGACCTGGGGACCAACCTAAGACCTCCAGTGTGTGATGGGCCCCACCTTACTGGACCACAGCTTCTGGCCTCATGACAGTGAGCACCAGTCCCCAGGGCTGCAAGGGCACTTTACATAATTCCCAGAATGCAGAGGGGCGTCTACTTTCCCGTTAGGAGAGGACAGGACGCGCTATATAATTTGCAGGCCCAGTGCAAAATGAAAACAGGAGGCCCCTTATTCAAACTTATTAAGAATTTCAAGAAGGCAAAGGCAGAGCACTAAACCAAGTGTGGAGCCTCTGACTGTTCTGACCTTTACAGATGCACACATTGCATACCCATGAGGTCCCTAGTAGGGGAATTGGAGGGAGGGGAGAGTTCTTCTATAGAAACCTTGTTACATGTTTACTTAAAACAAATGAAAACTTAGATATAATGACGAAATGAAGTATAACACCACTCTTTCCTAAAACATTTGCAATAAAATCCAGAGCCTTCCACTCTCCCAGCAGAGCCCTACACCATCTGATCTTGTCTCCCTCTCCTACACATCTTGTCCCACTCTCTCCATGCTCTTCTACACTCCCCACCCTGTGGACTCTTTCTGTTCCTCAAGTACCCCCAGCTTTTACCTGCCTGGGTTCTATGCATGTGTATGTTCTTCCTTTAGGATGCTGTGTTCCCAGCTGTGGCATGGCCTTGCTTCTTCTCATTCTTTAGGTCTCAGCTCAAATGTCATCTCCCCAGAGAGACCTTCAATGACCATTTCTTCCAGTTCTCTATGTCACATTTATATTCTTCATAGCACTTACTAAATCTGTCCTTTATTATGTGCTTGTCTGTTTTCATCTCTCCTCACAACAGGAGGAACTTTGTGCTGTGTTACAGCCTGTCTCATCTCAGGTTCCACGAGAGAATTAAGCCTAATGCCCAGGGCATCTGTGTATTAATTACCTTCTCTCCTGTTTATCTAGAATGGCACTATGTACCATCTTTGGGAGAACTGAGAAAATAGTCAAGCAAATCACTTTCTGTGTTTTGTGGTTCAGATAGGAAACCCCAGTTGAAAAAGGCAATGCCTGATACATAGTCTCAAAAATATTTTTGAATGAATAACCCTGGGATAAGGTATCAGAGGTCAAATCAACCATTCAGACCTCAGCACAGGCTCTAGCCTGTTGAGCTAGAATTGAGGGGGAGGACGAATAAGAACAGGTGTATTCCAAAAAACTTCAGTGAGAGCACGATTCCTCCACACGCCTCCAACCTTTCCCCCATCTCCACCCTGTCTAGAGGGCCTCTAGGGTTCTTTCTGTCTGCAGCAGCCAGTGAGACACCTCAGTGGATGACTGTCCAGCCTAAGTAATAGAGAGTTGTGTGGGACTTTTACCAGGGGCGGGAGTAATAAAGGCAATGAGTTTAATCACGGGGAATTAAGGGGAAATTTCAGGAACACTTGATTCATCTGTGGGTGGACAGATGCCTGGGATGCTACGCACACATGAGAAAGCTAAATTAAAGGGAAGTTAGAGCTAACGGACAGTCTAATTCCAGAGCATTTCTATAGTGTTTGGATGTCATGAGTGAGGTGAAGTAGAGGAAACGTCTTATGGTTTTTGAGCAATAGCGAGTGTGTTTTGGTTAATCAGTTTGAAGTAAAATATCGGGGACTGTTCCACAATTTTAGAGTTTGGAGGGTTATAAAGGGAATTCTAGCCTTGTCTTGCAGGCAGATCAAGGAGCAAAGGAAAGAAAGGAACTAACTACTGTCCTGTATGTCCTTTAGTTCAAACACTAGATCATTAACTAGTATTTATTAAGAGGCAGACTGTGCTAGATTTTAGGGATATAACTGTGAACAAGGGCTTCTTTGTCCCTGTACCTACAGAGCTTGCTTAGAGTCTAATGAAGACAGATGATACGCATTTATAACCAAGGTGATAAGAACGGTGCTGGGTAATGTAGAGGATACGGAGGAGGCATGATGTGACCTGAGCCCCACACATGTGCGCGTGTGTGTGTGTGTGTGTGTGTGTGTGTGTGTGTGTGTGTGTGTGTATGTGTTGGGCAGGAAGGCTTTCCAGAGCCTGAAGGATGTGTGAATGTTATTGAGGTGAGAGGGTAGGTGGGCTGGGGTTGGAGACCTGAGAGGATACAGCAGAGGGAGGCGAGAGTGAGCATGGGCCGTGAAAGAAACTGAAAGTAGTTCAGTCTTGTGTATATCTGGAGGAAGACAAGCTATTGTTGGGGAGAAGTGTTGAGAAATGAGTTGAAGACTAAATAATATATGACTTTGGAAAGATCTGTTGAGAATTAGAGTCTTCATCCAGAGGTGGGATTCTTAACTGTTTTTTGTGCCATGGACCCCTTCGGCAGTCTGATGAACCTATGAGCTCTTTCAAAGATTAATTTTTTTTGTTGAATAAAATAAAATGCATAAGATTAAATAGGAAACCAATTACATTGAAATACAGAGATCAAAACAGTAAAACCAACTTTGTGATCGAGTAGTATAAGTGCTTCTTTATTAATGGCATTAAGTAAGATCTAGCAGTGGGTCGGATGAATGCAATTTCAAAGTCATGCTTAGCATAAGCAATATTTTGAGATAAGTGTAACAACTGTAATGTGACAAAAACGTGGTGTGGTTTACGGTTTGTTACCTTTATTCCTAATTGAAGGAAACTCTAAGTTTCAGTTAGAAGTTTGTGAAAATAAAGCTTTAACTTCTGCTGTTCAAACTCATGACTCTCCAGAATTCTGTCCACATACCCCAGCTGAGGAGGGCCAATCCACAGCACCATGAGCCCTTTGAAGATTTTAAGCAGGGAGTAAAATGATCCCATTTATTTTAAATAGAGCCTTCTGTCTACATAAGAGGCCACATGGAATAGTTCGCTGTATTTACTCTAAGGATATTGTGGAGAACGTCCTTCATCATGTTTTCATAGTGTCCTCTTTGTGAGGACTCTGGTGGAAATGTTCTAGGTCTTACAGTGGTGGTTACACAACTGTATGGGTTTGTTGGAAAAGGATGAATTTTATTATGTGTAAATTATGCTTCAATAAGCCAGACTTTTAGAAGTGCAGTCAAATCAATGTTCACGGTCAACTTGAAAAAAAGAAAACTTGTCTGTCAGAAATTGGAATGTGTGCACAGCGAGACCAGTTTGCCCAGTTCGGACTATAATTTCCTGCTGTTGGAACACAGCACTAGGATGCTTTGACCCCTGATTCTCTTCCTGCTACTGCAGGGAGTACATGGGCCTCCTGAACCATTTGAGGTACAGAAAACTCCCTCAGCTTTGCCACAAGTATCCTCCCCGTTCCTGGTCCTTTGGGGAGCCTTCCTTGTTACCTTACGACTTTGAGGAAATCCACTGGCAGCTGCCTTCTTTCACCACTTATTCCAGATAAAGACATTGGTATTCAGTACAATTGGTCAAAGTGAGTCTTTACATTAAAAAGAATTTGAAAAGGAATTAGCAAAATGGGCATCTGTGATAGGTCTTGGATGGTTGGAGGGAGAAGTGAAAAGGTGATTAATATTTTGAAAATAATTTTGCTTCATTAAATGCTGCTTATTTGCTATTAGTTGGCAGAAAAAAAATATTCTGGGGTAGGATTTGGTGGAAATGTGGTCTAAATTCCCTTCCCATCGTATTTCCATCTCGGGCAGCACACCTTATCCTGATCTAAACAGGTATCCCCAAGAATCTCCTGACAAAATCCCATTACCCCCACAAAGATGGTTTCTGGAATGCAAGACTCACACCGCTGGAAATAACTCTTTACCCTGGGATCAAGAACTTGATTTTGATTTTCTGAATCTAAATAAAAAATAGCCGCTTACTGAACTCTTACTCTTACTGAGGCCTCTGCCTCTATTATAGGGAGTAAACTACAAATGTCCTTGTACTGTCTACCTCCAAATAACAAAGATGGCTGTGCTCACATATATGAACCTTGACATTCTTCTGCCAGGCTCTATATTTACAAGCTTTTCAAAATTCTTCTGAAATAAGTGAGAGTCCATCATACTTTTAATATTTTCCAGGGAATAAAAAGCTTCTGCAGGATTTCCCTGGTGGCACAGTGGTTAAGAATCCACCTGCCAATGCAGGGGACATGGGTTCGAGCCCTGGTCCAGGAAGATCCCACATGCTGTGGAGCAACTAAGCGCGTGCACCACAACTACTGAGCCTGCACTCTAGAGCTCGCAGGCCACAACTACTGAGCTCACGTGCCTAGAGCCCATGCTCCACAACAAGAGAAGCCACCGCAGTGAGAAGCCCGCACACCCGGACAAAGAGCAGCCCCCGCTTGACGCAACTAGAGAAAACCCATGCGCAACGAAGACCCAACACAGCCAAAAATAAAAAAATAAAAATAAAAAAAGCTTCTGCAACATTTTTTGGTATCTAAATCCAATTGTTTATGAGTATTTGCTGGGAGGAAATTACCTCCTTAAACCAAGTTTAAAATTATTGCTTCTGCTGCCAATTCATATATTTGAATTTCAAGAAAATTGGGCTGATGAAGAGAAGTGGAGACTGGGAAAATGCACCTTGAGTTAGCCTGTGGTCCTACATTGAACAGACACCTTCACCCAAAGAATACTGTCAAGAGCTTGCAAAGGAGTAAGGGAATTGGCCTTGGGACAGGTGCAGAGTTTGTCCCATAGGAACAATCTAGGATCATGTGGGTGGGTATAAAGGATGAGATGGATAGGATGGAATCTCTCTAAGGGAGAAGGCAGGTTACATTAAAAGCTTTTTTTTTTTTCTTTGAAATCTTTTCCATCAAACATTAGCTTCTCCTTGTTTGACCTACCTGGAAGATGGGAAATGGATTAAAGAAGTTAGTGAGGAACACCTCACAGGGGACTGCCATCTCTGACTCTGCAGTCAGGGCTTACCTTGGACACCAGCCTCAGGACATTTTGTGGCTGGTCATGGCAGATGCCTCAGCATCATGACTTCCTCACCTGGCTCAGCAGCTTCTCTAGGGCCTGGAGACATGGAGAGCTCCCCAGGGCTTGGGCACTGGGAGATCCCACACTATTACTAAGGGCAGCAGCTGTTCAATGGCACCGCTAAGCATTCAGTCCGGGCAAGGGAAGGATCAAAGTAGACCTGCAGCCCGTATACATGCATTGCCATTCGTTAAACCACCTCCCCTCCTGCATCACCAGGGATGGAACTTCTCATTCTAAATTCCTTTCCCCTGGCTTAGGTTGGATTCATGGGACCAGAGACTCTTAGAGCTGGAAAGGACCATAGCCCACCTAGCCTAACCTCTTCTAGAGAGGAAGAACACACAAGCCAGGGATCAAATCACTCACCCAAGGCCAGTGTTGTTATCTTCCTCCAGGTCCTCATTTCATGAGATTTTTACCCATGTGTCTGCTTTTAGCGTGGTTTGCCTGAGGTACCACCAGGAATGACTCTGGATCTCTCTCCCTAATAGGAGAGGTGTCCCTGACCGTGGTACCAGCAGCTGTGAATTCTGAAGTTAGGACAATGTTGACATAGCAACCAAGAGGCTTCCTAATTCACCCCTGGACACACACCGTGTGAATTGCTGCTGTTAATGCCCTGTCATTACTTCCATCTTGTATCTAGTGTGATGACTCTTACTTGCTAGAACTCAGGACATTAGCTTATTAGGCTTTTCCATCAGGCCATCCTGATGGTTTCTGAGTAATGTACATGTGACTTTGTTATTTTTGACCTGTTGTGAAATCTTAACACTTAAACCTGCTAGAGCCAAAATCATAAGTAACACAAGAGAAACAGAATCAGAAATGAAACAAATACATACAAATGAGTCTTTTGTTAATATTATATTAACATTGGTTTCTTAAAGTGTTTTATCTGAAGCTTTGGTTTTTAGCATTTCAATCATGACATTCCCATTTGGGGGTGTCATACCAGTGAGAGGAAAGCTTCGAACTTAACCATTTCCTGGAAATCGGTATATACAAAGCTGAAGAAACAAGATGTGATTGTTGGCAAAGATCAGTCTTTAAACTTTTTCATTTGCTTCCTTCTTTTGAGTGTCAAGAGCTTATCGTGTCATTCAGCAGAATAGGGAGACTTCATCTAAAATTGGAAAATGAAAATGACCTTTGAGCAAACTATTGTTTTGCAAGTAAGTCACCATTTCTTAGGTAAACATTCTCTTGTCTACTAAATACATACTTTACTTCATAATCTTTCTACCAATTAACTACTAAGTACAGTACTTACAAAAGTAACTAAGGTTGATCAATCCAAAATAAAACGCAACTTTAAAATAAATAAAAACGATTTTAAGGAGGTCTATTCATCCCATAAAAACGCAATGAAGAAATGGGTGTAAAATGTAGCAAAAGTCCTCTTACAACTAAATGACTTAAGGACAATTAACATTGGAATAAGTTTTTCTATCCCTGGAAATCTTCAAGAGAAGGACTAAAAACCACTTGATTTACAGCCAGACACTAATCTCCTGGAGCTCAGGGTCCCTCCAAGAATCTATTATTCTGATGTACCTGCATCCTAATGTAATTGGGGTTTTGAACTGTTTGACAATATTGGGAAATAATACTAGATAGAATGCATCCTAAAGCACATAGTAGCATATAAGATTATGACTCAGTTCTCAAAAGAGTATTATTATACTGCTATTGATTGTTGTTCATATACTACTTGAAGAAGCTCCCAGGATAGGACCAATAATCAAGAAAAATTGGAATTTGTGGTGCTTGAATTGTTAAAATAAAATATTAAACTAGACTTGCATATAATGACATATAAGTATTGTCTGCTACAGTGGGGAGAGCGGTGGAGATTGGTGGGGCTGATGGTGGAAGTAGGGATGAAGTGTACTTGAGTAGGAGGATACAGAGATATTTTGCCCTTGGATGGCTTTTGATGGAAAGACCTCAAAGCAGTTCAAGTCAGTGTAGGTATCTGCTTCCAATGCCCCTAACATCAGCAACACGCAGGACCATACAGACGTACACCCCTTGTGTTATGCTCATGGATTTGTTCCAACAAGTGTGTTTTCTCACTGCAGATCTTCACCCCTCGTTGATTCACACACCACCTTCGCTTCCTCAGAAATGCCCTTGACAGCAATGGAAAGAAAGGGGACATACCGCAGTTTCAATTGTTGTGGGACTCAGGTTTTCTCTCAGCACTGCGTACACACTTGGTGACATGGGAAGAAGGTCTGTTGGAGAATGTGTCTCCGTTGAATCACTTCGGCTTAAAGAGATGACAGGGTAAATATGGAAAGGGATTAAAAATAATAGCTTGTAGTGACTTACTGTGTTAGGAACTGTTAGGGCTCAGGGCAGGCCACTCCAAAATGTGCCTCAGTGGCATATCGATTATTTTGAATTAAATGACTTAAGTTACTTAAGAAAGAACCAACGCAGGAGGGACCCTCCTCTGACCCTCCTCTTTGCCTCCCTGAAAGCAGGAAATAAATCTCTTCCGTGAGAGGCGCCCTCCTTGCATCTGGAGGTGGAAGAACATCCTTCTTGCCAGAGACAGGGGATTCATTCGGGGCTGAGAAGCCTGTACAAATGAACCTTGTTACTTCTTTAATTTAATACCTCAGGCCCAAACTCTGTTTAGATTCTTCACGACTTAAGCACCCAAAGCCTAAGTATCTTTTTCCTGTCGATTCCTCACAAATTTATTGACCTTTTGCCCAAAAAAGAATAAAAGCTGCCTGTTTTGGCCATTTCTTCAGTCATTTCTATGAGACTTCTATGCACACGACTTAAAATTTGTTCCTTTTATCCTGTTAATCTACCTTGTGTCAATTTTATTATTAGTCCAGCCATAAGAACTGGAAGGGGTAGAGGGGGAAATTTCCATCTCCCCAGCAGAACTCATTTCTAGGACTTCATCTATTTGTGACACTGAGATGCCTAATTCATCATTTGAAATCAGAGCTTTCAGCCTGCTATGGAATATAAGGCATGTAAAAGGGCAACTTTAGAATTCCTTCGTGATGGGCTTCGTGGTGCACCCTGAAGACTAGCTTTATGTGTTAAAGGTAATGGGACATTGAGCATTAAAATGCTTTATTCTCCGTTATATGTACCCTGCTCTACTCTTAAATTTCCAGCTTTTTTTGGATAAGTTCGATAAGAACTATTTTACATGTGACTAAGATTACTTACATTGTTGAGATGGGGATAAATACAGAAGGGACATAACCTTTGTCTCCCCTTTCTGTTGGTCTTGAAACTGGAAAAGAAAGGTAAGTTGGGGAAAAATGTTATTATTATTGATAAAATTAGAAAAAAAAGTCTAAAAAAGTGTAAGTGATACTAAAAAGAAGAGACAATACAATTGTCTAGTGATTCACAAATTTTTTTAGTTGAATAGATGAAACAGCATTTTAGATGAGCATAAAATGTGCAAGAAAAGAGAAGCAAACCTCTTGGCAGAGGCCCAACCTGACTTTACATGTTAATGCTCTAAACTGTGTGAGAAAAATTGGGAACCAACTATATTACCTGTCTTCCACGTTACATTTAAGTTTAATTATAAGGACAGATTTATTCATGGATTGGGGATTTATAGTAACGCAATTCTTTTCATTAAAACTGACACCAATCATAATCTTATAATTACACAAAGTTTTGAGGCACAGACATCAGTGTTACTAAAAGCACTGCTGCGCTGTAGTAACAGTCATGTGCAAACCTCACCTTGGAAACCCCCCCAGATTTCTCTGGTATACTACGTTGAACTTGTGTGTGATCCAATAGTAAGGACCAACCGTAATTCTTCAGAGGTAATTTGTTGCATTGACATTTGTTATTTCATTCAGTCAGATGTAGAAACACTTAAAAGCCACAGGTTTTTGTGGTGGCTGTTGTCTTTTGTTTGCTTCAGAGGGGGATGAAGGAGGGTGGCAGAAAGTCACCACCTGTAAGTGACAGCTGTACGATATTCCACATGATGATGCTCATGTATTTAGTTGCTACAGATGAAATATTGTAATGGATTGTATATACTTCGATTTAAAGAAACAGAATAGTGAACTTATATTACAATTATATAGCTATTTCATGAATGTTCTTTTCATGTATTCAACAAATATTTACCAAATACCTGTTTTGGCCAGGTATCATTTTAGACCCTTAGGATACAACCAGAAAAGGCAGGTATGTCAAGACTTGTTATTGATAGGCTGCGAGGAAGGGTATGAAGCACAGACCCCCTTGTCCCCTCCCTGGTAAATGAACAATACTTTCTGAGTTGTGAGACTACAGTAAGTAAAAAATATAAAGCTCATCAACCCTGAGCTTTTGTAAAAAACAGCCTTGCCTAACTTGTAACAGCTTTCTAATCATTACCTCCTCTTTCTTTTCCTCTCCCCAGGCATAGAGGTGAAGTTGGTGCCACTCCTATTAGAAAGGAGAAAACCGAAACTCTACCAGTGGCTGAGAGGCTCCCATGGCCATGGTGAAGTCCGTCTACAGCTACTGATTACTAAGTGCTCTGCTAGCTGGACAGCCCCAGCTGTTCCTTTTCAGAAACTGCTGACACACCACTTCATTTCTAAGGCTTTGACCTCCACATACCTCTTAGATCTTATAACGATAAAAGTAAACATAAAGGGAAGAACTTCATTTACTTTACTCCAATCTGAGATTATTTTCCAAAATCTTAAGAAGCAAAGCAAACGGAAAGAACCTAACCTTCACATGGCTGGCAGCTGTAGTGTTTACCGAAGGCTTTGTCTTTGGGAATATCAGGATAGAGGTACTTCAGAGGGTTTTCAGGAATGTTTTCAGCCATAATAACCTTGTAGTCTCGAAGGATGTCAGCGAATGGCAGAGCAGACAACCGGCCTTTGTTGTAAGGCTCTACAGAGTGGAATCTCACTTCTCCTGGAAAAAGAGAAAACAGAGAGAATATTCAGGTTCCTGCAGGCATTCTTTGTGGCCATTCTTCCTACCCACGTTATCTTCATGTCACTTGTTGCAAAACAATGCCAGCCCTTCTCTGCATGTGGACAGTACAGATCGCCACGTGATACAGGACACCCACATAGGCTGTGAGAAATTCATGCTACCCTCCTCTGAAACAACTGTAACAACTAATATTCAAGCCCACTGAACACATAAAAGACAGAACAGCAAGCCACACACTTCTGAAGATGGAAAGACCAGTAACCAAACACAATACTAATTTCACATGAATAAATAATAGTGAGCATGTACCATTTTCAGAATGGTCCACCCAGGTGAAAGTTATTCCTCCAAGGTGGCTTTCACTGAATCTTAACAAAAAGGTTCCCGGCATTTTATCCTTTAGCAAGAGTCGTTCCTTCTCTTTGCTAACAAAGCCCATGACATACCTAAAAATAGAACATGCATAGTTTTATCTGATCAAAGATTATAATTTATTGCATTTGCATTTATTGCTTTCACAAAGAACAGACCTGAATTTGTTGTGATATAATCAAAAGTCAGTAGTGCCTGAAATACTCTTATACACATTAAAGTAAATATTAATACTCTATAAAGTGTAAGAAACTGCAACTACTTTCCACACTATGACACTAGATATGCTTAAAAAGGAAAGAAAAGAAAAAGGGACTACTATAAATAATGCAGTTATGAACACTGGGGTGACGTGTCTTTTCAAATTAGAGTTTTTATCTTTTCTGGATATATGCCCAGGAGTGGGATTGCTGGATCATATGGTAACTCTTTTTTTTTTTAAAGAACCTCTGTACTGTTCTCCATAGTGGCTGCACCAATTTACATTCCTACCAATAGTGTACAAGGGTTCCCGTTTCTCCACACCCTCTCCAGCATTTATTATTAATGTTCATAGCAGCCCTATTTACAACAGGCAAGGTATGGAGGCAACCTAAGTGTCCATCAACTGATAATTGGCTTAAGAAGATGTAGTATATATACACAATGGAAGCTTAGCCATAAAAAAGAATGAAATATTGCCATTTGCAGCAACATAGATGGACCTAGAGGATATCATACTAAGTGAAGTCAGACAGAGAAAGACAAATATTATATGATATCACTAATATGTGGAATCTAAAAAATAATACGAATGAATTTATTTACAAAACAGAAACAGACTCTCAGACATAGAAAACAAACTAATGGTTACCAAAGGGGAATGGGGGTTGGAGGGAGGGATAAATTAGGATTTATGTTGGGATTAACATATACACACTACTGTATATAAAATAGATAACCAACAAGGACCTACTGTATAGCACAGGAAACTATACGCAATGCTTTTTAATAACCTATAAGGTAAAAGGATCTAAAAAGGAATATATATATACACATATATATGTATATGTATGTATAACTGAATCACTGTGCTGTACACCTGAAACTAACACAATATTGTAAATCAACTATACTTCAATGTTTTTGAAAAGGGAAAAAAATTGACAGCATAAAAATAAGAACCTAATGAGTTCATATAGAAAATATAGGCTGTAACTCACCCATCAATCCAAAGGGGAAGAATGTGTTTCTTAATTAGGTCTAATATTGCTTCAAGCCATGTCCAAAAGGTAAATGATTTACCAGGTAAGTGCTCCTATTGGAATAAACAAACATGTTAGGACAATGATTATTTCAATAGTAATGTTAGTATGGTAATTCAAGTTCCTTTTTTCAATGAAATATTTCCTTTAAATGAAAAAACAGTTTCGAGTTTCTTCTTAAAATAACCTTATCCAGGAAATCCTCGAAATCCCAAATTATAATATGGAGGCTTAAAAAGGAATACTAAAAAAAAATCTAAATGATGCTACCCCTCCCCCTGTTTGTACCTTGCAGAACTTGGCCCACGTGAGATGACCATCACTGTAGCTAGACTGGACTAAAATGAAAGAAAAGAATGAGATTTTTATTAAACAATTAGACTCCTCAATTTGGTGCTCAATTTAGATCTCCCCCCCCCCCACCACTGCTAAGCATTTCCTAAGCACGTGCTATGGGTTTACAGTGTATTTAATGCTAGAAACAGTAAAAATAAAAGATATCATGAAATTTTTTTATCTAGGAAAGAATTCTTTTCAATGGAGGAGCTAAAGATAGCCTTAGGAAGTGGGTGGGTGTCTAGAACAAGACCTCCATGAATGGATAGGATATAAATTGTCAGAGGCGAAGGAAGAGGCCACTCCAGTAGCAAGAATAATGTAGGATGAGGTGTAGTGGATATGAACACAGCTTATATAGGAGAAAGGAAGTGCAGCCTAATGTTGGTAAACAAACATTATAAAATAAATTTGTGAAAGCCAGAATGCCAGAAGTCTTGAATACTGTCATGAAAAGAATGAACTAGAGATCCACTTGGCGATAAGGAACCACTGACTGTTTTTTTTGTTTTTTTTTTTCCACTGACTGTTTTGATCCAGGACAATGAAAAAAGAGGTTCTATCTAAAATTTAAGGAAATTATGAGAAAAATTTGATGAAGACCCGAAAGGATATGGCTGCTATTTATACTGTATATATTTAAAAGATTTATTCACTCAGTAACAAATACTTATTGAATGCCTACTCTTGTGGTTTATGAATTAAATAAGGATCAAAAAGGATATTTACATTAAGTAAATTTTGTAATATTTCCAATTTATTTAAACACTAATTGATCGGATAGTAAGTACAAGGGTGACCCAGCATCACTTGTAAGTCAAATTTAACCAAACACACACGATTCTACTACTGCTGCTCAAAATCATCTTTGGCTCTACTTTAACCAGAAATGTATACAAGTTCAATTTTAACTCTTTTCTTGGTGCCAAATGTGTTCACCCCATACTTGTCAAAATATACACGTCTTTTAAAATTCTTTTATAAAAAGCTTACACTGTAGTCACTACATGGAGCACCAGTGACTATTTTGCAAACTTTAGAAATATCAGTCAAAACTGAAATTTTCTCGATATGAAGAATTAAGTATTACCTGGATAGTTTTTAAATTTATAATAAATTTCCTGATCCTGGGATCAGCTGTTTTCCAGTTGGTTAATGACCATTGCATATTAATATGAAGATCAAGGCACCATTAAGGCTTCACAGTACATTCAGTGGAAATGGCATAAGAACACCCTGGAGGCTGGAGTGTGGAGTGGAAAGGAAGGGGCTTTAGAACTGGACAGCCCTGGCCTGCATCTTGGCTCTAGTATGTACTAGCTGTGGCAAGTCACTTAACCTCTGAACTTAAGTATCCCCATGTATAAAATGGATAGAATGAAGAATTATCCTCAATATTCTGCCTTAAGGAAATTTTGTGAGAAAGATACTATAGCATTTAGCCCTATGCCCAGCGATGTAGTAGGCACTCAATAAATTGTGATGATCATTATTATTATTAATAGTAATCTCACCCTCATTCTTTAAAACGGTTGAGTACCAAAAACAGGGGCAAGTCCTCCACATCTACCAGATCTTACCTGTAAGTTTTTCAACCAGCATATTGAGTTGATCTGAGTTCAGGCCACGGCCAACATATGATGAAAACTGCCAGCTCATCACTTCCAGGAGTTGACTCAAAGTGGCAGATGGAGGGTTATTAAAGAAAACCAAGTTCTGAAACAGAGTTGTAGTGATGATTATATGTATTAATCACATTGAACCCACTGTAGTTCAACTAATAGGATTCCTAATTTAAACTCCTTAGGCCAGCCTCAGTTAATAATACAGAACTATTGTCTCATCTCTGTTGTGCTTTTATAGTAAGACTGATTTTGCCTTTTCCTAAAGAGTCCCTTGTTCTTTGAGTCTAATATAATATATGGCTCTACCTTATCCTTGAAAGAATCACTGTGTAGCTCTTTAACTTTCCCTAGACTATAGTCTATCAACGAACTCATACAAGTACTGAACACTGTTCAACAAGTTAGACAAATACTCTCTTCTGAAATAATATTAATCTTAAACAAAACCTATATCATGTTATTTAATTGGTTTATCATGGATTGGTACAAGTTATACCTTGACCAGACAAAGCATCCCAAAGCACAAAGACAGTTAAGTCCCAGGCTAAGGAAGGGGACCCTACAATATGAATCATAATTAACCTGGGACTCCTGTTTTATGGATAGGACTGTAGTCTTTTCTTATTTTGCTCTAGACAAGAGGATCTTTGGTATGATCAACTGCAAGTAAGATTGTTTGTACCAGAAAATGGGTCAACGGTGGTGGAACAGAAGACTTCACCTCAGATTACTGGAAAGCAGAAGGTGTGAAAGCCGAGAAAGATGTTTTAAGAAAGGAAGGGTGGGGGGAGGAATTAAGAAATCCATTGCAGTATGGGGAGAAGGCCTTTGGCGAACCTGAACTAAGCTGGGCAGCAAGAAAAGGAACCAATTCAAGAGACTTCAGAAGGTGGCAATAAAAGAGGACACAGCATCCAAGAAGGAGTGAGAAATAGGTAGGAGAGGAATGGAGAGAAAGAATTTCTAGAGGGGCAGTTTTCCTTGAACCTAAGGATTATGTCTGGACAAATGACCAAAAAGCATAGAACATAATCAAGGTCTAGGAGCTTAGGTTTTGAAGCAGAATAGAGTTAGGAAGAGAAACCAGAGTTACTTGTTCTGCTGAACTCTGTATGTAGGCTGTGCATTTATGTGTTAGGAGCTGTATATGAAATACATCTCCAGATTCCTCATCCAAGACTAGAGCAGAATCTGAGACGGTTAGTGTGACAACTTTGGTGGCTTTTTTATAGAAGAAGGATGCTGAAGAAAGCTAAGTGTAGCAGCACAGCACTCTGAGGCTGGAGGACAAAGGAGTATCCCATCTTCCTTCCTACATCCTGGAATTGGATGAAAAGCTCCAAATGTGTAGCTCCTAATGGGGAATGACATTAAATCTCAGAAGTGTTGGCTGTTCTTGGCTTTACAGACCAGGTAACTTTTCTAGTGAGTTCTGTTCTCACTGCAGGCTGAGAGGAAGTAAGGCACAGGGCACTCTGTACAGCGTTCCTTTCTGCAGTTAATCTCCCTCAGATGCCAGGGCACCAGAGGATGAGAAGGAACAGGGCTGAGTCATTTTCCATGCTGTTTCCTTATTAGGCACATTAAAACAAAAGCGAAGGAACTTGGAGCTACTCATCATGACTATTCCTATTGCTAGGACCTGAGGTAAAAGAATTCTTCCCTTTGGAAGAAACACTTGCTTTGAATCAAGAAGAAATATTTACATCTGACCTATTTTCTCTAGACCTTGGTGGTTTCCAGGACAACACACTGGGGTTTTGTAAGAGGGAGCAAGGGGAAATGCTGACTCATCTTTTTTGCCACACCCTTCCTTGGCCTTCTGTTAAGAAGAGCTTCTATTCTCTGCTTGCTTTGAAACTTGAGGCCAATTTTTGTTCCATATCTTAAATAACCACCAGATGGCATTAAAACCAAATTTGAGCCTAGAATGGATTAAATCTATAATCAACTTGAAAATTTGTATAGTGTCGTTAGGCGAGATTGATGAATATTCTAGTCACTTATTTGAAACCAATTCTCTACCTTTGTGGAAGAGCCTGTGTGGGTAAGGTGTGGCCAGAAGTAGTTGAGGAGGTAAACACAACAGTCAGACATCAAATTCTGGAGAGAGGAGTCTCCCCAGAGCCTAGTTAACAGAGCCACAGGATGGCCCTAGAACTCTCTGTGATGTACAGAGTTGGGAGCTGACCAGACTGTCAGAAATAAAGAATACCTGTCTGTCACTTCTGCTAGCCAGAACTCTCTCAGGGTCAAAGTACATCAGAACATATTACTTTAAATATGACATGAGGGAGGAATCATACAACTGAATATATTGGAATTTTGGAATAAACAACCCACAAAGACATGCCAAAATTTATACACACACACACACACACACACACACACACACACACATCTTTTGGGGCAGATGGGTTTTGTTAACAATAAAACAAATCAAATAGAATTAAAGGAGGAGAAACAGGAATAGAGAGAGACTGTACCTGGGAATCATTGGTTGACACGTTGTACCAAATGATGGATGCCCAAGCGTTAGGTAACTGACTGACATTGGAAATCATCACCACAGGTAATGAGCAGGTCTGGTTAAAAAGAAAAATAGCACAGTTATTACAGGTAGTAGTACCTTACACTGATTTTACACTTGGCCCTCTTCCCTAAAGGGTCATCTCAAGCCAACCCCACTCCTCCAAGGCAGTGGTGTCTATACTGCCTTGGTCACTAAAATGATTCATGAAGGCACTGGAACCTTCTGAGCATATATGAGTCAAGGTACAGGGAGGAAAGGAGCTATACAAATAGGAATCCTTTCAGAGTGCTTGGTCAGTCAGCTCCAATATCTTCCTTGACATTGTGGAGGTATTTTTACTTTCTTATGTCATGTACTGCCTAAAATGTAACTAATTAGAGCCTGTATTGACTTAGCAAATTTCCTCTTAATAAATTACATTAAGAATTTAATTTAAAACTTATCTCTGGAATGGATTAATATATTCAAATTATGATCTAACATCTAATTAATGTCAGTATCAGATATGGGAGTTTTAATTGTAGAAGATGGAGAGGCAAGCGATCTTGGAAAACAAAGCATTATGGGAGATAGAGCTGCCTCATCTGTTGTCATGGCACCCAACTTAGTACTTTCGTGCTGAAGTTTTCAACCTTATGGAATAAACAGGCTTCACAGACTAGTCTGGGATTCTAACCAACTTACATTAGCCCCTTCCCATTAACGGAGGTTAGGTTGCTTGTAGACAGTGAAGTACCCACCTGAGGAACTTAATAGCTCATGGAAACAGACATTTAAGGAAAAGAGATGAGGAAAGAATCCATGGAAAATTTTATAAACATGTTTACATTCGTTAAGATAAAAGAGCAAAGGCAGAACTCTAAAAAAACATATCCTACAAATAGGACCATATTCAATCATGTGAAATTGTGTTTGTTCATTCATGCACTCATTCATTTATTCAACAAATGTTGAGCATCTATTATGTGCTAGGCATTGTGCTAGGCACAGGTAATGGAGGGATAAAGGTGTAATGTCCTGCCTTCAAGAGCTCATTGTCAATCATGTTCAACTTAATCCCCAGTTTCCTTATTCCTTCTTTGAGTTCAATAGTAACAGTTATAAGAGGATCAAAACAATGTACCGTTAATGTTCCTATCATTGGTCTTTGCTCATTATACTATGAAAACCTTTCTTCTGAGGGATTTTTACGTACACGTTAAAATTTTGAAAATATATCATACATGACATGGTTCAAGTATACTTATTTCTCTTTAGGCTTTCCTCTGAGTATCCATGACTCAGGGAATCCCAGAAAGCAAACAAACAGACAAAAAAACAGTCTGGGCAACAAATTATTCAATAAGTCTTGAATTATAATGACTGTGAGATTTTATCATTTATATTTAACCAGAATAATATATGTTGACGAATCAGTGAATATTTGACATACTGATTTCCTAAATTAAAACAAAAATGATGAATAAGGAATGTACTAAAACCTAGAAAATACTGAGCTTTCATCTTCAAATGATGACCAATTCCTGAAAATGTTATTAGTAAATAGTAGATATTCCTTGAAATACCTACCTCCAAATCTATGGTGAGGCCGTAGAGGCAGATCTGTGTCTCAAATGTTATGGAATGAAGCTCCTCAGTCACCATGTGACAGCCCTAAGGGGAGAAAGAAATTGCTATCTTACAAATACATAGCTGTTTTCTATTATTAGGCATGCTTTTATAAACATTAGTAAATTCTTAAAGTAAATACCCTCAAACACCTCCTATTACGGAACATTCCTTCTTATTATTTAAAAGGTTATTTAAAGTATATATAGAGTTTGAGAAATCTTCATTTCCACAAACAGAATGATTTTAAGTCTCCAAAACAATATAATTTCTAGTTTTTACAATTCCAGTATATTTTCATCAGTTGAATTCAGACAAGTTTTTCCTTATTTTTAATTTTGGAAGTTAGTCCTTTTGACTTACCAACCATTAATAAAAGCAAGCCATATGTGTGTAGCTAAAAAAGAAACAAGTCAATGTCATAATGGATTTGTTTTTTTTAAAAAAGCAAGATTTCCTTGTGGTTTAAACATGGTAGGTGTAAAACGAGTACTTTCCCCAGCTCCTTCCAGAAACTTCAGTAAAGTAATAGCTAGGGTTTTATTTACTTTCCAGGAAAATAAAGCTGTAATCTAGGTCTCAAAATGAGAGGTAGGGGAGTGTGGAGCGAGGGTGGCAATAGGGGTAGTGTGTCTCAGAACCAGGGGTTGGAAACACTGGGCCCCCTGAGTCCGGAGTGAGGGCTGAACAGGAGGAGCAGTTACTAGCCCCAGCCCTTGCAACGAGGTTCCCAACATTCCCCGTCACTGGTGGGAGACAGGAAGTTTACTCTCTGGAGCGGATGTATCAGAGGAACTAGAGAGGCTCTCTGCATTTTGGATACAAGGCCAAGATGAGGGCAGGGTGAGGTATTGTACGGGAGGATCCTGTCAAATCTAGGGGAAGCCCATGCCCCTGTCTCTGCTTGACACCTCCAGGAGAGATATCCGGGAGGTAACCAGACCAAGGGAGAAACAACTTACAGATACTGCCTTTAGGGACCCCCCCAGTGAGACAGCCAGGTCCTAATAATCACTATTAAGTCTAAATCCCTACCACGCACACAGAACTTCCAGTTTTTTAGTGCTCTTAAACAGTAAACTACTGGTCATCCAACATTTGACAAAGCCTCTCACATGAAATGCAGATACAAAAATCAACAACCAAGAACTCAGAAAAAAAGAGAGAATGCAAAAAGCAAACGAAAAGTTTAAAAAAACTATACTAAAAAATATTATAATAAAAAAAGTATATCAGGCTCAGTTTTATACATTAGCTCAACAAATAAATGGCATAGGAAAGGGGCAAATCAACCACTGTAATGGGTGAACATTGCTTGGATACTGATTTGCACAAACCAGCTGTAAGAAGATCTTTTCAAGATAGTGGAGAAATTTGAACAAATAATGGAGTTTTATTAAGGAAAGATTTTAAGTAAATGCTATTTTCGTTTTTTTGGTGATAAGTGTATTGTGGTTAGGTTTTTTAAAAATTTTATCTTCTAGATAAGAGATACCTACCAAAATATCAATGAGTAAGATGCTATACTATCTGGAATTTAAGTACTCCAGGAAAAATATCTGTGTTTATGGGGAAAATAGATTAACTAAGACAGGGAAAATGTTAATTATTGTTGAAGCTGGGTGATGTAAAAATGAAGGTTCATTGTATTTCTCGATATACTTTAGTATATAGTTGTATATACATATATGTTTTGTTCATTAAAAAGTTCTTAAAGATGTTTAAAATTTCAGATGTTACATCCTTACAGATGTAACCAATACATTACATCCATGAAAGGAGAATAGTATACTACCAAAAGGAACATTCAGAAAAGAATGATGAACAATTAAAAATATAATAAGAGAAATAGACAAAACAACAGAAGAGCTGAAAGTAGGGCTGAGGAAATGTCCCAGAAAGTAAAACCAAAAAAACAAAAAAAACCCAAAGAAATAAAAAATAGGATAGAAAAGATAACAAATAAAGAATCAACAAACTCAAAACAACAAACAGAAGTTCCAGAAAGAGAACAGAGGAAATGGAGTAGAGGAACTATCAAAGGCATAACCCAATGGTAACTCTTATACATTCTGATGGGAGTTGGTACAATCACTTTTTGAGAATAATGTCTCAATACCTAGTAAAGTAGGAGATGCACTCACTCCCCAGGATGATGGTGAGAGTAAGTTTATAAAAACCAGAAGACAAAAAAACAAAACACGATTGTGCAACAGGATCAGAGGGCAATCAGCCCAGATTGGAGCAAGAGATGGAGGGTTCCCAGAGGGATGTTGCCAAAAAGAAAGAAAAAGACAGAAATTCAGATGGACCTGTATGACTATATTTTAAGGACCTTTCAAGTTCTGGAGGAAAGTTTGGGGCTACATTAGTAACAGGTACATAAAATAAATTGATTAAATAAAAAATCTGAGGCAACTAATAAATCCAGGGAAAACTAAAATAATACAAGAATGGAAATATAATCATACTATGTTATATGGTTCAGCTGTTAACAATTTTTATATAATCATAGTAATGTAAACATTGAATATATTAACTAACCAAAACACATTATATGATAATATTGTGAAGATGGGTGAAATTAATATGCATGAAGAGCTGGTATAAGAGAGCCATAGCTTAATTTAAAATGGGTAACCATCAAGGTACTACTGTATAGCGCAGCGAACTCTGCTCAATATTATGTAACAACCTAAATGGGAAAAGAATTTGAGAAAGAATAGATACATTTATATGTATAACTGAATCACTTTGCTGTACACCTGAAACTAACACAACATTGTTAATCAACTATTCTCCAATGTAAAATAAAAAGTTTAAAAAGAGAGAGAGAGCCACAGCTTAATCTTTTATAGAAATAATTCAGGAGTTAAGTGTATAAAATAAAAAAATCAGGAAGTATCAGTATGATATTAGCATAATATTTATAGCTCAAAAAATGGTCATCTCTGGGGAGTGGGTTTGGAGCGGGAAGGAGTGGGAGAGAAATTGCTGTTTTTCCATGATGAAATCTGACAGCAACTTGCTATGTGCCCAGGACCAGCAGTACTGTCATCATCTAAAAGCTTGTTAGAAAAACAGGATTTCTGGCCTCATCCCAGGCCTACTGAACCAGATTCTGCATTTTAACAAAAACCCCGGGTGGAATTTATGAGGCAGTTATTCTCAATGCGATGTATCCACATTGTGTTTCATCTCAAAAGGGATGTGGAAAATTTACAGATGATACAGAAAGCCAAAACGATTTTAAAAACAAGCCCTGGGGGAACATATGAACAGAAGTGGAATTATCTAGGTTAGGAAAGTCAGGGTGGGGTTGGGGGTGGCTGAGTCAGCCCTGAGGGAAAGGGACATCTACCGCTGAATATATGTTGATAATAAGCTGGAATCCATCGGTATTAAATTTCAAAAAATAAAAATAGTTCTAATATGATGATATGAATAACAACTACATGAGGGAAGACTTTGGTGACGATGAGGCACATTAAAATAGAATTTGTTCCTGAGAAGGAAATAGAAAATTAAAAACTCCTCTCGCCCTTGGGTTAGATCATTGTGGTCCCTTATACTGCCTGGAGTAACCTAGACTGACCTGGTGAGATTGCTTCTTACTGGATTAGTAGAAAGTTATGATCCTGAAAATTCCTCTTGAAAATTCCCTTAGACCACCCCTAAAATTACTCCAAACACACCAAACAGCCAGCCCCCTCCCCTGACATCCCCTTACATGTTGAAATAAATAAATTGCTCTTCCTTTGATTGAGCATGACGTGAAGTAGTTGGCTATGTTCAGGCACCAGGGTGAACAAAAACCACATTTTTTTAAACAACAGAAAATCCCACTGCCCTATGGGGAGGAAGTGTTTACGCTATGCAAAGCACTGAGACAAATGAAGAATCCACAAGTCCACGTTCACTAACGGGGTGGGGGGTGGGGGGTGCTCACATTCTCACTGAGTTCAGTGGCGGACAGGACACAAGCCTGGGCAGCACATTTAGAAGCCTGAGGCAAGCACACAGATGGAGACCACATACCGTATGTCTAACTATTTAGCTGTTACAAAGCAAGTGATCAAACTGTTAAAATATGGTCTCGTCTCCTGCCTTGACAGCTAAGCTTTCACCTGACCTAACTGGCCAGGTTTTAACTCCTCAAAGTGCCTCAAACATGCTGGCCTGGGGAGAGCGTGGCCATCCTGGACCGTGGCCCATCCCCCTCCCTTCTACCTCTGTGAGGGGCTTACTTTGACTAGTGTGGCCCCTAGGTCTCTCCTTGTGCCTAGAAATGTTTGCATTGATGGTGTCATCTGTGCTTGAAAGAGCATACCTGGGGAAGAGGTCTGTACAAGCCCTGGAAGTGGGCTTGAGGTCTTTTGGGCTGGGAATTCTGCAGCCCTAGGCTCTGGGTGAGCACATAGCCTCGACTGCTCAGACATCTTTCTCTGTAGGGAAGGGCCACAGCTGGAGGGCAGCCAAAGGGAGCCTTCTGAGTGCTTATCCCTCCCCCATTCTAGCCTCTATAGTTTAATTTATATGATTAAATGTGTACATATATATATGATAAGATAATTCATTATGGATAATTCCCTCAGATATTTGGGTTATGGCAGTTGTGTGCTCACTGTCCAAATGGCAGGACTCCACAGACAGAGCAATGACACACGGGGTTGTCCATTAACTTTGGAAGAAGACTTTGTACGTTAAATATTACTTTATTAAACTGTAATGTGGGTGGTGAGAGGTTTTCTCAGTGATTCAAACTAATTTCTAATGTTTACTTAAACCCCCTGATGCAACTGTGAGGCACATTTAGAATGAAATCCAACAAGGAAGCTGACGGACAATACACATGACTGGAGACGAGCAGTTCTGACAGAAGAGAGTGTCATTAATTTTCAAAGCTTGAATGCCATCAATCACAGTCTTTATTATTATTATTTTTTTTTTTTTTTGCGGTACGCGGGCTTCTCACTGTTGTGGCCTCTCCTGTTGCGGAGCACAGGCTCCGGATGCGCAGGCTCAGTGGCCATGGCTCACGGGCCCAGCCCCTCCGCGGCATGTGGGATCTTCCCGGACCGGGACACGAACCCATGTCTCCCGCATCGTCAGGCGGACTCTCAACCACTGTGCCCCCAGGGAAGCCCAGTCTTTATTATTTTATCAGTGCAGTCCAAGCCAGAGACACTATTCGATCTCACGTTCCCAGAGTCCATTCCTTACACACTGACTGGCAAAATGTCATAGATAAGATGTACCATTAATGTCTGTATTAAAAGCCATTTTAACCATCTGAGATGGTTAGAGATTTAAAATATCCATATTTATGATATTTATATTATATGACATTGATATTATAACTGGATTGACTGTATTGCACCCACTGGATAATCTGCTAAGAAACTAGAAAACTGGCTGAACAACCTGACCAGGGCTCCACCTGGAAAAAAATACACAAACTGATGAAAGGTAGGTATAGATGTCACCATATTCTTTTATGTTACCTCTGCTCAGTGTCTAACAGCACACCCTGAAAACCTAGAATATGTTAACAAGTGGCTATGGCTTTTGGATTTTGACTTGAAAGACAACCTCTGTTAAGAAAATATGACTGGGATAAGGATGATTTTCATCTAAATTTCTTGCTCATCTTTTTTTATTTTTTGGTATTTTTTTAATTGAAGTATAGTTAATTTACAATGTTGTGTTAGTTTCTGGTGTATAGCAAAGTGATCCAGTAATACATATATATACAAATTCTCTTTCATATTCTTTTCCATTATGGTTTATTACAAGATATTGAATACAGTTTCCTATGCTATACAGTAGGACCTTATTGTTTATCTTGCTCGTCTCTTAACAAGCCATACTCTATGATAATGCCGCACATGGAAAACTATGTGGAATAGAAAACAACTGCAATAATCCATTTGCTTAATGAGTATTTGTTGAGTCCCTATCATGTGGAGACCACTGGCCTAGATGCTGGGAAACAGTAAGAGGGAAAATAATGGTACAGTCACATGAGAGACAGCCCTTAATCACAGAATCATAGGAAACGAATGTAAAGTGACAACAAATTCTCAGCCCATAATGTAAGGGGATTGTATGGAGGGTGTTGCAGAAAAAGTCTACGTTTTTAGTGTTATTCTGGTACCAACGTTTGTCTTAAGAAAGCATTGCAACTACTTAAACTAGTTCAGAAGGAAATCAACTTCCTGTGAAAATGCTCAAGCTAGTTGGAGTGTGAGTGGTGGCTCTGTGTTTGAGAACACTGAACCTTGAAAGAACATTTGTCTGGCTATTTTGTTAAACAAAACTCAAGTCACTCAGGCTTTACTAATAGCTTCTTTGTGTTTCATGACTTTCCACCACATAAACAAAATTACTTAACACCTCAGTCTGTGACTAAAACTGTCATTTATCAGTTAAAACCTACTGACAGAGCAAATTCGAGACACTGCAATTCCAGCCTCCCTGTTCAAACAATTTCTGCACTTCAACAATCACTCTCTAGCTGGCTCTAAGGACCTCTGGGAAAGCTTGCTTCCTGGGAATCTGTAGATAGCATGTCTACAGATTCCTCATTTCAAAGCAGATTCTCAAAATCAAATTCATTTTCAAAAAAATGACCCTACCCTCTGTTGTACTTCTGAGGATTACAGAATCTCATTCAAAGGAACTTAGAGATTGACTAGTCCAACAGTTTTCAAATCTTTTTTTAACCCTGGAGCATGTTCTTAAAAGTAAATTTCCCACCTGGGTCCCAATCTGTAAAATATTTAAAATAGAGCTGACTGATTGAAACAGGGGTGGGGGACCCAGAGCTCCACCCTTCACCAGCCCCCAACCAAGGAGGTGGCACCATTGTTCTCCCTGGCCTTCTGGGGACAGCATGAGTCTAGGGCAACGTCAACATCCTCCCTTCACCCAATGCTACAGCCAGGCGCCCATGCACGTCCTGACAGGTCACCTCTTCCTGGCTAATCTCAGAGTCAAACAGACATGGGGTGCTACAATTCTAAGGAGCTTTGGATTGGCAATCCTGGGGAAACTGTCATGGTGTGTCGTGATCATTTAATGAGTATTCAGTCTAAGCTCTCACAACCACAAACATAGAACTGAGGGACCCTAAGCTGTGGGGTGTGGTGATGCGGTGGGCAGCAGGTAGACGTGCAGTCCTATAAAAGGGGCCTATATATGGGGTGGTCTGAGGTTGCATGGACCTGGAGCCAGAAAGCCATGCTCACTGGCCCTTGAAAGGGAATGTTTCCAGCAGAGCACCTAGCAGGTGGGCAGAAGAGGAAGGATAAGGATTAGTGGTTTATCCTAGGCCAGGTACCACCTTTAGAGCCATTTCCCCACCTGCTCTTTATAGATGGGGCAGCCTGGAGGGCTGATCAGGAAGCCCATGGCAGACATCCGCACAGCACACGGCAATTGACTCTCACACACGCCATCTCGTGTGGTCCTCACAACAGCCCTATGAAGTGCAGGTTAACATGCAACTTTATAGTTAAGGAGTTAGTGAGGTAAAACAGCTAGCGCAAGGTCAGCTGCCTGTAAGAGGCAGAGCTGTGGGCAGTGCTGTTTCCACCACCGCACCGATGCACGCAGGAGATAAGGGAGAAGTCAACGTTTTCTCAGGAAGCATTAGTTTAAATTCCTTCTACCCTTCGTAAGGATTCCGGTGCGAGGTAGCTATGTGATTTCTGAGCAGGTGGGTAAAGTGAGGACAACGACAGCAGCAGCTGGAACAGAGAGGAAAGGATGAGATGCTGTTCGCAAACCTGCAAAGATCTCCCTTATCGGTGCTTTGTGACCACCTAGAGGGGTGGGAATGGGAGGGCGGGAGGGAGGGAGATGCAAGAGGGAAGAGATATTGGGACATATGTATATATATAACTGATTCACTTTGTTATACAGCAGAAACTAACACACCATTGTAAAGCAATTACAGTCCAATAAAGATGTAAAAAACATTCAAGCAGATTGAGCTGCCAGACCATAACAAATTTCTCCCACAAGTTATTTGCCTCATGTATTTCATTTAAAGAAAAATTAGGTAATACTAGGCAACAATAAAAGTACAGAAGCATAAAATTATATATCGTTCAAATTTTCTTTTCAAAGAATAAGAAAAATAAATTTCATACCATAAACCTAAAAAAAAAAAAAAAGGAAAAAAAAACGATCTCCCTTATAGGAATCTCAGCAAATGGCGGGCTGGGATGAGATAAAGGGGCAGCAGGGGTCAAAGAGGAGGGCCAACTAGGGCAGCCTCTCCAAGGGAAAGTTTCATGACTACAGAGGGAGCACAGCACAGCGGCCAAGAGCATGGACATGGGAGCCAGACTGCTATGGTTTGAATCATCTTAGCTGCACCACTCTGTGCCTCAGTTTCCCTAGCCAAAATAAGTATGACACTAACGGTATCTACTTCATAGGCTTCTGCAAGAGCTACGAAAATCAATGCCAGTGAAGCTCCTAGACAGTGCCCGATATATAGTAAATGCCGCACGAGGATTTGTCAAATAAGTTCTTATCAGGCTGTGAACTCCTGCTTCAGGTGCCCACAGATAAGTGATAAGCGACAGCTACTGTCTGAAATTCGAAAATGAGGTTATAACATCCTAGCTTCCTGTTCTCCCTAAAGTTTGGTTACTTCAATCCCTGGCCCCATTAATTTATGAAGCGCATTTTATCATCAGATCTTCCCCCACTCTTTCCTGACTTTCCTTTCGTCACCCCTACTGCCTAGCCAAGCCCCGATTCCCCAGGCTCATCGTTCTGAGTCCACGTCATATATTGTGTGACTTTTCAATTGTTCCTGTAGCTCGTAAAATAGCATTCAAGTCTATGGTTTGTTTTAAATGTACGTAGGAGTCATATTAAAATTTTGTCAACAGGGGGAGCTCAAAGAATAGCTTAAAATAAAATTATCCAGCTCCAGCAAACTTGGAAAAAAAAGAAAAGGAAGAAATAAAATCATTCTGATATAACCATATGATTTTGTTATTAATCAGAAAATGAGAGGAAATAAATTCAAAGAGAGATAAGTAGGCCGTTGTTTTTCTATAGTAGAAGATGATTTACTAGATTTCTGTCTCTAGAGAAATCCAAGTAAAGATTTCGATTTTACATTCACAAAGATGACAAGGTACTAAAGAGTTCAGGGATTTAGATTTATTCCCATTTGATTTGTTTTCCTTAAGAAGAGTTTAGAAGCATTGTGCTCAGTCTATTCAGACTTAGTACACTATTCAGGGAGGTCACTGCATGAAATATTGTTTGCAACTCTGGCCAAAATTCCAGGGATAATCATGAAATGGGCTTTTATTTATAATGAGCTAATGTTTCAACTAGGAAGTTTGGAAAACCTTTATGGATTTCTATAAGGTAAGAAGAATAACTCCTACTTGTTTGGTTTATTAGAATATCCTTAAACTCAAAAGCTTTGCTCCTGTGATACCTGGGCTGAGAAACCTGTCTGATGCTCTGCCCTAAGCCAAGGTTCTACCCTGGGAGGAAAGCTTAGCTCATCCTCGGTGAGGCTGTGATATTTGGCAAATCATATCTTTAAGATACGATTAAGGGAATGAAGAATGCTTGGAAGGGAAAATGTAGAGCATAAAACCTGTTGTGATGGACCTTTGTGGTTTTGTGGAGTGCGCTAGATTGACTGCAGTTGAAGGCTGGATTTATAAAGTGCTTTTTTTCTTCCAGATAATTCAAAGCGATTTCTCATAGGAGCTGTGACTATAAAGCCAGGAGATTGGACCCATACCAACCATACTAGAAACAAGCCTCACTGCTTTATAACTGCATCATGTAGGTGGTCTTACATATGCAGTTTCTCTGAGCAGGGAGCACTGGGAATTACTACTCTGATCTCTTAGAGGGAAAAGATGCAATATTTTTCCATCAGATCATTTGCCAAGGATCACATTTTTGGTCACTGTCAGAATGGACTCAAACCCAAGTTTTCTAATTCCAAATATGTAGGGCATAAACATATGCCCTAGTATCTAGGTCAACTAAATAGCTGATTCCCAAAGTCACTTCCAATCCAGGATTTGAGCACTCTATTATTTATCGACTCAAACTTGAACACTTGGGCTGCACCAGTTTGTTCTTTTAATCAATTCATCTAGTGAAATGCCAACTTTAATATAAGAGCAAAGTAACTGATACCATAAAGTAATAGAACTGTTTTTCACTTGTGATTTTCACATACTGGGTCATGATGTTCAAGACTTACCTCTTATCTGTGGAAAATGAGTGATTTTAAGATATTTTATAATAAAGGACTGACTAAAGAAATTATAGCAATATAATGCAACCACTTTAAATCATGTTCTCCAAGAGTATTTAAGTTTATGGAAAGCTGTTCACCTCACATTGCTATGTGATAAAAAAAAAAAGCAGGTTATGAAACAATGTGTATATATACTTTCAAAGTATAAAAGTCTAGATAAAAGATAAAAGTCTAGAATGATGTGAACCAAAATATTAATAGTCATTTTCTTAGGAGGGTGTTACATGCATTTTCTATTTTAATAACAAAATTTCTTATACTGTCTGCAATTTATTGAGCTTTATATGTATAACTAGAGAAACATGAATTTGACTTTATATAAAAATATAAAGGGCAGTTTAAGAGCTTTGTAAAAATAAGACATTATAGGATTATTACCTAGAAAGATTCTTTTGGAGAAAATATTTCCTACCTCATTTCCTTTGTTTCCAGTACTAGACTTCAATTCCTTTGGTTGCTTTGTAAAAGAAAACAACAGTATTTAGATGGAGAAGCATTATCAGCTAAATATCAAGTTGGGGTTTTCTTGGCCCATAATTTTGACTTCTAGAACAGTAACCGAGATGTTTTCTAACTCACTGAAACCTGATGTGACATAGCTGCCCGGATTCAACAGAAAGGAGCTTCCTGTTTCATCTCAAGGTATGCCACTTTAGGAACTGTCGCTGATATAAGGGAGCAAGCTGGCATAAGACTGTATTTTTCAGTCACATTTTGGAAAGAGGAAATCATGCTGGGATGTTTTAGAATCTATTCAGCACTCCTTTGTACCTGACAAGTATCATCTGAGCTCAGCCATGATGATTCTCAAAGCCTACGAAATCAAGTCTAACACACAGGCCTGGGGAAATAGACAATGGGGCAGCGTGCCACATGGCACAGTGAGCTACTAAATGCCATGAGAGCAGGAGATACAAAAATGTTCATGACATAGATTACTTAATGGGAAAAAAAGGACAGAAAACAAATTAGTGTGTACAATCTGATCCCACTTAACAAAAAGAATATATATATATATATATGAATGAAAATGTAAAAATAAGTATGTTATGTCAAGGTGTTGGGATCATAGGTGGTTTTTAATTTTTTCTCTGATTTTCTATATTTACTTTTGTATTAAAAAGTGATTAAAGTATTATGTAAAAGATAATATACATGAAAATGCTTAGCAACTAGAAAAGCACCATGAAAACTAAGGTTTTGTTATTTTATATATTATCTCTGCTGGAATAGAGACCCATCACTTTTTGGTTTGTTCCTTGTCCTTCCTTTTCCAAGTGACTCTTTTGGGAGACAGAAGGGCCTCTTATGGCTTCACTTATTAGCAAACATTGGCCATTATTGAAAGTTCCTTGAAAATAGGAATTGAACTTAAGCAAAAAGAGTTCTAGTTATAAGGATGTATATGTCATCACTCCTCATTACATTTTATTGATTTAGCAGTGTCATATAGAGAGATTCAGTTACAAAGAAATGTACTCTTCAATACTGAAGACTAAACAAAAACAAAATAAAAAATGAAAACCAGCATAAATTTATGTATGCAGATATCTTTCTGTTACCATAAATTTTATCTTTAAGGAAGTAGACTTTTAGAGACTGCTTCAGTGGTGCCCCAACATTCAGGTGAGGTACCTCCCAAATGCTGATGAACCAGATGAGCAACATGTTTTTGGCAAGACAAGCGGGGTCTTTGGGAATCTAAGAACTATGCAAAGAATTAGAAAGAAAGCAGGAAGAGAACTCTAGGTTAGGAGGAAGTGGTAAGAGCAAGAAGTAACAGGATGAGGCTGGGTCAGAAGCTTTCTAGAAATGCCAAGGCAAACTGCAACTCACACCCAGAAACATCATATTTCCCCAAGCTAATCCTCCTAAAATGAAAGAGCCTTTAGCCAGACATGTCATTATTGGTATCATTTGGGAGATTTAAAAGATGAAACCAGGGATGCCTATCGACTGTAAGACAGATTATCTCTGTCAGTATTACCAAAATATTTTAACTAATTAAGACATATATTTAGGTACAACATCACCGTTGTTAAGAACTCACACCTTCAGAGTTAAGGTTCAGAGTTCTTTTTACCATTTAAAATTCTTCAGTGATGGCATGTTTTATTTCTCAATATGGTCCTTAATTCGCATAAGAAACACTAAAGAACAAAACACATTAAATTATAAAGCCTATTAGTTTAAATGTGTCTGATTTGGAGGAGAAAAAAAGCTTGTGTAATTTTACTGCCAAACTCACCAAATGCCGAAATTCTACAGAGAGACTCCCACTGGAAGATTCTTCAATGGACATGGCTTTGACGTGAGTTCCACAAAGCACAAATCTTCGATTGCTAGAGAGAAAATCTTGGCTATTTACATGGTCTCAGGTAAAATATATTTATGAGAACAGCCAAAAATTCTAAAGTAAATGTCTTACCTTAGAGTTGAAACATTCCTGTAAAACCAAGAAGATTCTTTAAAATGAGTTATTTAATAGATCTAATAACAATTTTTCTATGACACTTTAGGGGATATTATATAAAATTTCATTTCAAGTCTTTACAGTAAAATTTTTAAAATAAGTCTTCCTTGGCGTTCTGTTAAATGTTTGAACTTCAAAGTCAAATATTTGAAGTACATTGATATGTAACATTAGAGAAGTAAATTTAAAAGTTTAAAATTATTCTATAAAATAAGGACAGTTGTTTTTAAAAAGTCTTACATTTTCATGTTTCAAAATGAAATTAGAAACTTACTTGTCAATCGATGCTTTCACCTTTACCTGATAGTTTAGTTCTGGTAATTTTATCAGTAGTCTGGAAAGACACATAAATAAAGAATTAAAGATAAAAATTTTAATGGCTAAAAGCCTTTTTATATTTAAAGATTTAAATATATTTACAGTAAGTACATATAAATCAAACTCACATTATTTCCAGTCATATGTTACTGTGTTTTTAAAATGTCCAATTCCTCTTTACTTAGCCATGTTACTAATATTGACATCAGCCACTTAATATAACACATACTTGGAAAGTGTTTCCATATTATTTCAGTTGATGTGTGTTGGATAACACATTGGCTAGGTCAGAAAAATAGCTATTTGGGTTAAATGTATAAAAAAAAATTTTGCAAGTCTATTAATGTGGCTCCATTTTATTCTCATATTATAAAAAATTGTAAGCTTAGTAAGACTAAATGTTTTGATAAGTGTTTTATGGTAAAATACTGATAAAGACTAGGACTCTGGTAGAATAAGGAAAATTCCACTTCAAATGCATTTGCAGTCTTTAAAGACACTATATTTAAGTAACAGCAAAAATGTTCATAACTAAAAAAGACCTAACTTCAAACAAACAAATGATCAAAGGTCAGAATAACAATTCCTTTAATTCCTTCTTGTGTCAGCCCTCCTTCACTCCTTAGCTTTTCCCAACTCTTCCGAGCTATACCCTCTGACATACCATCTCTGCAGGTTCAGTTCAGTTTCAGAGACATTCATTCAGTCACTCACTCACTCATTCATTTATGCACTCATCCCAAACCTTGTTCATTCACTCAGCATGTATTGAACTCCTCATATAGACCCTGTACAGCCCCAGGCACTGGGAAACTGGCATAGTGAAGATTAGGGAAGGAGGAGAGTAGACATGGCTATACATCAAAGGAAGAAGTCTAGCCAAAGAGCTGGAATATAGAGAATGGTAATAAGCAACTGAATGGCATTAGAGAAATACAGTCATAGATAACAGACAGCCCAAACAAAACAAAAATAATGTAGCAAAGGTTCCTTAAAAATCCTGCCAGGATTGGTTTCAGAGCTTGGGATATAATAAGTGTACAGCTGTTGGTAGTGAGGGGTGAGGAGGTCATATGAAGTAAGACAAGATGTTTTTCCCCTCTGCATTCCTCTCTATCCTATTTCAGGAAGGATCTCATTCACTGTAGGATGCTGACGACAAAAGGGAGTCCCATGTCACCCCCTTCCTTTGAAACAGGAGGATGGAATGCTATGGAAGAGAGGGGTTTTAGGGAAAATCTTGAATACTAAGTAAAGGATCATCTATCAAGACAGTGGAGGACAGTGTACAGAGAAGAAGGATGGGGACCAAACAGTTAGATGGAAGAGGAAGGCAGAACACCTAAGCCAGGGACTAATGGTCTGTGCCTCTGGCAATCAGTTCAAACACCATGCCATTCAGGGACCTCTTCCACTCAGAACTCTTTGCTGAGCAGTCCCTAATCATCTTCCCCTTCGTCCCACAGAGCATCTTAGACTGAACATAACATCTATGGGGGTGTCTCAAGGAAAAGCAGCATATATACCACCCTTCTATTTCCTTTTAGTGTTACAATTTTCTGGGCTACATAGAGATGTGGGGATGAGGAAGGAACACCTTCTGAAAATCATAAAATTTTAAAAAGGAACCTGGTCTCTGCCTTTTTTTGTTGTTTCTTAAAGTCTTGGTGCAAATTCACACAAAGGAAATGATTAAGAATTTCAAGATGGGTTTCTGAAATGCAAACGAAAGACAAATGCCTTCCTTTTAAAAATGAAGTTCCTAGGTGATAGATGTCAACTAAACTTATTGTAGTAATCATCTTGCAGCTTATGTATGTCAAGTCATTATGCTTAAACTTATACAGTGTTGTATGTCAATTATATCTCAATAAAATGAAACTAAACTAAACTTAAAATGGGGTTCAATAGTGATCTGTGATCAGGGATGCTATCTTGGGATCCTAAATCACCATCTATCATGGCATCACCACCTCTAGTACTTGTCTGGAATTTCAGCTTTCCAGAGGTGACCTAGTGATTAGAAATGTAAAGCTTTGGGACTCAAGAGATTGAGGCATGATGAAAATCTTTGAAAGTTTGAAGTCAAACTCATTATTTTAAGAGTGTCATTAGGGAAAACTGTATGCTTTAGTTTGGTCATGCAAATGAAAAGGATCAGATACATAGATAAAGCGGCAACAACATAATCATTTCTCTTTAAATCAGGTACATAATAAGGATGTACTGAAAATCGTGGTGTTGAGATTTTTCATGGACCATCCAATAAGCTAGTTGCTGGGTGTTCTTCACAGGTGAAGAACGTTCCACTATATTTCCTGGATAGGATAGTCAAACCCTTCCATAATCTGTCTCCAATCTATCTACTCAATTCTCTCTCTCCCTGCTCCCCATGCTTACAAAACAGACCCAGGAAGTCATTATTTCTATAGTCTCACTCTCCCACGCCCCTGCTCTTCCCTCAAGGTCCTTCCTCAGTGACCACAAGGCATTCTCCAGGCTCCCCAGTTTTCTCTCAAGTCAGCCTTTTGAGCAATTAATCCCATGTTGTCCGATATTGTGATTTCATGCTAATAACTCTCATGTCCTCATCTTCATTGTTCTAATCTTTACAAGCAGGGCTCTCACCTTAACATTTCTGTGGGTACTTACCATAGCTGAGTGCTGGGTATGCAGGAGGTGCTCAGTAAAGAATAGTTGAATGAAAGACACAATGAGAGCAACTAGCCTTAATCACACAGTGGCTATGGCATCATAAATATGAAATGATAGAATACATTCTGCCTACCTTAGCTTCACAGTAAACTGAATGAGAGTTTTAAGTACCATCGGCCTCTGAGGGTGGGTTGGCATGCATGGCTGTCGTTCAACCACAAATGAGCTGGGTTCAAAGGAAATAAAGCGCGTCATTTGAAAACACTGGAAACATTGACGGGCTGAAAACCACAGAGTAACAGGATGCTATCCTCTTATAAAATCCAAATTTTCTACACTTATAAGGCATTCAAACCCTTGTTAAGCTCAAATCTTTCCAAGACTTCTCATAAATAAATACCAGGAGATGGGAAATACCTAAAGACTGTCCCTAAGTAACAACAGTAAATAACTCTTGATTGTTATAATTGGGTCAAGAATAAAAGCCCCAGTCTATTTTTATCATACTAAACATCAAGTAGAAAGTTAATTTCATGCCATTTTTGAGCTAGACATTAGGATTTCTGGTACATACTAGTATTTTTTTTTTCCCTTTAGATGAGCTTATAAACATAAACATGTTCTCCACCCTTCATTTCTTGGATACGTACTTGAGAAGAAATCCTTGAAATCTTCTTTTCTAAAAGATGAAAAATGAACTTTGGGTGGGTGATGTGGTGGCTCATGAAAAACCGAGTTAGGTGGTGGGAGAAGTGTTGATGAATAAACAGTGAAGAGTAGAAATGTTTCTGGAACTGTCTGGAGCTTTATTCACTGCACCCTGAGGCTCACTGTTTAACACTTCCCTCCCACTCCTTCACCTGAACACCAAAACCCCAGCCAGGGTGTCCTCCCAACTCCACAGGACTGAGGCTCCCAAGAGGCATTTAAATGGATAACATCTGACTTACTCCTTTTTTTTTTTTAATTGAAGTATAGTTGATGTACAATGTTGTTTTAGTTTCAGGTGTATAGCAAAGTGTTGACTTACTTCTTAAAAAGGGTGCAGATCAAGAAGGTGACTCTTTCTAGCAGATGTGTTCTTTGCAGTGGGATGGGATCCCCTTCATAGGTCATTTTGGTAGACTGCTCCTCTAATTTCTCCAACTGCCTTCTGAGTTGGAACAGACTTTCTGCCAACAGTGTAAAGCTATCGAACAGCAAATGAAAAACGCAGATAGTTTTCCACTTAACAATCCACCATTTTAACTATTAACCATATTTAGCAAATATTACTAAATAATTATTATTAAATTAGTCACTTAATTCCATTAAAGGTTAGTGACAGTTTTTATTTTAATGTTTATTTTCCTAACCCAGCTTTTTGCTAAAATGCATGATAGATGTTAACTGTTTTCAATGTTTTAAAATTTTTACCTTCAGTTATAGATAAGAAATCATTTAGGAAATTTTGTCAACGTCTGGAACGAAATCCCTTTTAATTATCCTTTTTAAAAAGTCTGTTAAACACATATATTTAAAAAATATTGCACTCACTAAAGAGAGCAAATTTAAAACTTTAAAAATACATGATATGAAGAATGTTATGTGTAAGAATACTGAAGAAAAAAACAGTATGACCCCCATATATATTTTTTACAGGTCCTAAGTATTAGCCAAAAAATTATCAGTGGATCTTCCTGGAGAAAGGTATCTGCTTAGAGTTTTACCTTGGATCTTACCTTAGAAACAGAGGTGGCAGCTTGGGCTGGAAGTCTGGGAAGGAGGGAGATTGAAAGGCACACAGAAGAGGCCTCCAACTAAGAGGAGGCAGAAGTCTCATGAGACTTGCTAAGTCCATGTGCCCTGACAGCAGCTCTTTCTACTGAAAGTTTATTCCCCACATAACATTGTAGAAAGAACTGCAAACCCCCTACTGAGTTTGGTATGAGCACCATTATCTGCTATGCTCCCTTTGTTGTTTATCTTGTTTTCACAACAACAGAGTACAGTGAGGTTAGAGAATCAAAGTATCTCCCCAAGGAAAATCAGTAAATTTCAAAAAGAGCCCAGTTACTTTTCCTGAGAAGTAGGCCTGGCAGTGCAGACCTTTTAGTGCAGATGTGCCCAGTTACTGTGCTTTTTCATTGTATTGGATTGTACCCTTGGAAAGCAATTTTAGATTTCAACTGAAAATTTTCCTTCTTTTTCATTATATTTTCTAATTGTTCTTTCACTCACATAGTTTTCTTTTACATTGATGAAGGGGAAAACCAAGAAACATTTTTTTAATACAAAGGATAATATCTGTACATAATTGCATGTATGCATGTGTACACAGGCAGGGGATGCCATGTTGTATTAGTCATTTGAGATTTTTTCATTTAAATACAAAAATAAATCACTTTGTCGAAAACACAAAACTAATATTTAACTCTGACACCTTAAGATACACATTTTAAAAATGAGATATAGTGTTTGAAGCCAGTGCTTCTCATGCCCTTCAAGAAAGTGTATTTATTGCTGATTTGAAAAAGTTCATTTGAGTCTTTTAAGATTGATATATTAGATAAGAAAATAAGCAATTCTTATGCATTCTATAGATTTCTATAGATGCTTTATTTTTCTCCCCAAAGGGATGGAAATTAAGAACACTCAGACAATTACATCCATTTGTTTTCAACGGTAGAGTTCCAGCTGCTAATAAGCCATCAATAAGCTGAATGAATTGACATTTGGGTCTAAGCCTGTATTCTCTGGCTAAGCGACACTGTTGTGTACTTCCTGTGGTTTTCACTAGAAACTAAATTCAGTTCATTTTACCAGTTTTGGAGCTGGTCGAGCCCATTGTGGAGTGGACCTCCGATGCAGGCGACTTGCTGCCGCCTCTTCCAGTCTTGCAGCTCCTCCACCAGGGTGCTGTTCATTAACAAGTCCGTCTCATTCACTATTTGTGTCATCTTACTGAGGGCTTCCTGAAGACAAAAGTGACTACTGAGAAGATTCTTATGACACACAACCAAAGTTACTCATAATTTAACCTATAAAATAATTTGTCTGACCTGGGAGATAAAGCCTTGGTTAAAATTTTGACCAAATATTTTACCAAATACTACCTTCTATCTGCCATAGCACTGCCTTTTCAAATAATTAAATGATTGCAATTCAATAATGTCATGAAGAAAGAAGCATGACCATAGTTAACACTCTCATAATAGCACATAATACTCTCATAATATCATTTACTATAAGTAGGTTGAATTTGTAACTCCTGTGACAATATTGAATCCTGTAGTCATAAAAGCCATATATTTGCTTCTTAAAAAGCCATTTATAAATTGAACTTATATTCTTATAGTTATGTTTATGCATTTATTTTTAAATGTACTGACTAGAATTTAAGCCTTTCTGTGTTAGTTTTTAGTACCACTTTATCTGGGTTTGGGGAAGCATAGTGGGAAAATATAACTTTCAAAGGCCTAGGGATTAGAAGATGTGAATTTCTACCCTGGCTTTGCCACAGCTATGTGAATTTGGACAAGCCATTTATCTTTATTGGGACTTGATCTTCTTCTCTATACAGTCAGGTGAATGGACTGAATTATTTCTAAGATTCCCCCTCTCCTTAAAATCTTATTCAAAGTAGAATAAGATGGCATGCATAAAATGTATAGCATAGATTTATTATGCATAAAAGCATTAAGTTAATCTTGGGTTAAATATTTACATATTTAAAATCTGATATATAACTGTTTAAGTTTATAATTAATTTAGGGTGAAAATAAATTTTACATTTATTTGTGCTTACACAAATTCCTGCACAAAAAGATGAAGCCAAACTTTTAGAAATAAACTATTGATTTCAGTGACTGGTTAAATTTCAATGTGTCTATTTTCAAGGAGAGGTAGAATTGAGAGATATTTCTCCTCTTTCAAAATATTTTATTGAGCCAGAAAATTTTCTTCCTCTCCTTGGGAAGAGGTTAGATTGAACATGTTCAGGTCTCAATGGACTCTCCTGAAACCTACAGAATTATTTAGCACAATGTCATTTTTCAGAATAGAAACTGGGACACTTATTTCTGTAACAAAGTTTTAGTAGTCGTCAAGTAATATTTTAATTATACATGTGCAGTAGAACCCATCCCAGCATATTAAGTATAGCAACTAAAACAGTCATGTCTGAAATAGTGGCAAAAAAACACTGGGTAAAATGTTCACCTTGAAATTAATGGTAGCTACAGTACATGTACCACATAAGCAGGATAAATAGACTCTAGAAGAGTTCTGCTTTGTAAACTTAGGTGAAGAAGCATGGCAAACAGTATGATACTCTTCCTAGAAACACTGCCTTTTATTCATTCAGCATAAATGGAACTGATAAAATCAAAGAGCTTAATTTCAGAGCTTAATCTAGTAGAACTAGATGTAGAAAAAGGAGAAAAATAGGCAAAAGGCCCAATTAAAGTTCTTCACTAGCCTTTCTTTTGAAGTCCAGGCTGTTCAGCATTTCCTGCAGAGTCAAAACTTCCTGATTCATTAGGGCGCTGTTCTTGTCACCCTGATCTGTGAAGGAAAAGAGATCAGACTTAGAGTCCTCTCCAAGGCAAAGCTCTCTGTCCTGAAAGCCAAAGCCAGCTGTAACCTGCCATCCTAAGATCCCATGATGCAAGAGCCTAAATGGGGCCATTAGTGATGAGCTTAGAAGTAAATCCCTGGCTGCCAGGAAGCATTACATCCAAGCATGCCAGAGATGAGCTCTCTATCTTACAGACCTTGAGAGAACACCATTCTTCACACAATGTTCCTTTTGGGGGCAGGGAGAGAGGAGAATATAAATGTTTTTATAACGGATTCTTTATTAGATCATCTCTACATTTATAATGACCTTGGTTGGTTGGGATGTGTAAGAAAGAAAAGGGGCCCTTCTTTGTGCCTATGATTAAATCATATTTGACCCCTCCTGATGCCTTTACTCGATCTCCTGGAAGAGTTGCCGTTTTATAGTACATAGTCTCATTAACTAATAAAGACTAAATCCTTTGCTTTCTCTTTTTCTTTGCAAAACAGGCTAGCCTCACAGTAAAACCAGAAGAAGTGGGAAAGAGTTGCAAATTAAGAAAAATCTCTGACTGAACAAAACCCAAAATGATTTATCCTCTTAAATGACAGATGTACAATAAACATCGTATTATTTAATTTGAACTAAAACTTTATTGGTATATAGTAAGTGACTGCTTATACCAACTGCTCATCTCTATAATAAATGAAGTTTTGGAATGCTGATCTGAATTGTGTTATTGTGAAAAGAGGCCCCCAAACAATGCTGTGGCAAAGTCCTCAACAAAATAGCACTGATTTCCAAGAAGTCATTTCTGGTTGTATTAATTCACAAATTCACGAATTCCTAGATCCCATATGTAGCAAAATCCTGCTGATATGGCATTTTATCATTTCAAAACTTCACTAGCTAATACTTTCCAGTCTTCACCAGCAAAGATATAACTTGTTTCCCATGTATCTTTCATTTCCCTTAAAACATTTCCTTTCACTTATAATCAACAAAATATTTGTTGATTAAGTAATAATCATTTTTATTCTTCATAATGCTTATGAAGCACTGTAAGATACTATAGTAACTCTAATTGTAATATACTAAGTTCAAAATAATTTTACTGTTTTAATGTAAAACGGTATATTTTAATGTATATTCTAGTTCATAAAATTCATGGTTCACATATGAAATTTAGGCTGAGGCTGCTTTCAATGAATTGTAATGCTTGATTAAATGTGCAGTTGTTCTAAACCTTTTAAGAATCATGGACCCCTTTGATAAGCTGATGAAACCTGTGCTTGTGTCATTTCTTCCAAAGGAAAAAACATTGTACATACAATTAGGAACATATTCAATAACATTTCATGGGAGTCAAGACATCCTGAAGGTGCCAGAAGGACATGTCACATCTCACTTATGCCAGGAAAAACGAATATCCTCTCTTTTAAATCTTAGATGGAAAGTTAACAAAGAATTTGAGCACAATCACCCATACTACTTCCCTCCAGATAAATTTTTTTTTTTTTTTTGCGGTCCGCGGGCCTCTCACCGCTGTGGCCTCTCCCGTTGCAGAGCACAGGCTCCGGACGCGCAGGCTCAGCGGCCATGGCCCACGGGCCCAGCCGCTCCGCGGCATGTGGGATCCTCCCGGACCGGGGCACAAACCTGCGTCCCCTGCATCGCCAGGCGGACCCTCAACCGCTGCGCCACCAGGGAAGCCCCCAGATAAATTTTAAGCTAACATTTCAGTAGTTAAGGATGATTCTGTAAATCATCTGTACAAAGAATTTATATCTAATGTGTTTTTCAAAATTATTTAAGAATTACAAAAAAGTTACGAAAAATAGTACAGAGTTCCCATATATCCTTCATCCAGCTTCTTCTAGTGTCTTAGATAAGCATAGTACAATGTTCAAAGCCAGAAGATTAACACTGGCACAATCCTATTAACTAATCTAGAACTCATGAGAATTTCTCCAATTGTCCCACTAATTGCAACACACTCTAAATGTTATTACTTGTAAATCTTAGATTTTATAAATTTTATCATTCTTTCCTTATATTTCTTAAAAAACATCAAATTGTAAACAACCTCAATATTTAACCACAATGAAATAGTCAAATTTCAGTGTCCTTACATTTTGGTATTTACACAATTATTGATATTATGTTTTGAAGATTTTTTTATATGAGGAAATACATAAAATAAAACTTTAGCTTAAAATGCTATACAAAAAACTATGTACAAGATGATTTCAATTTTTTCGTAAATAAATAGATATGTATGTATTTGAACGTGCAGGAAAAAGGCTGGAAGAAAATATACTAACATTTTAACAGTGTTTATATCTAGATAGCAGAATTTTGTGTGGTTTTTAATTTTGTAATACTTTTTTCTACTTTCTAAATTTCCTACAGAGTCACATTTCTACTTTTAATTTTTAAAAATTATATTAAAAGACTCACCTAGAGATAATATTCGTTATTTCCTGATCATATTAGACAATTATTATTACTTTTCTTAGTTGTGATAATGATATTTTGATTCTATAGGAGAATGTTCTTACTTTTTGGAGATGCATCCTGAAATAGGGGTGATTTCTCATGAGCTTTATAATTTACTTTGAATCATGGGCAAAAAGATATATTTATATGGAGAGAAAAGGAGGAAGCAAAATAAATTAACTTCTCCTGCACACTCTCTTCAAAAAAAGGGATCAATTTATCAACTCTGCAGCAAAGACGAAACCCTAGTCACATTGCCTTTATGTCCCTATGTGGAATTATAGACAAAACAAAAACTTACCCATTGTCTGAATTGTTTTATACCTGTAGTCAAATTCATCTTGCAGATCTTCTAAATATTTGGTGTCTTGTTCTGTCATCTTTTTACAAAGAAAACATACTCTGTTGTTACAATTAAGCACATCAATGCAACAACATCATCCATCATCAGTATTTCAAAATACACAGTTTGGTGCTTGCAATCCCCAGTAATATCCCAGACTAACTATACAGAATCTACATTTCTAAAGAGCTAATGCCCATGAACGTTGAATAGCACTAGAAGAACCAGACTGAAGTTGCTCTTCCATTTTCTCTTCCTGAGTGTTTGCAAATTTCAGCATCTTGCCTCTCATTTCTCAGTTAATTCCAAATGATGCAACTAATATCATTTTTATCGGAGAGTATGGATACTTTTTTCATTTTAGCTCCATACAACTCTGTATTAATGTACCAACTATCTTTTTGCTTAAAATCTCCATTCTCAAACGATATAGTTTATGACAATTGAGTCTAAATTTTTTTCCTCTCTACCTCTTAGAAAAAAAATATCTGTGGCTCCTCTGTGTCTCCTGTTCATTTCTGTCTTTGAGATTTTTACTTTTACTCTTCTCCAAACCTGGTGACGTTTTTCTGCTCAGATATAACGGTGTCAAGATCTGAGCTAAAGGCTTTTCATATAGTATTATCTCACGTAGTCCTCACAACAATCCTGTTACAGTGGTTATCCTCACTTTTACAGATGAAGAAGCAGAGGTTTAGAGGTGTGAAGCAGCTTACTCACCTAAGGTCACATGGCTTCTCACTGATGGAGTCTGGTGTGGAAACCCTAATTTCCGGTAAATTGAAGTTAAAAGCTTCCCACAAATAAATGTTTTCTAATATGAACGTAGTGTGTGAGAGATATTTATCTTATAACAAATTACCCTATGATTCCTGTACGCACTAACTTTGGGCACACAAGATGCACAGTATGGTGACAACAGCTAGACTTTCCTGGTGTCTGTAAGAGATCACTCACCTGCACACTATTTTTAATGGCAGCCACTTTGTGCTCCACATTCCTCTGTCTTTCTGAAACTGAAGAACTTTGTAAGGATTTCTCCAGAGGTCCCTGGAAAAACAATGTCTTGAAATTTCGATAATGTTGATAAAACAGGTTTATGAAGAATGTAGTATATGTAATATACTTTGAACTGAGGTATGGATGAGTATGATATGAAATACTCTACAGCCATTCAAAAACATGCTGTAGAAAAATATTTAATGACATACAAGCAGTGTTAAATTGTTAAGAAATAGAGCAAATTATAAGACACCATATGTTTGTGATCTCTGTTGCTTGTATATGTATATATATTTATACTTATTTATTTATTTACAAAAATCTGGATATATGTATAGACATGTAAACTCAAGTACATGTGACCTGAAGCACACACATCCCAAAATATTATCATGTGCTATCTTTGAGCAGTAAAATTACAGATGATTTTATGGTTAAATTTTTTTCCCCTAATTTTCTATAACAGACCCATATTGCTTTTGAAATTCTATAAAATGAATACATGTAATTTTTTTTGAATACATGTAATTTAAAAATTAGTATAGTGAAACTACATTAAGTTGGACTTAAATTCAGAATTAGGGATGTTGAATCTGTCAGGATGAGATTTATTTTTACATTGGAACAAAGGGAGTTTGCTAAAGAATATGTAAAAATGTTAGGCTGGTTAAATAGAAAGGCTAACCAGCTACTCCAAGCCCCATTTCTTTTTTTTTTTCATATTAAGTATGATTTTATAACTTTATTTTTCATTCTGTAACACATTGTAAACAGCTTTCTGTGTGATTAAATATATATGAAAATCATGATTTTTAACAGCTGTATTCATTATGTTTGAAGCTGTAAGGTCAGTGGAATGTTGTGAAATGTTTCTGTTGGCCGCACAGAAGGACAATATTGTTTCCTTCTTTTCAAAGAACTTTTTAACAGTGTTCATCTGAGGATCCTAAATTCCTTTTCTAAATTCTAAGAGTAGCTTTCTCTTTGATTTATTCTCATGTGTGACATTCTGCACATCCTTCCCACCACCTGAGTTCAGGTTTCCTGGTCTCCAGCCCCATCCTTCTCCTTTGCCCTTTACCAAACTTCAAAGGCAAGTGTGGAGATGTCAAGGCTCTCCCATTTTGTTCACCACCAACTACAGTAAAGTCTAAACTCTGGTGCTAACCACTTTGGGCTCCAAATGTGATCTAGCTTCATTTATGCTTTACTTTCCCTAGTGGGGGAGAAGCCTCTATGTCCCAGGCAGGTAAATGAAGAAGCAACCCTTTCTCTTCCCCCTTATTCTCCCCACTTCACCCCAAAGGAGAGGATGGTTTATAGCAGGGGTCCCCAACGCCAGGGCCACGGACCACTACCAGTCTGCGCCATTAGGAACTGCAAGCCCCATTTCTTGGCCACTCTAATAATCTGGCATTAAGTTCCATAGATACAACGTTTACGTAGATATCTAGAGTTGAGTTAGAATGTCAGTAAACCCTTCACCTTACAGTTGGATGGGGACGTATGGTTAGAAAGGATGATGACTTGACTAAGATCTATAGCAAATCAGTGGCAGAATCTCAAGTGGAACCCAGGTCCTTGACTGTCAATCAAGTGTTTTCTCAACTACATCACATTCTTCAGATGGGTAAAGCCTTTGTAAAATTCACTCTCATTTTGGCCCCCATTATTTGTATTTGTGTGTGTGTGTGTGTGTATCTCCCTATATTTGTCTACTGGTTCAAAATTTACAAAGTAGTGTTTCTTTTGTGGTAGTATGTAGCACTAGCAGATTATTTGTGGAATGATTTTGATGAGCATCTATTCAAATAAATGTTTCTAATTTGCCTGATACCTGACATATGAAGAGAACAACACACACACACAGACAAAATGACCAGAGATAAGAGGGCTACGAAAAAGGACAGCTCAGAATATATATGAGAATATCATATATTAGTAACAGCATCTCAATGTTCACCCAAAAAGCACTGAATCAAACTATATTTACTTTAGAAACTCACTAACTTTAGATTTTAAATTAAATAAAGGTGATACCATTCTTCTTTATCATCTAAAAAATAAGAGTAAGTTGTTAAAGCTTCATACTTCTCTAAAAACAACCATAACCTGACAGCAACTAAATCTGAGAATTTTTAATAGTTGAAAAAAGATACTTTTCTTGGATATTCAAAAATAAATACACTAGTGTGATTTACTAACTTATAGAGTGTGACATGTGGAAAGTTGATTATTCACGCACTCTTTCCTTTTCAAAAGGATTAACTGAAAAAGTATTCCCAGGGACTTCATATTCCTCTACTTATCTTTGATGGGGGCTCTGAGTTCATTCAGCATAGTGGGATAAAATATAATCTAAAATATTATTGGCAAGGCAAAGCACACTGAAACAATAAACAAGCAAATATTTATGGAGTTTCTGTAAGGCAAAATTCCTGCTCGTGGAGTAGTTTGGACTTGTCGGGTAGGAAATTGGGAACTATGAAGGGTTTGCGCAAGATCAATCCCTGAGGATAAACATGCTGAGAGAAACAGAGCCTAAACGGTAGTTAGGAATTCAGCCCGGAGGTGTTTACTCTATTCCTCAACTGATATAGTAAGACCACGGACCAGAGTGTGAGCAGTGGAAACAGAAAAGGATGTATAGATAGGATTCCAGAAACAAACTCTGGAAAGACTTGGTAGTTATCTCAATAAGGAGGCAGAGAAAAGGAACTATTCAAAGATAATCCCAAGACCTTGATTCCAAGTGACTGGAAGGATGACGGGACCATCAACATAGGTAGAAGAAGATGGCTGGAAAGAAGACTAGAATTTCTGTTTCAGAAAAATTGAGTTCCAGGTGATAACAAGATTACAATGGAAGAAAATGTTACCTGAACAGGCATGTTGGCTGCAGCCAATATTCTCCTCTCTTCCCTTAAACAATTTGAAATAACCACAGACACATGCATCGGATTTCCATGAAATTTTCCCTGAAAAAAAGTGAAAAACAACACAAAATCTTTAATATATACATCACTATTTGCAAATCAAAAATAATCTCCAAATAAATATGTGAAATTATTTGGGATTTGTTTCAACAACCTATTCTATTATAAAGCCACAGAAACTAATATTGTGAATGTAGATGCCTATGCAGCATATTGCTCTGTCTCTAAAAGTTATTTTTAATAATTAAAAATAGTTCTTGAGCACCTCTGTAGGAAAGACCCTGAACACACACTCAGGAGGATCAGTTTACTTTGGGCTTAGGATAAGTTTTACAAGAGTTACTTCTTTGTAAATTATTATGAACTAGGGTGGTCCCAGCTGTTCATTTGTTAACTCTGTACTACATGGTGTGCCTAACGCATTTCTTTTGGTCCCTGTTTGGTGCTCTTCATGTCAATTAGCTCATAACTATATCGGTATGCTAGAGAGAAACTCTATCACACACATTTTAGCAACAATATTTTTATGACATCTAAGTATATACATTTTTTTATTACCGATGCTAATGGTTCAGATATTGTAAACTGGCAACCTGTGGGTCTAATTCAGCCATAAGGTATGTTGTGTAAGTTGAAATATTGTAATCCCTTCAGGGGAACATGTACTACCCATAGTTTCCATAGTATCCAGCACTGAGTGACCTAGGCACTCATTTATTTTACCTGCCAGGCACCTATAGGTTTTCTTGGTTTGCAGGATTAATTTGAAAACACCATCATTTTAGTCAGTAGTGTTAAACTTCTTTGTTACTAGACCCTTCCATGGCAGGATTAACAGGAAACACAATAAATGTAGACAAATGCCTTTATTTAGTTTCCCTCTGCCCTCCTGTCTGAAGGAGGTGCTACTTATCCATGAAATGGCCAAAGGGCAATAGCAGAAAAGATAAAAGTGGAAAATTAATAATCAAAAGTAGATTATACAGACTAGTAAACCAAAGGGTCGTTCTTGGAAAGAAATGAGGTTATTGGCTGTAAACATTTTTAAGGCCTTGACCATGGCCACAATTTTATTAGATGATGCATTCTAATTCGCATTTCTATTTGTAAAACCAGGGTAAACACCAAGTATCTGGTTTCCTGCTTTTCCATATTCTATAGCTTTTAAAACATTTTTCCTCTTTAAATGAGAACACTCCGAAAGAAAAAAACAAAAATGAATTGACAGAAACTCTTAAGGTAAAGAAATTAAAATTATCCTATTCATTAAGCAGGGATACCAAATTTCTGATTCCTGCATGCTGACAATTTCAGATTCTCCCTAGTTTGAATTTGTTCTCGTTTTTAAAATTTCCCATTGATTTGTTTTCCCATATACCTTCCATTTAACTCACCAAGAAAAGCTATGTTTGCTCATTTTGCCTTTATTTTTAAAATATTCCACTGATGAAAATAAAGGGTTTCTCCCAGGGCTAATTTGGAGACTATTTATGTAACGTTGAAAGCTTTTCCTATCCAAGATCAGGAGTTCCTCTAAGATCCCAAGAATCACCACTATTTGTCTTTGTTTTTCTCACTGTTACAGGAGTTCTTCATTGTTGATTATCCAGATCCTATCTTTCAGCATTTCTCAGCTCCTTTGACTATACTTTTTCATTTTTCTTTCCTGCTTGAATTTCTTCTACCTTCCCTTTCAGATTTGGTTTCCCCCTACGTCTTGTGAGGTTAAATTATTCATTTTTTCTCCTTTGTTAAGAGTAAAGAATCACTATTGTTTTTATCCAGGCTATTTTTTCACTTTCTTTTTGCATTTTTCCTAACTTAGCTCTCACTTAAATGTATGAGATGAAAACATCTTATGGAAAATTGACTGCTATAGATTCAAAAACCAAAGTAGCACTTTTTTTAATGATCAGGCTTTTTAAATTTATTTCTTATTGAAGTATAGTTGATTTACAATGTTGTGTTAGTTTCAGGTGTACAGCAAAGTGATTCAGCCATATATGTATAATTCTTTTCCATTATAGGTTATTACAAAATATTGAATATAGTTCCCTGTACTATACAGTAGGTCCTTGTTGTTTATCTATTTTATAGATAGTAGTGTGTATCTGTTAATCCCAGACTTCTAGTTTATCAACCCCCCTCCACTTTCCCTTTTGGTAACCATAAGTTTGTTTTCTATGTCTGTGAGTCTCAAATTAGCATTTAAAATTTTCGTTATCAAAGATGTAGTTATGTTCACCTTTCAGTAGTTACCATGTATATGGACCATGGACACCCCCCCCAAAAAAAAGCACAAACAGAAAAACAGAAATAACAAAAGAAAATCCACCCCTAAGTGTGTGTTGGTGGGAGGAAGGACGGAAGAGAAATTGCCCTTTTTCTAGCGTGAGTCTGTCTCTCTTATGTGTAGGTACTGCAAACATATTCTACTCTGTGGCTCTCTTTTCACTATCTCTTAGTGTCAATAAATAGAAGTTTTTAATTTTAGTGAAGTCAAATTTATTAACTCTTCTGTTTATGGTTAGTGCTTTTTATGACTTAAGAAATCTTTCCCTAATCTACAGCCATGGAGGTTTATTCCTATATATATATTAAGCCGTTAGAATTTTGCCCTTAATTGTAATTCACTTGGAGCTTCTTAATAATGAGAGGTCCCTTTCACTTTTTTCTATATGAATATCAGTTCCAACAATATTTATTGAACATTCTGTTCTTTTGCCACTGCTCTGCTGGGCCAACTGTCATAAATCAAGTGCCCATATATGGATGGTTTGCTTCTGACTCCATCCCATCTTATGGTTCTATCTGCTTTATCAACAGACCGTCTTAATTACTAGAGTTGTATAATAAGTTTTTTGACGTCAAGTAGAATAGCTTTTCTTTGCATTTTTCACATAAATTTTGGAATCACCTTGTCAAGCTACAAACACACATACACACACACACAAGTTGAGAATTTGAATGGCACTAAATCTTTAGATACTTGGCATCTTTGTGTTCTAATCTATTTATTTAAGTCTTCTTTAATGTCTCTCTATTAAGCATTATAATTTTCCACAGAGATCTTATACATTTTTTGCTAGGTTTATTTCTATGTAGCTGGTATTTTTCATAATGGATAGTATCTTTCTTTCCTAATTGTTTTCACTGGTATGTAGAAATATATTTGGCTTTTATATATTGACTTTAAATCCATCAACTTTGCTAAACTCTTAATAATTCTAATAATGTACTTGTAATATCTATTACCAAGTCTAAAAATTCATCTGTAGATTGTTTTGGATTTTCTGCAAATACAAATCACATCTTGTATGAGTATTGATAATATTTTTTCCCCTTTTCATTTATCTAATATCAGTCAGAACTTCACCTTCATACTATGATTTATTTAGAAATGTATTGGTTAATTTCCAAAGATAGGGATTTTCTATTATCCTTTTTATTGATTGTTATAGATTTTAAAATTCTGATCAGAATAGATGTTCTGAATGACTTCAGTCACTTAAAATTGATTGAAACTTGCTTTGTGGCCCAGCATATGGACTTTTTGTAAATATTCCATGTGAGCTTGTAAAAAATGTGAATTCTGCAGTTGTTGGGTGCAAATGTCTTATACAAGTTATACAAGTTTATTAACCCAACTTTGTTAATTGTTTTGTTCAAAAAATCCTTGCTGATTTTTTTGCCTCATTAATTTTATCAAATATTGAGAGGCATGTTAAAATCTAGTTTGTGAATTTTTCTTCTTGTGGTTCTTTCATACACATTCAGACTTGTTATGTATTACTAGTGAGTCAAATCTTTCAACACTATGAACTGACCTTTATTGTTAAGAATGCTTTTTGCCTTGAAACAAAAATATAAACTATGACATAATACTTATTATCACTTAGAATTTTTATTTCATCCTATCGAAAGAATTCTTGATTTACTTAAACATATAGATATTTAATATCACATATTCACATCATACCTATATAAAAGAGTAAATATACATGAAATAAATTGGTTATGTATTCGTAAAACTTCTTTGCATATTTACAATTCAACTTTTCTGAATCTCTTTTCAAATTAGATTCATTGGCGTTCATGTTTTTTCCCATAAAATAATGTCCTCTGGGCCACCAGGAAAGTCAGTGATGCTGCATCTCTTTAAATGTGCACCACTATTACCTACATTCTGTGAGTTTCGATGCTGGCACCTCCTTGATCTTACCAGAAGTTTTCAACAGAAAGTTTTCAGACAAGAACCAGGACTCACTCACATTCCTTCTGCAAATGGTCCTGAAATGATTTGATGACTGAAGCATTGAGGGTTGTAGTGGCCTAGTCATGCCATCATGATTCACAACCAGTATACTTTTACATGAAATGATTAGGCAACTGTTCAGATACATGTCCACGAAGTCACTGAGAACTAGACTATATAGCAGGTTCCTAGATGTCTGTTCCAGAAGATGTTTGACCAATACTCTATCAGCTCAACCACCACCTGTACTCTTTTGGTTCACTCCTAATAACATCTTTGAAGTTCTTATTCGTAGACATTGTTTACAGTTTAAATTAAATATGGTGGTACCTTCAGCAGTTGTCAGTTAGGCATAAGATTACAGTGATACACTGCTTTTCATAATCCAAACTCATACTCTTGATCCTTTTAAAGATCCTTTTGGGGAACCCTCTTACACTTTTGGTGGGAATATAAATTGGTATAGCCACTATGGATAACAGTATGGAGGTTACGGTTAGGGTTAGGGTTAGGGTTAAAAAACCCTAAAAAACCTTAAAAAACTAAAAATAGAGCTATCATACGACCCAGCAATCTCACTCCTAGGCATATATCTGGAGAAAACCATAATTTGAAAGGGTGCATGCACCCTAATGTTCACTGCAGCGCTATTTACAATAGCCAGGACATGGAAGCAACCTAAATGTCCATCAGTACAGGAACAGATAAAGAAGATGTGGTGCATATATACAATGGAATATTACTCAGCCATAAAAAGGAATGAAACAGTGGCATTGGCAGAGATGTGGATAGACCTAGAGACTGTCATACAGAGTGAGATAAGTCAGAAAGAGAAAAATAAGTATTGTATAATATTGCTTATATGTACAACCTAGAAAAATGGTACAAATGACCTTATTTGCAAAGCAGAAATAGAGTCACAGATGTAGAGAACAAACTTATGATTACCAAGGGGGGAAGGGGAGGGTGGGATGAAGTAGAAGATTGGGATTGACATATATACACTACTATGTATAAAATAGATAACTAATGAGAACCTATTATAGCACCGGGAACTCTACTCAATGATCTGTAGTGACCTAAATGGGAAGGAAATCTAAAAAAGAGTGGATATATGTATACGTATAACTGATTTGCTTTGCTGTACAGCAGAAACTAACACAACACTGTAAAGCAACTATATTCCAATTTAAAAAAATAATAAAATTAAAAAAAAATCCTTTTGCATTGACAGTGTAATTTTGTCTTGTCAAAGAAAACCACCCCCAATTCCCAGCATTACCTATTTGATTAAACACATATTTTAATTTTTCCTCAATGGCATCATGCTAGAAGTTAAGTGCATTCTGTTCAAAATCAGCAGGAAGTTTCTGATAAATGGATATTGTACATCTTAATGATAATCCTGTGCAATGCATGATTCATTTACTCCAGCCTGCTATTGTGCTGAGATTTTATTCATCTATTGTGAGGAATTTGCTGATTTCTCTTGTCACTGTTGCTGTGTGTATGATAGGCAATCCTTTTGCATGAGTCTCAATAATAAAATATAATACAGCTTCTACTAGTGGACATCTTCCTTCCTTTCTTATATCCTGCAAAGCACTTTATTGTTGCTTTCTAAGAAAATATGGAATTTAGGACCAACCATCCAGTGACTATTAACTTGCTTAACAAATATCAAATTATGCCCTGCTGATTTGTTCCTGTCCCATTCTGCATACATGAAAACTATTTGTTTCATTCCTAAATCACAGTATTATACTGACGACACTTAAACAGCAATTAAATTCAATGTGTTGTACCAACTGTGCACATAATTCAACTGAAGTGACAACAACATAAATAGCTATGACCCAATTTTACATCACAGGAAATGGCAATGCCATTGTGATTGCTACCTGACAATAGCAATTAAGAGATGCTATCGAATATAAGATGCGTTTTGATTTCAGAGATGATAAAATGCAGAAAAAAGGTGTCTTAGAATCAACAAATGTGCTATTTTATGATTTTTTCTGCTTTATGCTAAATTCCTTGGCTTTCCTTCAAATTCTACTACCTTCCATCTAATTTCTAAATTTGACTTGTCACTAAAGAATGACTAGTTCATCTACTTTTTTCCCCCCAGGTGGTCCAAGGAGTACCAGAGTCAGAGGTAAAGGAAGTGATAAGGCTGCTCAAAATAACCTCCTCCGTTCAGGTGGCACAAAATTTGAGATTTCACAACTAGACTTTCACTCTTTTGAGTTTCTTCCCCCAGGATCCCCTTTAGAATGCAAAGATATGAGGGAGAGTTAACACTACATTTAATTAATTTCCTCTGCATTGTTAAGGATTTATCAGATGTGCTCTCTGGCTGCAGTGACCTGGCACCTGCAGGTTGAGAGTAATGGGTCCCAGGGCAAATAAAAGAAGTTTCAGGAGAGTCTTGAAAGAGGAAGGCAACAGTAACCAAAGGGGAAGTAGGATTCTGAAGAAATATGTAGCCAAAAACTGTCTGAGCCTAGATTTCTCTAGAAGTTAACCCTGAGACAAAGATTCCAGTGCAAGAAATATAAATGGGAGTTCATCCCAAAACACACAGTTATGGGAGCGGGTAAGTGAGAGGAGGGAGAGAAGGCATCCAGTAAAGGGTGTGTTATCCAGCCATTGGCTGAGATTGGCTGGGAACCCTGGGAATAGGGTAGAACATGTGCCTTAGAGTTATCTACCCAAGGCCTTTGGGAACTGGAGTATTTTTACATCAGCTCTTGTCGTTATTAGCTCTAAAGCAAAAAGACACAGAGGCTGGCATTTTTAAGTCCACCTGATTGAACTAAAATGATAAGGTCCAAGGGATATGGGCAGGGCAGTCTGCTATTCCAGCTCTCCTCCTAACCTCAGTTTGAGAATTTTTTTTTTTTTTTTGCGGTACACGGGCCTCTCACTGTTGTGGCCTCTCCCGTTGCGGAGCACAGGCTCCGGACGCGCAGGCTCAGCGGCCATGGCTCACGGGCCTAGCAGCTCCGTGGCATGTGGGATCTTCCTGGACCGGGGCACGAACCCGTGGTCCCCTGCATCGGCAGGCGGACTCTCAACCACTGCGCCACCAGGGAAGCCCGAGAAATTTTTGACTTCTCATTTTTTAAACTACCTACAACCATACTACACTCAAATGTTGGTATTTCTTCTTTTATGGTACCTCTGAGATATGAAGCAGTTGTCTCCAATTACAGAGTAAAATGTTTCCATTCACGTTTTTATTGGCAATCTGCAATCCACTGCACACTTCTGGCTGCCAGCTCACTCTCTCCCCTTTTATCATCCCAAGTACTGCTGTTAAATCATGTTTAGCCTTGCTCCTTACCAGTGTCAAACACACTGGCCATGACAACACGCTCTCAGCTTCAGCCTCTTATTGTTTCCTTCCCTTTGTTCTGAGCACACGATTTTTCTTAATGGTTTCTTCCTAAGATTTCCTCACTAGAATCATAAGGATATGTCTACGGTGAAAAAAAACTACTAAATTGAAGAAGAGCTAATCCAGTTGTCTTAAGACTGATCTATTTGTAGAATGGTCAGTCTAATAGATTTAAAAAGCAATTTTCTTTCATGATAATTAAAATAATAATAAGGTACCACTCCACATCTATTAGGTTAAAATTCAAAACGCTGACCTCACCAAATGCTGGTGAGGATATGGTGCAACAGGAACTATTAAATGGTACAGCCACTTTGGAAGACAGTTTGGCATTTTCTCACAAAGCTAAAAATACTCTTATCATACAAACCAGCAAACATGCTCCTAGGTGTTTACCCAAATGAATTAAAAGCTTATGTTCACATAAAAATCAGCATACAAATATTTATAGCAACCTTATTCATAATCATCAAAACTTGGAAGCAACCAAGATGTCCTTGAATGGGTGAATGGATAAGCAAACTGTGTAGATTTCTATGACGCAGTATTATTCAGTGATAAAAAAGAAATGAGCTGTCAAGCTACACAAAGACATGGAGGAAACTTGAAAACATATTGCTACGGGAATACTGTAAGGCAAAACTATGGAGACAGTAAAAAGATCAGTGGCTGCCAGAGGTTTGAGGGGAGGGATGGAGGGCTGAGTGGAGCACAGGGGATTTTCAGGGCAGTGAAACTATTCTGTATGCTACTGTGATGGTGGATACATGACATTAGGCATTTGTTAGAACTCAAAGAACTGTGTAACACAAAGAATGAACCCTAATGTAAACTATGAACTTTAATAATAATGTATTATTGGTTCATCAATTATAACAAATGTACAACACTAATAATTCAAGATGTTAATAATAGGGGAAAGTCTCTGCCAGGGGTGGGGGGGAGAGGCTAAGGGAGTATATGGGAACTCTCCGTACTTTCCACTCAATTATTCTGTAAACTGAGACAGCTCTAAAAAAAAAAAAAAAAAAATTAAGCCTATTTTTAAAACTTGTCATTCTGAAGTCACAGTTCTCACATATCTTTGTGCTATTCCTTTTGCCAGGAATGAACAAATTCAAATAACTAGAGTTGCCTGCCTCTCATGTTCAGTTAGTTTTAAATTCTCTCATCACCACAAAGATTTTCTTGATAAAAGAGAAGTGAGGTATAGATTCTCCATGGATACAAATAGTTAATGCCCCATTTCTATTTATGCTAATAATAATACATCCATCTTAAAACAAACTAACTAAAAATTAACTGCAGGTATAGTTTGTCTTGGTCTATTTTTTAAATTAAAAGAAAATACTTCTTAGGGGCTTCCCTGGTGGCGCAGTGGTTGAGAGTCTGCCTGCCGATGCAGGGGACACGGGTTCGTGCCCCGGTCCGGGAAGATCCCACATGCCGCGGAGCGACTGGGCCCGTGAGCCATGGCCGCTGAGCCTGCGCGTCCGGAGCCTGTGCTCCGCAACGGGAGAGGCCACAACAGCGAGAGGCCCGCGTACCGCAAAAAAAAAAAAAAAAGGAGAGTTGGAACCTAGTTAGATCATTATGATGACTAAAATTCAATGCTTTTGGGGAACTCAGAGTCTTGTAATTGAGATAAATGAATTGCTTAATTCAAAATAACAGGAAGAGAACAAGGTAGATGCTAACAAACTCTACCTATCATTTATATGTTTGAACATAACAATAACAGAACCTATCATTTACTGAATACCTATTATATGCTTTATATATATTTTATATATAAAAGCTGACAATAGCCTGCAAGGTACATATTAGGAAGCCCAGAGGTCATGTCATTTGTGAAAAGTCACAGAATTCAGAAGCTAAGGTGAAGGAGCTCTTCAAAAACCAGATTTATCTCATTCCACAAACTATGACCTTTCCAAATCACTATTGCTTTATAAAAAATGCATTCCTTGTTTATTTAACTGGACCCCTACAGCCACAGGTGCATTTAACTTTATTTTCCCTGGAAATTATCTTTATAGTATTTCCTATGATAAATCTGTTCAAGGATTAACCTTTCTTTATGGAACCTCAAGATAGTTGCAGTGGTTAAACAAACCAACAGAAAATTACCATGTGTTTGATTGTAAAATTATTAAATCACTTTTCCTGAGATGACTTAGGTCCTAATAACCTCTGGCAGTTATACTTGCTATTTGTAGGGGCAATCTGACATGGCCCCTGAGTGTCCCTGTGTGATCTTGCTGGTATGCCAAGAATACAAAGCCCTGACCACTCATCACTCGTCTCATTTTTCGGGGTTGTATTTGCAGCAAGCAACCTTAAGTGATGAGCTAACGTCTTCCCCCAGCTAAAGAGCAGGCTTGCTTCCCCTAGCTATAAAAGCAGTGAATTCCTCAAGCTAATTGTTCCTCTCCTGTTACACAACCCACTGAGTGTGCTGGATCTGTGGCACCCCTGTAGGACCTGGGGCACATGGGAAACCAATGCAAATGGGCATGAAGCTCTGACTACTACTTTTGCTGTGAATAATAAAGTCTTTGCCACTGATCCGGAAGTCTCATGTTTTATCTGGCACCCATGAAACAATAACAAGCTCATTTGCTAGTTTGAGAGGAAGGTAAAATTCTAGATCTTGCACACGTCTCGATACCAATTTGTATCACAAAACTTATCACATAGCATTTCCATTATTTATTTCTATGTCTTATTCCCCATCTATACTCAGCATCTTTCAAAATCAGGAACTGGTCTTCTTCAAGATGGAACTTGAAGTAGCTGTCACCTTATAGGAACCTCATAAATGCTTGTTGAATAATCAAATGAGAAGATAAATAAATTACAATAATTCCTTCCTAACTGAGAAAAAATAGAAAAAGCATATTATTCAATCACAGTGTTGGTAAAGATGCTGTCTTTAAATCCTTCTCGAGTTTTTATTAGTCACCTAACCCTAGTAGCCAGGAAGATATAAAAGAGTCTTGAGATTAGTTGGAAGAGGACAGCAAGGTATGAAATATTCCTGGAGATGGCAACTTTGCTTCTCAAAGACCTGATGGTATCCTCACCCTGGTTGACCACTGTCACTGGTAGTGAGGCTGCCTTTGGGAGATGTGAACAGCGGGGATGATGCTCTGAGTCTCCTGCTCTCTGTATGGTAAGACACATCCTTTACTGATAGTAAAAGAATCAATGTCCTTTGCTTATGTCTAGTAGGATCCTTCAGTCACCCTTTCACCCTTGCTCTCATGATAACAAGGATACATCACCATTATAATCGAAGAATATTTAGCCGAGAGTATAAAGACAAGAAAATGGAATCCTAAATGTAAATATTGATAAAGAAGGTATACACACATCTCTTTTGTTGAGAATGTAAGTGTATATCTAGAAAAAACAAGAGACTAATAAAAAATTCTAGAATGAATAAACAAGATGACACTTTTTTCCTACACTGGCAATAATCATCTCAGACTGACAATGGGGATAATGTTGCATTCAAAATAGTAAGGAAAGTATTTTTAAAACTTAGGAATAAATTTAACAAGAAAGGTACACATTTTACATCAATTAAACTAGGGTCATACTAAAGACTTTAAACAAGATCTGAGATGGCATAAATTAAAAACACAGCATAGAATAAGCATAACAGAATTTTAGGATGTGGGACTTTATCCTAAAAATGTTAATTATCCCAAAATGAATACATATATTTAATGCAGTTGAAGTTAGACTTCCAAGAGTTGCTTTTGGAGGACTTGGATTGAAAGAAAGAGGCAATAAAGTTCATATGAAAGAAATGTTGCACAACAGTTAAGAAAATTACAAAAGCTAATTAATTTTTCAGTGCTTAAAATACATCAGGGAATTTTCCAAGTGTTCTATGTTTTATTTCATTTAATCTTCACAGCAACTGTTTGTGATCAGTACTATCATCTGATTTTACAGATAGGTATGCTGAGATAGAAAGATGTGAACCAACTTGAAGCCAAGATTCAATTTGACTACAGAGTGTGTGCTTTCAACCAATTAGCCACAAGGTCATTGTCTCCAAGTTAAGGGGAGGAGGACTTGCCATACAAGATCCTGAAATATACTGCAAAGTGTAGTATATTTATTTATAAGGTATAAATATATTATATAACTTACTTTATAATCAATAGTTTTGACATATAACTAGACTAGCGGAGCATAACAGAGGGTGGTGGAGAATTATTACATGAGAAAATTAACATGCAAAAAGATGGCATTTCAGTTCAGTTGGGAAAAAATGATTAAAGAATCTTGCTAGTATAATTGTCTATCAATCCAGAAGAAAAAGTTGGATCTCTATAGAAAGAATTCTATGTAGATGAAAGACAATTTTTAAAGAAAAGTTAGAATAAAATTCAGGAAAACATGTATAATTTAAGAGTTGGGAGACGTTTAACCAAGGCTAGATTCCTCGAAACTATACAAAAATGTGGATTTTTCACCACATTTAAAAATTTTTTTGTATGGAAAAGGTGTCATAAAGCCAAAAGACTTATGATAGATTGAGGTAAATATTAGTAACTCATATGAAAGAGTTATTTACCATAAAAAATATTTTTAAAGTAACATTTTAATATATAAAGAACCCTTCGAAATTGATGAGAGAGCTCAATAGAAGAAAGTGAATGGGGAATTGACAAAGTGCACATCCAAGTAACCAATAAATGTGAAATTCAAAGAATGCCCAGCCTTACATGTAGTCAGAGAAAAGCAAAGTAAAAAGAGATACTATTTCCTAACAATCAGGTAGGCAAAAATGAAAAGGAATGAAAATACCTGCTATTAATGGAGTTATGGGAAAGAGGGTCTTCATACACTTTGCTGATGGAAATGTGAATTTTACAACCTATTTGGAAAGCAATCTTGACAATACCTATTAAAATTTAAAATACTTATATCAATACCTTTGACTAGTAAATACATTTCTAGGAATCTATCCCATAAAAATAAGAGCACTAGCCCATATGAACACACCCACAAGGTTGTTTGTTACAACAGTATGGTAGAGAAAACTGGAATTAAAGTGCTTTCTCCACTAATGGGAATGGCTCAATAAATTATGGTACATCCACTTCATGGACCATTTGCTACCATTAACATCCAGAGATTTCTGTGATATAAAGTTTGGAAAGCAGAGAAATTAACAAAACTTCTCATTTACAAAATTCCGTAAAAACACACACAATAGGGACTTCCTGGTGGCGCAGTGGTTAAGAATCCACCTCCGATGCAGGGGACATGGGTTCGAGCCCTGGTCTGGGAAGATCCCACATGCCGTGGAGCAACTAAGCCTGTGAGCCACAACAACTGAGCCTGCACTCAAGAGCCCGTGAGCTACAACTACTGAGCCCACGCACCACAACTACTGAAGCCTGCATGCCTAGAGCCTGTGCTCCGTGACAAGCCACCGCAATGAGAAGCCTGCACACCGCAACGAACAGTAGCCCCCTCTCCCCACAACTAGAGAAAGCCCGCGCACAGCAACGAAGACTCAACGCAGCCAAAAATAAAATAAATAAAAAACAAACACACACAATATACATGGGGATAAATTATACATGTTCCCATTTTATTTATAAATCAGATCTAGGTATGGAAGAGTGCCCATTGATTGTTAACACTGATGCCTTTGGGGATGATGGTGTGGATGGAGGTAAGGGAAAAAGAAAGGAAAAAGGTTTGTAATAAAAAAGCAGCATGTTTTATGTCTAATTTATGGTAAATTATATGTGAGTGTGCAGTAAAAACATGAAAAGATAGAGACAAAAATGATAATGGTGGTTATTTTATTTTGGTGGAATTTTAGGGGATTTTTAGTTTCTTCTTAGACTTTTCACTATTGTTTGAATTTTTACAAACATTTGTGTTATTTAAGCAATTGGGGGAAAACTAGAAAGCTATTTTCATCATATCAAAAAAGACCATAGTACATATATTAGAACATATTAGTCTCTTCCAATTGTATCATTGACTCTCTTTGATCTTGAAATTTTAAGAGTTTCTGACATTTTTTATTATAAAATGTGTTTATTGAAATTATTTTCCTATGTATTGAATGCTTTAAGAGCTGCAAATGAAAAGATTTGATAATAAAGCAGTTTCATTTTTAATTCAAATAAAAAAAAGACCATAGTAAAATCTTTTTTTATTAATTTACATATTGTGCAAAAATTAGAACTCCTAAATCTAGAAGTGGAAAAATCATTCCAACCGGAAGAAATAAAACCATTCTCTGAAGATCATTGACATTTACGAAGCAATCCTCAAAGTGTTCCTATACATTTTCCATTAAACAGAAATCTGAAATCTATTTGAATTGTAGTGGAGGTATTAATACCATTCAGCTACTGAGAGAAATGGAAACTGAAGGGTTGCTAATACCTCATGAAAATGGAAAGTGAATGCCCAAATGACCTATTACTCAACTGTGACCATGGGGCTAGGTCTCAGAGCTAGTTCTAAAACTGGAAATCCTAATGTTGGTTTACAGATACCCAGCGTGACACTTCAAAGTGGTCTTTAGGCTTAAAATGCAAGTCACACTAACATGTTTATATTTTAAAGGGACATTTTCTCCCAAGGCCACGCTAGAAAAGACGCTAACCATGTGAAATTCATCCCTCAGGTGCCTGAGCCTTTTAAGATGACCAGCTCTGGCGTTCAGGACTATTTGTACTGTCAGCTTCAATCAAAATGTATTCGTCTCCTTCCCACACTTCTTGCTCATATAGAGCCTATAATCAAATGTAGTTGCCTCTTTCTCCTATCATCTTGGATGAAAAATCCTATTAAGCTGTAAGGGTTTATACAATATACATGGGTTTATATATATTTTATTACCTGAGGGCCTGGACCACTTGCCATGCTGAGCCAGGCCTTTGTGGAGACATGGTTTACACAGAAGGCACCGGAAAGTCCTCAGGATTTGAGGTTAGAGTCAGGGTTTTACCCCAGCCCTGCCATTAACTATGACATTAAAAAGAAAAAGCCACTTTACATCTCTGAGCTTTGATTTCCTCCCCTATAAAATCTGTACCCTGCCTTTCTCTCTTAAGTTGTGAGAATCAAGTGGGATGTTCGTAAGATCAGAGTCAATCATTAAGCAAAGGTCAATTATGTTTTGCTTAGATTGCAGAAGCAAAAATATCCTCTGAAGAGAAATTTTTAAATGCAAAAATCACTAATAAAAGACACCCATAATCACAAGATCTGGAGATAACTGATGTTAACATTTAATGTGCCCATTTAGTTTATTTTCTCCATGTGCAAATGTACACATATTTACAGACATTAAAAAAAATAAAATTTAGAGCACACTTTATATATTATTACATATCTGCTTTTCCATTTAATTGATAATTAAATCACAATGTTATTAAAACATCTACAATATCATTTTTTAATAGCTGTTGAATGGTTAATTTAGCCTTACTCTGATTTACTGAATAAATTCTCCACTGTTGGCATTTAGATTATTTATAAATTTTCACCATTAAAATGCTGTGATATTATATATTCTTGATTAAACCAACCTCGTTAAATTACAGTATTTAGATCTTGTTCATTTGTGGTTTTGCCTACTTGATATGTCAGAAACTAAGAAAAGTTTATTAAAGTATCCCACTACTACTTGCTTTCTCTTTCTTTTTTATTTTTTTTTTAAATCTATTTATTTATTTTTAGCTGCATTGGGTCTTTGCTGCTGTGTGTGGGCTTTCTCTAGTTGTGGGGAGAGGGGGCTACTCTTCGTTGTGGTGCACGGGCTTCTCATCACAGTGGCTTCTCTCATTGCAGAGCACAGGCTGTAGGGCGCGCAGGCTTCAGTAGTTGTAGCTCACGGGCTCTAGAGCGCAGGCTCAGTAGTTGTGGTACACTGGCTTAGTTGTTCCACGGCATGTGGGATCTTCCCAGACCAGGGCTCGAACCCGTGTCCCCTGCATTGGCAGGAAGATTCTTAACCACTGTGCCACCAGGGAAGCCCTCTCATTTCTTCTTGTACTTATAATTTTTACTTTATATTTTGATTCAATATGTTTGGTGCATATTGATCTGTGAAAGTTATACTTTCATTTGAAATTGTCTCTGATAATAATACAATATTTGTCCTGATTATTGCTTCTGAACTGGAATTTTGAACTGGAATTTGACATTGTCTAACAACCTCAGAGCCACCATGAGGATTAAATGAGATGTTACATGTCCTGAGCACTAAATAAATGTCAGCTATTATATCTCATTTCTATTTTATTATTGTTATTATAACAATATATAGTGACCATACTTTCTTTTTCTCTCCATTTGCCTGATATACCTTTGCCCAACCTTTTACTTTTAGCTTTTCTTATACCTCATTTTAGGGGTTGTTTGTAAATAGCATGTCACTGAATTTTCTGTTTTGATTCTAAGTGAGAATCTTCTTATTTTTAAGAAGAGAGCTCAATCCACTTGCATTCACTGCCATATTTAATATGTTTGGTTTTACTTTGTCACCAGTTTTCTCTTTCCTTTGCCTGTCTTTTGCTATATAGTCTATACATCTTTTCTGTCACTCTCTCCACTATTTTGGAAGATATAAATACAGTTTTACATACTTATAGCAATTTTCATTGAATTTATCAAAACTATTTTTTGCACCCAATAGTTCACAGCTTAGTTTTCACCACAACCACCTGGTGGATAGCCTCACATTCACCACATACTCCTCTGTGCACCACCACATTAATAGAATGGGCTGTGGATTATGTACAATTCCCAGTTGCACCATCTCTAGTTCTGCCATTTTCTCTTGCACCAGTCACAAGATGCCATGGCTGTATGACACTGCCATTGAAGCCTCATTTTAAGTATCTGGAGTAAAAGTTAAGCTTTGAAATTCCCACGTCAAAATAAAGAATTTAGCATACTTTCCATGTCTAAATCGTTTCTTTGTCATCCCAAGAAAGTATTCTTCTAGAATATATTTTCAATTGTTATTTTTGTTCCATTTGTTTTGGTCTCTTCACCAATTATACGTGTGTTGGCCCTTCTGTCTCTGATTTCCATATTCCATTTTGCTTCACTTCACTACATTGGGTGCTTCAAGCATACATCCCACATCACTTATTTATTCTCCATAGTATCAATTCTATCCTTTCCTGTGTCCAACATGGATTTAATCCTGTTTCTCTTTTTCCCTCTTAAAATCACTTCCTATCTTAGTTATCATCTCCCTCTTTTCATATTATCTGTTTGAAATTTTCATTTAAACCTATTTGCCTCTTTTAGATTTCTGTTCCTATTTTATTCAGATGGTTTCCGAAAAACTCTTCATATTGTGGAGTAGATCATTTTCAGAAGTGTGCTGGTTTTTCAATACATCAATTTGAGCTTGCCAGTCTTTTGTTATCAGGATTTTTTCATAAGTCCTGGGCATGTATCTTTAGGCAATGTTTCAATGGACGAATGTGGGGTTGATTTTCCTGATTTAGTTTTATTTGTCTCATACTGGTATAGATTTCACTCATGTTCTGGTATTTAACTGTCCAGTCATTTTAGGTTTTAATGTTGTATGTATTTGTCCTTTTTTCCTCTTATGTATTTTATCTAAAAGCTTGGAGAGATTTTTATATACAATTGTAAATTTGAAGTCTTTGTTACCAAAGTCAAAGGTATGATTTCCAGGCACTATGGTAGACTGAAAAAGACATCTTTAGGGATGTGCTAAAATTTAATCTCTTGTCAGAGTTCCTAATAGCAAAACTAGAAAGCCCTATTTCTCTTGCTCATAGGGTTGGTTCTATTCAAGCTGAAGCATAATTTGATTTTTAAAAAATGGCTGTCACTATTTTTACCATATTAGTCTCACTGAGATGCTAATATGTCTTTAATGTCTATTAATCTCTATTTTAACATGAAGGAAGTTTCACAGACTTTGGGGAATCTGTAGTTTTTCCCTAGTTTGCCTATGTTTTTCATCACCCCAGCCTTTCAAATATATGTAATTTCATTTGTACATTTCTGATAGCAAATAAGGTTTGAGACTATGAGTAATGGGTTGCTAAGCTTTCTAGGTATCAGAGCCTCTGTGATAGCTTTTTGATGTAATATAGTAAAGAAATAACCATATAATCTCCATTTTGTGAAAAAATGTATGCATCCATCTATAATACATTTTAAATGATAAGAAAAAATATATTAAAGTATCAACCATGGTAGAAATCTGGATGGTAGAATTATGGATAATTATCTTCTTTTTGCCTTTATTTTCCAAATTTCCTATAATTAATATGCATTACTTATATAATCAAAGAAAAACTCACTCTCTTCTAACTGAACAAAGCGTTAATGATGAAGGAATTAAACCAATGAATTATGTTTTTCCCATGTTCAGTTCCAACTAACATTTGTTTTCTGGGAAAGGACAAAAGTAGATTGTGGATACAAAATTGTAGAATTAGTGGTCATTTCTCATTCAGTTACCAAAAACAAACAATCAAACAAAAAGACATTCACAGTAGGCACATGTGAAGAAGATTTGCCATACAGACTAATGCTGTGTTTTCCAGATGTGAGGATTTCGTGGACCAGAAAATAGTAGAAGTTTTGGTGACTGATATAAAGTTGTCAACTTTTTATTCTGCTTAAATAAGTATATAAGAAAAGCTCCACAAACATTTCCATGCGTATCATCATCATTTCAAAAAAACAGAACATTCCTATCCCAAATGACTGGAAAGGATACACAATGTTATAGAATTTTTTAAAAAAATCCTTTAAAAGGAATAAATTTGACTTCGCAAATTTTCTTATTTTGCTGCTGACTGGTGAAAATTTTATTAAGGATGGGCCCTGGCTGGTGCTTGATGCCCCCTGGACTAAGACTTGGTTCTTCTGGTGACTGGACAGAGAAGTCCCAAAGGCCCATCTTACCTGGCTCCATAGAGACAGAGTAACTGTTGGTATAGAAGCAGATGTTTGAGAAGGAAAGGAAAAATCAGACTTGGTATTATTTTTATGGAGAAGATCCAATGCTTTGTCAGTTCATCACAAGTTCTACTGATAAAATATATATAAAATACATATTTAAACCCCCATATAGCATACCACAGCGAGATCAGCTCGATGCTTTGTGACCACCTAGAGGGGTGGGATAGGGAGGGTGGGAGGGAGGCTCACGAGGGAGGAGACATGGGGATATATGTATACATATAACTGATTCACTTTGTTGTACAGCAGAAACTAACACAACATTGTAAAGCAATTATACTCCAATAAAGGTATAAAAAATATAAATCCCCATATAATAAATGATAGGTTGTAGGAAAATAGATTTCAAAACCTAACATTGTGATGGATAACTAGTTGGAATTCAAACCTTCTCACCGCCTCTACCATGACCATCCTTGTTCAACCTGGCTAAACATGGAAGCCAGAGTGATCTTGTTAAAATCTAAGTTGGATCATGCCACTCCTCTACCAAAACCTTCCAGTGGTTTCTCATTTCAAAATAAAAGCCACAGTCTTTACACTGTCCTAGTCAAGCCAAAGTCATGAGTTCATGGCACGTACATCATGCATCATATTCATGCTGACATCTTACTTTAAAAAGGGGATGGTCCCTACAGCTGCCGACACCTCTCTTCTAGTTGATTATGAATACACTGGATTGTTTAAAATAACAATCTTTGTCTTTCAGATTATAAATATAATCCATATCTACTGTATAAAATATATAAAACACAAGAAAATTATACATAAAAAATTAAAATCATGCCTAATTTTACTCACTAAAGATAAGCATCGGTAACTTTTTTTTTTTTTTTTTTTGCTGTACGCGGGCCTCTCACTGTTGTGGCCTCTCCCGTTGCGGAGCACAGGCTCCGGACGCGCAGGCTCAGCGGCCATGGCTCACAGGCCCAAGTCGCTCCGCGGTATGTGGGATCTACCCGGACCGGGGCACAAATTTTTATGTAATTTACTTCCAGGTTTTTAAAATTATTTTTTCCTAATATGTATATATAGTATGATATAAACTGAGATGAAAGTTTGTATTCCATAGTTTTCACTTAGTAAATAACACATCAAGATAATTTTTCCATGGCATTAAACAGCCTTCAAAAACATGATGCTAAATAAATGTGTGTCACTGAATTATTTGGCTAGGCCACAGTTATGGAACAAGTACCCTGTTATGAACATTCAGGTTGTTCCTGATTTTTAAATATAGTATTTGCTATCCTTGCTAACACATATGAACGGAAAATAGCTAACCCTTAACTTCTGGAGTGGGATAGTGTTAGCATCAGCCTAGAGGCTTACGATAGCCTAAGACTGTGGGTGTATCACTGGGATTTGCTGTGAGGACTGCAGGAGAATGAGCAGGAGAAAGATCCCCGGTCAGCTTTTCTGTTACTGAGGAATTCTGGTCAGGTCATTATGGCCTCAATTGAATCATCAGTAACATTAAGAGTTGGATTAAATGGTGTTAGAATTCCAGCTCCCCTAATTTTTGTTTTGTTATGAATGGGTCTCAAGCCAAAAATAATTAGCCATCCATTAGAACACAGATATTACAAAAGAACTTGTAACCCTTGGGGTCTCATTTGTACTTTCGTGGCTTTGCTGGCAAACAGATCACTCGGTACTGGGAACTTTCCAACTTGGCAAAGCAGGAGACAAGTCAAAACACAGGCCTAATTCTGTTTAAGTTTCATGGTTTAGTGGCTGCGTAGGAAAAAAATAAAAATGTGTCCAATTTAAGGAGCTTTCGGAAAAATAAAATGTGTGTGATTCATCAAATCATTTTAGTTAAAGCAAACATACATCCTTTAGGGGTAGAGCAAGACTGTATCCCTGTGACGGCATATGTCTATGCCCAGCATTAGAATGAGGCCAGATCCCATTAGGAATATTACAGTATGTGGAGAAACCTCAGTTTTATGAGAGAGCATTCCTGGAATCCTCTAAGTAAAGTAAACTACACAAGGATGTTGCTGTCTGAAGAGGTGACATGTTTAGTGTTTGGTGATATAACTAGTGTGTCAGTCAAGTGATATTGCATTTGATACTGATCTGCTGATCTGCATAGCTGCTGAATTCAAGTACTTCTACACACTTACCATCAGCAGAAACTTGTGATTGCACGGAATAAATATAGGTTTCTTTTTTTAATGCAGTGTCCAGGGAGGTTAGTAAGATGAAAAGTGCTTAAAAGTTTCAGAGATTAGCCTTCTTGTTCTGTGAGATCTATGGTGTGATAGTCATCCTTTTATCCCCAAGGTCAAACCTAGTGTGATGACCTCTGTATGTACTGCAAGCATGTTTATGAGCTGAAATTCTCCAAATCATCCTTATTTCTTTTTTGTAATTGTCCTGTTACCAGTCTTAAAGAAACATGTCATTTACACTCAGTTCTAGATATGGTAATATTTATAAAATAACATGTATTGAGGGCTTTTTGAGTACCAGGCACCATGCTAAGCTCTTTACATGAATTATGTCATCTAGTCCATAACAGCCCTATGATAATGGGCATAGCACTACTGCTCTCCCCATTTTATAGGAAAGATAAGGATAGTGAGGTGCAGAGGGATTGAGTAACTTGTCAAAGGTCACATAGCTAGTAAATCAGAACCAGGAGTCAACCCGGGTAGTCTGATTCATGAATGCATGCGCACTTAAACATTATGCTATTGTTTTTAAATTGTTTCCACTTTTTAGTTTTAATGTGTGTGTGTGTTTTTTAACATCTTTATTGGAGTATAATTGCTTTACAATGTTGTGTTAGTTTCTTCTGTATAACAAAGTGAATCAGCTATACGTACATATATCCCCATATCTTCTCCCTCTTGTGTCTCCTTCCCACCCTCCCTATCCCACCCCACTAGGTGGTCACAAAGCACCGAGCTGATCTCCCTGTGCTATGTGGCTGCTTCCCACTAGCTATCTATTTTACATTTGGTAGTATATATATGTCAATGCCACTCTCTCACTGTGTCCCAGCTTACCCTTCCACCTCCCCGTGTCCTCGAGTCCATTCTCTACGTCTGCGTCTTTATTCCTGTCCTGCCCCTAGGTTCTTCAGAACCATTTTTTTTTTTTTTAGATTCCATATACATGTGTTAGCAGGTCAGTGAGTATGGCTTCGGTTTACCCAGGCTAAGTGGAAATATTCAAGGTATAATTCTTTGTTTTACATTGTTTCAATCTGGATTATTATTACCCCTTCCTGCTGTTTTAATGTCTGGTCACAGAAAGAGAATCTCAATGATAGCTCTAGTTTTTCATCAAGTATTTATTATGTGGGGAAGTCCCAAATTTTCTATAGGCTGAAGGGCCCCAATTTCTATAGAATGTTTCTTACTTGATCAGTGCCCACATTTTACAAAGAGAGGTAGTTTCTATGATCTCTGAAAACTATTATGTAATTTATGAAGCATACCAAGGATGAAATAAAGAGATTATCCATTGTTTAACTTATGGAGATGTAACAGGAAAAAAAAGGGAACTTATTTATATATAAATGTAATGATAGTTACAGTATTGTTCTAGATGAATATTCTTTTGGAAACAGATACTTTTTCACTTACACGCAGTGATGCTCTGAGAAACAGATTCAGAAACTGATTTTGGCATGTTCAGGACAAATAAGTCAAATATGAAATGAAGTGGAGGAGGCGGTGGGGGAAGAAGAAAAGGGACAGATGAAATATTGCTTATTTCACTTCAATTTATGCATACAAGTTATACGAAGCTAAGCAGATGCATTTTTCTTACTTAGAAAAGGAAACCTTTTGGTCAGCATCAGCAAAACAGGGGTGGTGAATAGGTTAAAAGGAGAAAACAAGTTTGTGCCCTGGGACCATGATTCTGTGGTTGGACCTGACAGGTTTAAACCAGCCAAAAGGTCACAGCCAAAACAAGTGCTATTCACTAATGGAAACTCCCCTAAAACTCTGGGTACATGCCCTTAAAAAATTTGATAGAGATTCACTAACAAAATAGCTTTTCTTAATTGAATTTTCCATGTCTACTAAACTACCTGAAAATTAAAACTGCATGCGTGACAAATCTTTTTCCATTTGGCAAAAACAGAAACCTCTTGGTTTCTAATGGAAAATTGCAAAATATTAGCTTTATTTACTTTCCTATTTATCAAAGAGACTCTCCCCCTATCTGAATGGTTTCAGATACTGACAAGTATTAGCAAACAGCCGTGTGTTTCTGCTCCGGAGAAAAGCAGCGTTTTTAGATGCTTGTTGAGGGGCGGTGCGCTGGGTGTGCCTTAAGCACTTTCGCTGATTTCCTGTGGTTCTCACACACACCTTAGGAGGCAGATAGATTTATCCCCATTTTACAGATACCAGAACAGTGGCAGAAAGGAAACTCTATCAGTTCTGATGAAAATTCAGCTTTTCAGAGAAACTTATAAAATATGATGAAATATTTTTAAAGAGAAGGAGGGAAGCCAGAAGGATGTTTTCCATTTGTATAGCTAAGAGGAGGAGGCCTCCGTCAGGCATTCATGCAACAAAGATCTATTGAACACTGTGCTAAGTCCTGTGTTCAGTTTGTCTGTCCTCAATTTGCTTGCATTTGTCTGTCCTCTTCTAAGCAGTTCGGTAGGATAGATGCCATGAATCACTAGTTCACAAATGGGGGAAATGAGCATTCTCAAAGTGAAGTGGCTTCCTTGGAGTCATTGACCTTGTTAGAGGCCGGCTTGAAATTCAGACCAAATTTTCCTGCCCCTCCAGAAGTCTTTCTATAATAGTGGAGGGAGAAAGTTACACAGGTTAGCCATTTTTCTTTAAGTTTTACATTGCATTGAATTGCTCTGATTCCAGTGGTTTCAAAAATGTTTTTGAGAACATTTTATTTCTCATGTCCCACTCTATCCCTCCAAACAACCCCACTGTTGGTTTTATGTGGTCATTTAACCACAAAAAAACTCCTTTTTTGGAGCAGGAACGAATACAGAGGATGGAGGCTCAGAACACACAGAACAAACCACTGGTGGAAAAAGGCCTAACTGCAGACCCAGAAACACTGTCTAAGCAAAGCTATTGACGTTGGCAACAATTCTGTCATTTTCTCTTTCTCACTCAACATGCCCAAGTTTCTAAGCATTTAAAGTCTCACAAGGGTCTCTTGATTGTCTCCCTGTAAACTAATATTTGCACTTCGCACAATGGCAAGGTACTTGGTTTATTAATCACTGGCTTTGAGGGTGTGCCAACACTCCAGCTGTGCGAAACGGCCCTTGATAAGCTGTTACATTTCCCAGGTGGCCTCATGCACAAAGAAAGACCACAATTAGCAAACCCCTGGTTTCCAATCTGAGCTGTCACCTCCCACCCAAGATCCAACAACCGACAGCACAATCTACAAGGCCCCGCAGCAAATGCCAACCACACAATGGCCTCAGTTCCCCCAGAGAGACACTGCTTCATGCCTTTCACGGGAACAGGCCGCAGAACAATCTCTCCCATTCTTCAGTCTGCACAACCATGGATTTGGTTTGATGCCCAGTGCTAGGATAAAAAGGTCCCCTTCAGGCCTTCATTCAACAAATATTCCAGCACCAGCTATGTGCCTGCCTCTGTGATACATGTTGGGAAGCAAGTATATGAAACGTGCTAAAACAGGAATGGTAAAAGGAGTCCTTAAGTCTTAAGTTCCCTGGGAGCCTAAGGAAGTCTCTAGAAAAAAGGACTCGGGAAGGGCAGGGAGAGGAAATACCATTTATAAATATCTTCCATGTGTCATAGGCTCTCAAACACCTTCTTACTTAAAGCCCAGTGCAGCCCTTCAAGAGAGCTATTGTTCTTGTTTTACAAACAGGGAAACTGAGGAGAAGGGAAGCCACATCCCAGCCTAAGATCCATGGGTCTTTCTACTATATCATCTGGAGCCAGGTGTCATGTTGATTTCAATCTGCAACTCTGAAAAAAGAGTCATTAGTCTTTCTTTAAAGTGTTTTTTCATGGTATAAGTGTATCTAAAGTGGGAAAATTTATTGGTCACTTACAACTGTATCACCAAAGAAAAGAAGTATGAATTTCAACTGATACAATTGAAGCACTGTATCACGGAGTGAGTTTCCATAGTTTATAGCACCAAATTGGATTAATTTAATTGTAAACATACTATTCCAAATGTAGAACTTTATATAGAGAATACAAAAATATAGATTTTATATGCATGCCTGCGAGGGTAAAATTTCAAAATTAACATGGCTTTGAAAGACCAGAGTGATATTACATCTGGGAGACAAATCTTATCCATCCTCTGTTCTCTTCTCTCTGAACTCCCTATCTCATTCTTTTTCAGTTTAGACATTTACTTAACGTTTCAGGGAAACCTGATACTAAGTATTAAAAGAAATATAAATTAAGGGGAACGGACTCTCACCACGTTTAAGAATCTGATGTGATTTTTTACTTCTTGCACATTCTTCTATACTTCTTGCAGGGTTAGGGAATTATTAAAAATGATCATAAACAAACTTGTTACAGTACATACATACAATGGAGTACTACTCAGCAACAAAAAGTAATAAACTCAAAATAATTATGCTGAGTTAAAGATGCCAGTTAAAAGGACAGTACAAGGTGTGGTTCTATTGATATAAAAACTCGAGAAAATGCAAACTAATCTTTAGTAAGCAAAAGGAGATCAGTGGTTGCCTGTGGAAGGGACCCAGGGCAGGCAGGCATAGAAGGGAGGACCCAAGGAAGCTTTTAGAGGTGATGGGTATGTTCATTATCTTGATTGTGGTAATGGCTTCATGGGTGGATACTTGTGTCAGAACTTCTCAAATTGTACACTTTAAATATGTGTTTATTGTACATCATTATAACTCAATAACTTATTGAAATTATCATAAACTATATTTTTTCGGAGAAATATAAAGAAAAAACTGGGGAAGGTACCTACATGTGTATAATATTTTGGACACAGGCTCTAGATTCAGAAAAACTGAGATTGTATCTTAGTTCTCTCACCTCCTAGCTGTGTGACCTTTCTAAGCCTTAGTTCTCTCACCTGTAAAGTGGGGGAAATAACAGTAGCTACCTCACAGAGTTGTTGTGAGGATTAAATGAGCTAACGAAATTAGACATTGGAGTATACTAAGCATGTGCCATTATTCATGCACATGTATGAATATGTACGCCTATGTGTATGCATGTACATATTTCATACAAGCAGATATTGTGGCACAATCTATGTATAATATAGGATAGTGATGAACCCCAAAGCAGCAATGAATCAATCTATGAAAAATGAAACTTCTGTTATTATTATTTTCCCAAACATCATCTTAGTTTTAACAGCAATGTGAGGTAAGTCCTAATATTACCCACATTCTGCAGGTAAGAAAACTGAAACAGAAGGAGGGTAAGTCATCCAGCTAACGAGTGGAACACAGACACTCTGACTTCAGGTGTAGGGCTCTTTGGACAAACCATAGGAAGAAAATTCAAGGTCATTTCTCAAAAGTAGTTAATAAGTATTCTGTGACTCAGATTAAATAGACAATTTGTAGTCCTATGTCTATATATATGTTTTTGGAGAGCAAATATTGAGTTGGTCAAAAAGTTCGTTTGGGTTTTTCCATAAGATGTTGCAGAAAAACCCGAACGAACTTTTTGGCCAATCCAGTATTAAGGAAAAGGATTTTCTGCCCTGCACCCCATGCCAGTTCACTGTGCTCCATCACGTGAAGGGCATCCCCACAGTTCTCCATTGCTCTGATCCATCTTCCCATGACAAGTGCATGGGCCAAGGGTGCCCACAAATTGCCTGGTCCAGGTTCCTATGTCTCCTCACATTGCTTTCCTACCTCTGTGCCTTTGCATACATAGTTTTGTCCACCTGTGACACCTGCTCACACCTCTGACTATAAAGATTCTGCCAGTGCCTGCAGACATTACTGATGCCACTTATTCCTTCATTCATTCCACAAATTTGTATTGAACAACAATTACTGCCAGGCACTGATCTGGGTGCTGAGAAAACCACACCAAAGAAGCATCACCTCCTCCATATTCCCCTTCTTTGAATCTGACCTTCACTCTTAGTGCCTATATTGTAGTCGTTCCTTTAACCTTCAGAGCTATGGCAGGTGCATGGTACAGGGCTTGAGATGTGGGAAACAAACTCTTATTTAAAATTTATTAATTTAAGAGAAGGGAAAGTGTTGAAATGATATAATAAAAAAGTTTGATGTAAATAATGCTCAGAAACTCACACAAGGTAGCCAAACTTGAACAAGGCTGAAGTGGTTTAAGAAACTCTAGGAAACTTTTGGCCTCTCAGGGAGATGTAGGAAGGCAACTAGGTGCCACCAGGGCCAACTTTCACCACCTTTTGTCACTTGAAAGAGGGATTAAATAGGTTAAAGGTAAAATTTAGAGAGTGCTTCAAGTGGGAGTTTCAGCAAAAGGACCAGGGAAATAGTATCAAGGAAAAATAATTACAGAAAGCAGTATAATGAAAATCTGTGGAAATTTTAAATTTTTTTAAAAGCAGCTTTTTCACAGAGGAAGTTCTCCCCAAGAGCAGCAGAGAATGTTGTATGAACGTTATAGGTTTTTAAAATAGAGAAAGTGATTTATATAAAGAAAATGTTTTCATATGTTTTTGCCTCTCTCTCTTCTGCTCAAAACTACCACAGACAAGAGGCTCCCCTAGAGTTTATGGTTGATCAAATCTGATGTTTAAAATACACTGTTTCTTAAGAAAGCTGTGGTCTGAGCAAAGTGTGATATACAGGAAGCTGCTGTTAGAATTTAGTCTGGGCCACAGTTGTTTTACAATGTAGGTAGCTTTTTAGACTTAGTTTAAGCAACTGAATTGTCGTAGAGACAGGGGAATAATTATCAATGAAATTAATGAAAAACCTCAAGGCTTAAGTGTTGCTGTATGCAATGCTAAGCTGCTAATAGCGTTTTTAAAGCTGAACAAGACATAAAACTTAAAAAAGATTTATAGCCTGAAGTCTTATCAAAGTCATGATAATGAGACCACATATCAAGACAATGTTCCTTTCTCTAAAGATAAACCAAAACGACAACAACAACAACAAAACCGTTTTGCTCGTTAGTTGTTGCATAGATGTTCATTATTTCTAAGGTCCTTTCCATATCTAAAATGTTATTTTTCTAGGATGCTTATACATATAGTGTAATAAACAGATAATGTAGTGTTCTCTCTGTATAGTATAGATAGTGGGAAAAGCAAAAGAAGAAACAATATGTCAAAAAAGAAGCATTTAAGAATAGTTTCTCTCTTACTGTTCTATTCTCACCTCCTCCACAAAGTGCAACAGGAAGTCACAGTTCTCAGTTGCATAATTTGTGTTTTCCATCCTCTGTGTATTTTTCAGCTGAGCATTTATTAGAAATATGAAGTCACTTCTAGTGAGAACACCATCATGACACAACCTATAACATGTGACGTCACCTTCATCGCAATCAAACACTGGGGCTCTCCTACCAAAATATCTCACCTGCCATAGGGTCAGTGCTGTTGATCGTGCCCCTTGAGGGGTAGAGAGATTAGAGGATTCCTTTGAGGGGGAGACAGCAAATATGAAAATGGAAGAGGACAGAGGTCTGCTTCCAATTCAATTTAGCAGCCAACCAGTGTTTTGTTGGGTCAGGGGAAGATATAGTCCCACTTTCAATGGCAACGTTTCATATTTCTTGGTTTCTGTGTTGTCATCATTGATTGCTACTATTAGTTTTTGGTTCTCAAAACTAGTTTGTGTGCTCAAAAGTTAAATTTGTTGATATTTCCCTCTATATTCCACATTTTTTTTTGACAAGCATGGAAGTGCATTACTTTTATAAACAGAAAAAAAAATGTTATCTGTTTTTCAATTCCACCAACACTTATGGAACATCTGCTATGTGCCAGAGATTGTGCTATGTAATAGGGAAAGTTGAATAAAATATAATTCTACCACCAGGTCAATTCGTCAAAAACCAGTTCACTAAAAGCCCATTTGCCAAAGTGATTCCTGGCTGTTTGCTCTCAAAAACTCACAATCTAATAGAAAACAGATATGTAAACAGCCATGACATGTCTGCTTTATCAATGGTGTGAACAAAGTTGCTGTTCAAAGCCCAGAGAAGAAAATAATTCTTCTTTGGGTTAGAGATCAATCCAATGAGAAAGTGTGATTTTATCTGTACTCTTAAGGAGGAGTTGGATTTAATCCGTATTGTGTCCTTTAGTTTTTCTTCATGAAGTCAAGCAGGATGATGGAAAGGGTGTGTTTTTCAAAGGCTAGTTTGAACTCTAGGCTTTGGTCCGAACTAAGCACAAGGAGGGGTCTTCCTTTTACTTATGTACTTTCACCTTGTGTTTATAAGAATTCTTTTTTTTTTTAATGGAAAGGCATTTTATTTTAAATATAGCAGTGTGTACATGTCAATTCCAAACTCTCAGTCTATCCCTCCCCCCACCCCTCCCCCCCACCTGTAACTGTAAATTCATTCTCTAAACCTGTGAGTCTGTTTCTGTTTTGTAAATAAGTTCATTTGTATCATTTTTTTAGAAGTATTTGAACACAGCCTTCTCACTCACACAGCCTCACTGAAGCAAAAAGAGCAACTCCATTCTCCCAGCTCCATAATTTCTTAGTTGAGCATATACAGGCCTGAAATTGGATGGGCTGGTAAGTCCTGACCTCAGTAATACGCCTCAACTGCTCCTGAAGTAGTTGTGCACACACTGGGCTCTCCCTTCTAGCTGGTGGTCATGTCTTGCCTCACGCTGTCAGGTTCATAAACAATGCCAACCTCAGAGGACAAGAAACAATGCCAACCCCAGAGGACAAGAAACTGGATGAGGAAGGGTCAGGGCTCATAGGCAGATAGGAAATTAAAGAAAAGAAAAGCATTAGGAATCGGCACTTCACTACTGTGGGCCTGGGTTGGATCCCTGGTCGGGGGACTAATATCCCACAAGCCATGTGGCGAGGCCAAAAAAAAAAAAAAAAAGTTAAAAAAAAAACAAAGAAAACCAAAGCAGCTGTTGGGCCCTAGGACAACTTAATGTGACTTGCAATAAAGCAACCTAGGCAGTCTCACACCAGGACACACAGCTTCATAACAGGGGTCTTCTCTTTTCCCCCAGCCTAGCACATCTGTGCAGGTCATAGCCTGTCAACCATACTTCAAGACCTTGAAAGCTCTACTGTTTTGAAAACATCTGCATTGGTCTTGTGCTTAATGCTACTTTATCAGACTCCCCAAAAGCCTATGCAGCATTTTTATTGTGTCTCATTAGGGTCCTTATTCATCTGCACACAATTGGACAGAATGATGCCCCCGCTGTAGCAAAATTGCAATAGCTTACAGCTCCATGTTTCCAATGAGGATCTCGGGCTACATTTAAGTATTTGGGGGTCCAGCCTGGTCCTTGGAAATAATGACTCCCTACCAATGCACAGTGAAGAATTCCTTAATAAATTAGGTATCATCTTACGTACTTTATACCAGGACTATAGTAATCAATATATATCAATTCTTGGGGGTCCAAAAATGTACTCTGATTCTACATATTAGGTCCTTTGTTGTTTTCAAGCAGGGCTACGTGAAAAGGCCAGATAAGATTGTGTCTATTATATAGTAGTGCTTAATTCTTGCAGGAGTAAGGGATTAGTCAAATGGGATTAATGAACCTATGGTCATGGAACCTATGGTTCAAATGAACCTTATGATCATGAGAAAAACTTTGAATGATGTTGAATTGTCAGAAAAACTGCATTTACTTGGAATGTGCTCTGCTTATAACATGAAATACTTTGGGTAAAGGTCATGACTGACAGATGGAAATCTTGATGGCTCCTTCCATTGTTTCCAGTTCCCAACATGAGACAAACATCACACGTACCCTTTGTCCACTGATGTCGACAAGAGGGAAACAGTTTGATAATGCAATGCTTTTAGACCTACCATCTGGTAACCCCCTTCTCTACAGGATCCTACTGGCCACTACACTCCAACCTGGACTCATGCCCTGGTCAGCTGGTCTTGTTGGTATACAATTTACTTTGCAATATAAAGTTTAGATAAAGAAGAATCAGTTTAGTCATAATAAAAAAAAATAGCCTAATGAAAGTTGAGAAATGTTAAAAGTTGAGAAATGTTATTTCAGGTTAGAAAGAAATAACCCTGAGTACCATAGAAAATTATCTTCTAATAAAATAACTGTAGATTTACAAAAAAATTAGAAGAAATAACCTAAAAGAATTAGAAAAGTTTTTTTTAAAACACAATGCATTCAATTAAGACAAAGCTGGCATATTTTGGGAATGGTCCATACGGTTAACTTTCTTGGCTAAAGCAGAACATCACTAAAGCCTAGCCACAGATTCAGCTCCAATGTAATTCCTTGCAATTACTTAAATTTCCATCTGCTCTGGTAGATTATACACACCATGAAGTCAATACCCCCAACATCAGCCATGCTCCTGACAGACAACTTCCTCAATGCATATACTTGTTGGATGAATGAATGAATGAATAAAAGTAAACTTACTCAAACTTCTCACAAATGACAATGGATTTGAGGGAGATACTAAATAAATCCTTGGGAATCCATCATTTCCACTAGAAAAGCAACTCATTTATCCCCTCCATGTAAAGTGGCAAAAAATAATAAGATACATTATATGTGCTATCTACACATGATTTTTTTTTTTGCATTGCCTTGGGCAAGGTATCTCAATCTTGGTCCACATTATAATCAACTGAGGAGCTTTAAAAAATCCCAGTTGAAACAGAATCTCTGGGATGGAGCTGAGCATGGCTAATTTTTAAATGTGTTTCTGATGATTCTAATAAGCAGGCAATGTTGAGAATACTGACTGAGAGGCACTCTTTCCCAAACTTGTCTGATCATAAGAATCACCTGGGTTGCTCAGTCCACAATACCGCCCAGTCCCGAGTGGTATCAAGGGTTTTTAATCTTTGCCAGTTTGGAAGATATTGTAAAAAGTGACCTCTATTTTGTTTTGACAGAGAAGCACTCGTTTCCAATTCTTTAAGGCTGCCTGACTTCAATTTTCATCTTCTATAGAGATGCCATTGCTTCTAATTTAGTGTCAACACAAAAGTAATTTATTGCAGGATTATTTTCCAGGCTATCCTGGGGCATTCCTTCTTGTCCTGAAGTAATACTTCTACAACTTTCATTAGACTATATCTTTATTACTGTAAGTCGATTCTCATCTATCTAAAGTAATTGCAGCATGTGATTAAGTGTCAGGATGAGTTGTTCAGACACTAAGGGCTGGGGGAGTGCAGAGGAGGGAGAAATCAATGCGGATTTTAATGACATGGAGATAGGTCTTGGGCTGGTGAATGAATGCTGGGAGGAAAGGGGAATTGGGTCCTGGGCAGAGGGCCTGGCAAATCATGAGCAAAGCATCTATTCTAGGGATATGAAATACCCATAAACTAAATCCACCACTGCTCATTTCTTCTTCTGTGGCTTCTGCCTGGGATGCATCTCTCCTTTGTAAACTCTCTGAATCCTACCCCTCCTCTTCATAGTCCCAAACCACATCTTCAACCTGTTCGATCAGAATTGGAAGCGGGGGCTAGAAATCTACATTTTTAACAAGTTCCCCAAGGGATTTTTATAACGAAATGCTAACTTAGGGTGATGAATCTCTCTACAAAATTTAAGAGGAAGACAGATGGGACAGAATGTCTCCGAAAGAGAACCAGATGCAACAAACGAGCGCTTCTGTCGAAATCAATCAGAGGTACCATTTTTCATTATTCAAACTGGCAAAGATGAAAACACTTTGCACCACTCAGTGTTGATGATGGAATGAACTTTTACACGCTGCTGGTGGTAATGTGAATTGGTGCGTGACTAAAGGACAATTTGGCAATTCTTATCAAGAGCCTTGACATTTTTCATACCCTTTGACATAGTAATTCCACTTTTAGAAATTCATCCTAAGGCTGTGGTCTCCACCTTGGCAATTTATCAGAATCCCTTGTGAAGCTTTTATGAACTACATTTCTGGGCCCCACTCCCTGGAGATTCTGATTCTGTAGATTTGGGGCAAGGTCTGGGAACATGGGTTTTGAAAATACTGTTGTCATTTGGGCTTTTTTTTTTTTTAATTTCAGGTAATAAAAAAGTTAAAATTGCTGAAAGTTAAAAAAGTTTTAAAAAAGTTAAAAAAAAGTTTAAAAAGTTAAAAAAGTTAAAATCCTTCCCCATCCTCCACTTCCTCCCCTCACTCCCTGTGGGTAATCACAGAGAACATGTTGTTCTGCATTTTTTCACTCTATAACATACATTATAGTTATTATTCTATTTCAGTATATTCAAATCTAATATTTTAATAGCTGTTTATGGATGTAAATAATTCAATTTATTTAACCATTGAGATCATTTAAAGATGGACATCTGAGATCATTTTCACATTTTGTTATTATAAATAACAAAACAAAAAACATCATTGTATGGATATCCTTCTTTTTACCTGTGTGAGAATTTCTGTAGGATAAATATCCAGAAATGGAATTCATGAGTTGCACTAAACTTTGATATTGACAGACTGCTTTCCAAAATGGTTTTACTAAATGTGGCAGACATACCTACCTGTCCCCTCAAATTCCTGCTTCCTCTGTAGCAGGATGCAGTAAGTCCTTTGAGGTGGAAAGCAGCAGCCCATTCAGAGATTACACTGCCTAGCATTCCTTGCATGGTGTGGAAGGCTTGTAACTAGCTCTTGCTAATGGGATGCATACACAGTGTGTCATTACTAGGCCAAGGAATCTTAGATGTGGCTGTGACTTCATGCTCTTTCTCTAGCTCCTGTCTATCTCCAAAGACATCCCTTTGCAATAGCCAAGCCACACTGTGGAAGAAACTTGGATCCCTGAATTGCAATGAAAAGGAAAGCCACCCACTTTATCTACAGAGTAACCAATATTAAACTGTTATGTGCATGATAAATAAAATCCTATTGTCTGATAGTTTATTTAGTACAGTAACTAGTGTTATTCTCATTAATATCAGTTTACACTCATGTCAATAGTGGGTATATTAAAAACAACTCTATAAGCGATTTTGATGCATAGAGTTAAAACCCACCATTCTAACAGAATAATCATAAATATTAATGAAATTTTGACAATAGGTATGTGTTCTTCACTGGTTTATATTGGTAAAAAACAGGAACAAGTAATAAATGTCCAATTAATAGGTGAATACAAATGATGCTGAAAAAGAATATTTAATGGCATGGAATGCCACTCTATGGTTGGTTGGTGGCCTCTCCCGGCAGGGCTCGTGCCCCGGTCCGGAAAGATCCCACATGCCGCGGAGCAGCTGGGCCCGTGAGCCATGGCCGCTGAGCCTGCGCTCCGCAATGGGAGAGGCCACAACAGTGAGAGGCCTGCGTACTGCAAAAAAAAAAAAAAAAAAGAAAGAAAAAAAAAATCCATGTGATGAAACCAATATTCGATCAACAAATGTCTGTGAAGTAGGTACTTAGTATACCTACTAAGCAAATTATATGAGCCCTACTTTAAGAAATCCGAACTATCATTTGGAATTTAAAAACGTGCACTATAGACAAAGTAATTGTTTCACAAAGAAGGAAAGGACAAATTGTTATAGACAAGTAATAAACTGTGAGAAAAAACTTAATAAGGAGGGAGCGCAATCTAGGTTTGGTTAAGATGAAGGCTTGGGTGAATATGCACAAAATGATCCATGAAAAAAGTTTCAGGTGGGTGGGATCTTGAGTTGATCACTCTGGACTTCTAGTTTAGTGCGATGTGCACAGGACAAGGATTGTGATGCACTCCATCTACCTTCTGTTGGCTGTCCCAGATTATACAGCAAACAAAACCTTGACAGCTAACTCACATTTCATCTTAGATGGCATGGCATGCAGGTCTCTTAGCCTTTGAAATATGAGCATTGTGATACTGGCATCAGGTAATTTTCTCAGAGGAAAACAGATTTTGGGGGTGTGTGCTGAGGACTTGGGGAAATAACTGTGGCCTGAAAATGACACACTGGCTGCCACCCATGTGCAGAAAATGACCTGAAAGATTGAACCCTCCATTCAGCTCTTTCAGAGTTAACACCGAGTGGCCACACCAGGCTCTGTTCAGGTTGGAGGTTGAGGTGGCGTCTCTTGCATGTGGTGCACAGAGAGGAAGGAAGAGGAGTGAACTGAGAAAGCAGCATGAATTAGAGGATACAATCTGGCAGATTCAGAGCTGCTCAGCAGTTAAAGCAACTTTTTTCTCCCCCATATCGCAAAATAATGTCTCCTATTCTTCACTTTGTCATGTAAAAAATCTCATATCATGGGCCTCCCTGGTGGCGCAGTGGTTGAGAGTCCACCTGCCGATGCAGGGGACACGGGTCCGTGCCCTGGTCCGGGAAGATCCCACATGCCGCGGAGCGGCTAGGCCCGTGAGCCATGGGCGCTGAGCCTGCGCGTCCGGAGCCTGTGCTCCGCAACGGGAGAGGCCACAACAGTGAGAGGCCCGCATACCACATACACAAAAAAATCTCATATCACCTGATACTCAGAACCAACAATAGGATTTTTACAGACAGGACAGGAAGGAACCACTGTTTGCCCAACTTCTGAGGAGCTTTCAACTCCAACATGTATTTTTGTTCAGGCAAATCCAAACAACTCTGAGAAAGAGGCCATGGGGGTACAGAGAGTAGAACATGCTAGGTGTGGGTTGCCCTTGCCCACTCCCCCTCACACACAGAGTCTAAAACTCTCACTAATAGACTCATTACCCTGGTGGGTGAAAAATGCTCTGTAGGTGGTGGGGTTACTAACCACAGACTTAACACCAAAACCCTGAACTCAGCCTTCTAATAGATGGAGTTTTTTTCTACTTTCAGACAAGTTTGCTGTTGCCTGTTTCCCCTTACTTCCCTAACAGTAATTTGTGAGGGATAGCCATAGAAGTTCCCATCAGTTAAAAACAAAAATGCAGGAGGTGTGAATTTTTTAGACTGTAAGCTTCATGATTTCCTCCAATTGTATTCCTAGTGCTTAAGATGTGACTAATAACATAAGAACTTATTAAATATTTGTTGACTAGATAATAAGATTGGTTACGTGATATTTACAAAAGACTCAGTATAAAGTGACAGACAAGGTATGAAAATGAAGAGATGGACTTATGTGCCTATTAGCAAATGGTAACAAAAAGAAAGCCACACAGTAAAATGCAAACTTAATAAATGGGTCAAAAAGGATATTTTACATTGATTTTTTAAAAGTTGCATTCACCAATATTATCTTGTACTTATGCTCCTCACAACATAGTAACAAATACACAAAGCAAAAACTTCTAGAAGCTTAGGAGAGTTGATAAACCCACAGTGATAGAAAAAGATTGACTTCAGTATGTTGCTTTAAAAAAATCAATGGAATTTTCTAACAGATCTCCCTGATTGTTCCTTGACTAACTACAATTCATTTGTCAGAGTAAGCTTAAAAAACAGAAATCAGTTCATGTCACACCTCTGCTCAAACCTCTCAATGGTTTCCCATCACACTCAGTATAAGACTCAGATTCCTGACCAAGGCCCACAAGCTTCTATACAAAACAGCCCAGCTCACCTCTTTGATCTCATCACTTTGTTATTTCATGTTTTAGATACATCCTTGAAAAAACTACAGTTTGTCTTAGAATTGCTAAGTTTTGTCCACATAATGGATATTATTTTCTGATATCTTATTGGGTGCTTTCAATCTTTCATGCACTCTATTTTCACTTTTTGTGGTGATACTTTTGAAATTTTAGCATGTGCGCTTAACATCTGTGTCTGATTCCCTTCCGTAGCTCCTTCTGTGAGCATATCTTTGTAGTGAACTTTTAATTTTGTATAATAATTGAGCTGGGTATAGAAGTCGAAGTTGATGGGTATTGTATTCCAGCTCGGTGAAGAGTTTATTCCACTCGTCTCTCACTTAATACTGTTTTAAATTTGGCTTTCAGTTTATCTCTCATTCTTACGTAGGTAATAGATTTGGATTCCCTTGCTACTTTTAGGACCTTTTCTTCCTCTCTGGTGTCCTGCAGTTTCTTTTTATTTATGATGCTTGGGGCCTGTATTTCTAGAATCTAAGAATATATGACAGCCACAAGGTCAGCTCCTACTCACAGTTCTGTTTTACAGTTTAAAATTTTTTTTGGTTCTATAACTTAAAATTTAGATGAGTGGTTACTGCAGGTGGGGAGAGAGCAGAGTGGAGATGGGGGTGGGGGCACAGGAGGCTACAAAGATACTGATAGCAACTGAGTATAAAATGTCAATAGCAGCTTGCCCTACTATCTGCATATATATATACACACATATTTATATATGTATGTTAGGAATGATGTTCATGAAATATTAATATGGCTATATCTGGGGAGTAGATTTTGGATTATTTCATATTTTCTTTGCATATTTTTGTATTGCTTCATATATATACACACATATATTTATATATGTATGTTAGGAATGATGTTCATGAAATATTAATATGGTTATATCTGGGGAGTAGATTTTGGATTATTTCATATTTTCTTTGCATATTTTTGTATTGCTTCAATTTTTAAAGTTATGAATATGCACCATTTTACTTTTTTTAGTCATTCTGAGGGAGAAAGAGAGAGAAGGGTTGTTAGAGGCTGAATATTTGTGTCTCCCCAATTCATATGTTGAAATCCTAACCCCTGATGTGATGGTATTAGGAGGTGGAGCCTCTTATAAGTGATTAGGTCATAAGGGCAGAGCCCTCTTGAATGGGATTAGTGTTCTTTTAAAAGAGAACCTAGAGAGCTTCCCTGTGAGGTTACAGGGAAAAGACAGCCATCTATGAACCAGAAAGCTGAATCAGACATTGAATGTGCCAGCACTTTGACCTTGGGCTTCCTATCCAGAACTGTGAAAAATAAATGTCTTTTATTTAAAATCCACCCAATCAATTGTACTTTTGTTATAGCATCAGAACAGACTAAGACACTGACAGGAAGACGAATAAGGAAAATAGGTTTTCACTAGAAAGTCCAAGAACAAAGATCCAGCAATCAAACTCCAAGGTATTTACCCAAATATATTGAAAACTCGTACGCACACAAAAACCTACACAGAAATGTTAATATCAGCTTTGTTTATAAATCCCCAACACGGATAAACAAGCTGTACTACTGCCATAAAAAGCAATATCATTCAGCGATAAAAAGAGCTATCACGCTACAAAAAGACACGGAGGAAACTTAAAAGCATATTACTAAGTGAGGAAAGCCAATCTGAAAAGTTTACATACTGTATGATTTCAACTATATGACATTCTGGAAAAGCTAAAACTATAGAGTAAAAAGATTAGTGGTTGCCAGGAGTTAGGGAGTGGGGGAGGGACGGACAAATGAATTGGTGGAGTAGAGGACATTTTTAGGGCAGTGAAACTGAAATGGTGGATACATGACATAACGCATTGTCAAAACCTACAGACTTGTACAACACAAAGAGTAAACCCTAATGCAATCTTGGACTTTAAGTTAATAATAATGTACCACAATAGGTTCATCAGCTGAAACAAATGTACAAAACCAATGCCAGATAATAATATGGGAAACTGGGGAGAGGCAGGTGGAGAGGGAGAATATGGGAGCTTTCTGTACTTTCTGCTCAATTTTTCTGTGAACCTAAAGCTGCTCTAAAAAAATAAAGTCTATTATTTTTTTTTTAAAAAGTCCTAAGAACAGGGTGAAGCATTCTTGAAATATCTGGGACAGATATTTATTTTTAGCAAACCCTAATACAGTCCTTACCACATGCTTTACAATTTTTTTTAATGCTCCTAACATCCCTGTGGAGTAGGCACCATTGTGATTCCACTCACACCGCTGAGGAAACTGAGGCGAGAGAGTGTAAACATCTTGCCCTAAGCCACACAGCAAGGAAGTCACAGAGTCAGGATTCAACCCAACATAGTCCTTGCTCCTGGCCTTCACCTGAGGCTACCTCCCCTTAGAGGGACTAAGGCGACCTGGACATTAGTGTTCACTGCTTCCACCACGGAGATTGCCTTGACTCTTGGTTCAATGGTTTTGTTTGTCTTTTATAACAAGCCATTCCAAATTCTTATCAGAAGTAGGTGGGATATAAATAGTAAATTAAAATATTGAAACTGGAGATCCCAGTTGCTCTGTCAAGAGCTAAAATAAATTTACCTTATACCTGCTTAGCTCCCCTGATACAATACTGTTTGCTCTTTTATGCTATAATAGTTATGATGGGTTGTATTTAAAATGCCAGAGGATGAAAATGTTCAAACCAGGTAAGAACAGTGTCACTATTCTTTCAGCAGGAGGTGTTTTTTTTTTCTTTTGAGGGGAGGGGGATCTTGTTTTATCAAAAAGACTTGTCTTAACATAATTGGCAATGTTCTGAATCAATATAAATACCCAATAAGTATAGTTTATAAATCAAAGGAAAGAACAAATGTTTTTGTCCATTCAAAATATCCTAACCAGGGAATTCCCTGGCGGTCCAGTGGTTAGGACTCTGAGCTTCCACTGCAGGGGGCACGGGTTCAATTCCTGGTCGGGGAACTAAGATCCCACAAGCCTCACAGCATGGCCAAAAATAAATAAATAAAAATAAATACAAAATATCCTAACCAATCAAACTGTTTTGGGAGTCTCTAGTTCGTAGTAGAACCATGCTGGGTACTGGAGGGAAGAGGAAGGTCACAAAAGGAACTCAGACTTTTAACTTCAAAGAGCTTGTGACCTGCTTAGACACATCTAGCACAGATGAGATACTGCTTGTCTTGCAGCCCATGCTCCGTGAGGAATGAGAATAAGGGGTAAAGCACCGGTGAAGGCTCCCTTACTGCTCTGGGACCTCCACAGCTCCTCTAGGGATGAATGGGAGCTGGACTGGAGGAAGAGAGATGGCAGAGCATTCCTGGCCATGAGACTGTCATGGACAAAGGCCCAGAGTCATTCAAGAGTGAGCTGGTTGTGCTCAGGAACAAGGAGTAGATCTATTTTTCTGGGGCAGGAATGTTGAGGAGCTTGGGGCAGTTTATTGGAAAAGGTCGACAGAGACAAGATGCTGGAAGGCCCATGACCTAAGCAGAGACATTTGTGCTTGAGCTGAAATGTGACTGGGAATTACCGTTGGGTTCTTAGGCTCCCTCACAATCTTATCTCCACTCAGAAAAATGATGGGCTGGACACTTACCCTTGATTTACAGAGAAGATCCTGCTACTTTCCCTATCAACAAAAATGTCTGTTTTTTGAAAGCCTATTTTTTTTTTGCCAAAATAAAAGCTTCAGTCTTTCTTACAATCCCAAAAGGTAGATAATAATCATCCTCATTTACATGAAAAGATATAGGAATTTAGAAAAATTAAGTGACTTGCCCAAGGCCACATTTTGAGAATCAGAATTTCCAAAGACCATGCATCACCTATTTTACCCACCCATGTCCCTCTAGCAAAGACCAAGGGTCAGCAACCTTTCCTATAAATGGCCAGATAAATATGCTTAATACAGACATACACGCGCACGCGCGCACGCACACACACACACACACACACACAATACACATATACACATTTTTATTTTAGGCTTTGGAGCCATACAGTCTCTGTCACAACTACTCAACGGTGCCACTGCAGTGCAAAAGCAGCCGGAGTCAATACGTAACTGACTAACCAAGCTGCATTCCACTAAAATACAGAAATTTGAATTTCCTATAATTTTCATGCCACTTATTTATTTTACTTTTATTCTTTTTCAACCACTTAATGTAAAAGCCATTCTCAGTCATGGACCGTACAAGAACAGGCAGCGACCACATTTGACTTGCGGGTAGCAGTATGCCAAACCCCTGTTTTAGGTTTATTGATTAGAGCACTAACTAACGAAGCCAAGGTTAAATGTCTTACCTCTGGAACAGATAGTTTGCTTTACACTGTGAAAAATCCCGTTTTGTTGGCAACAAGTTCATTTCCTACCCCCAGCCAAGTGTCTTGCAAATTTGTAGGGGATTACAAGGGCAAATGTAACAGTAAAACAGCAATGAAAAAAATCCAATCCAAACAACAATAAAACAATAACAACAATTAAAAACAACAATCCAAACAACAATAAAAAATTAATACCTATGTCCCTCTCACAAGTGTTAGTAACATCAAGCACATTTCTATTATAGTCTAGGAAAATTTTTGTAAAAATGCATTAATTGTAAGTTTGAGATTCTAAAGAAGCCTCACTGAGAAACGACATATGTATATTTCATGTTCTCTAATACGTTGTATAGGCACTCAGTAAATATTAGAGCTGTCCACGTTCAGAGTTTGTTTCATAAGCATCTCTGGGTTTAGGTCATTATTAGTCTGCCCTTAATTCTTTAGATCTCTGTTTCACTTACTTCATTCATTCATCCCTTTAATCAATGAATATTACACACCTACTATATATCCAGCTGTGTGGTGGGCACTGGGAATTCAAAGCTGAATATAACGTCCTTGCCTCAAGTAACCCACAATTTGAGGGAGAAGAAAAACTTAGAAATAACACTAATGTAGAATATACTAAATGCTGTGGTACAGATGTGTTGGAGGTGTTATGGGAACACAGAGAGATGGGCTTTGCCTGGGTGAACTTTTGGAATAGGAAGCTATAGGGCACCACAGAATGCTTTTGAAGGAGGTGAAGTTTGAGCCAAATCTGGAAGGACACATACAACCATAATGCCTCCACCTATGAATGAGAACAATACCAAGTCTAAATTGTTACATAAGAGACAAAGGCAAGGGAGGATGGAGAGATAGCCATGAACCTAGCATCTTTCAAATACCTGATCCACATTCTCAATTTGATCATACCTAGTAAGCAGTCACATGTAAATCACATACCCTCCCAGTTGTAGTGTATTTTAGATTCAAAAGTTGGTGCAAAACAAACATTGGGTAATGAAATAAAATTGAGCACAAAATTTAAAATAGTAAGAGAATTCAGCTTTTTCCCTCTTAAATCTGGTTTGGAACTAAGATGAGGCTACATTTTTGTTTTTGCTAAATTTAGGACTTGTAAATCCAAATATTTTTAAAAAGTAGAATGAATTCTCACCTGAAGGACTTTCCTAATTCTTTTTAGGTTGTGTATTAAAAGCAGATTTTTCTCTTTGGAAACGCGACCTAACTGTTCATCCAGTTGTATTAACAAGTTTTGAAGAAGAATTGTTGCCATGGATTCATTGTTAGATGCTGCCTCCCTAAAAAACAAAAGTGCTATTACACAGCAGGAAACAACTTAGTAAAATGTCTACTTTTTTTTTTTAACCGTAATCATTTTAAAGTGATAAATATACCCCGCAGTGATAAGCATTTACTGGTTTTTAAAAATTAAATTGTACACATGAAAGTACGTTCAACATCACTAATCGTTAGGGAAATGCAAATCAAACCATAAGATACCACTTCACACCTATTAGGATGGCTATTATTGAAAACACAAAATAAGTTTTGGTGAGGATGTAAAACTGGAACCCTTATATATTGCTGGTGGCAATGGAAAATGGTACAGCCACTGTATAAGACAGTATGGAGATTCCTCAAATTAAAAACAAAAAATTATATACAATTTCACGTCTGGGTAGATACTTAAAAGAATTGAAAGCAGGGACTTGAGTAGATACTTGACATCAACATTTATATCAGCTTTATTCACAATAGCTGAAAGGTGGAAACAACTCAGATGTCCACTGAAGGATGGATGAATAAATAAAATGTAGTAGATACATACAATAGAGTATTATTCAGTCTTAAAAAGGAAGGAAATTCTGATACATGCTGCTCATATGAATGAACCTTGAAAGAATGTGCTAAGTAAAATGTCAGTCACAAAATAACGAATATTGTGTGATTACACTTGTATGAAGTACCTGGACTAGTTGAATTCAGAGACAGAAAACAGAATAATGGTTGCCAGGGGCCGGGGTGGAGAGAATGAGGAATTATTATTTAATAAGTACACAGTTTCAGTTTGGGAAGATGAAAAAGTTCTGGAGATGGATGCACAACAGTGTGAATATACTTAATGCCACTAAACTGTATACCAAACAAATGGTTAAAATGGTAAATTTTATGTTATGTATATTTTATCAAAAGAAAAATTTTAAGACAACTATTTAAAGCAAAATATGTTTTTAGTTGTACAAGGTGAATAGAGCTTTAAAAAACGTTTGTAAAACATGTTAAGAAAAATATTTATATTGAGTCTATGATAGAGAATTGATATAAACAAGAGATTTACTTCTTGTCTTTTTAATACTTAGAAATCGTTGGAGTTTAGCTTATTAAAAAACAAAGCACTAGAGCCATTTTTTCACCTACAGTGGATGAAACCAGAAAGGACAATGATTCTCCTCCGTTAAGGAAGCTTTCCAAATCCTCAAGGAAAGTTCTTTACCTGATAAGAATGTATCAACTGAATCAAAAGTGGACCATAGAATAAATCCACGTGGATAGAGCATAAAGCATTTGTGCACCAACCTCTAGGGAAAATACAATAATGTTTGATCCTACCAGTCTTGATTTTCAATCCACTGGGCCAACAGATGCCGAATTTCCATAGGAAAGTTGTCATCATAGAATTGATCAACTTGCTCCAAAAATTTTATTTCTAACTGTTGGACTTGATTCCACTGAGTCATACTACAAAGAAGAGGGAAAATTAGAGTTTAAAAATAATGTTAATTAATAACTATGGTACATGTTCTCTTTTTTTCTTGGATTTCGGACAAAGACAATGTTGTCCATCAAGTAACCGGAGAAAAAAATTTCTCTTATAGAGTTTTAGGCAGAAACTTGCTGAGGTAGAATCCAGGGCCTAAGCATTTTAAAGCCTAGTTATTCAGAAGCCAGGTAGGGGCTAAATCCACTTCAGTTTTAGTCAGAAACTGGGTGAGGCAGAATCCAGGGCCTAAGCATTTTAAAGCCTAGTTATTCAAGAGAGGGGCTTCCGGGAATATGGCGGAAGAGTAAGACGCTGAGATCACCTTCCTCCCCACAGATACACCAGAAATACATCTACACGTGGAACAACTCCTATAGAACACCTACTGAACACTGGCAGAAGACCTCAGACCTCCCAAAAGGCAAGAAACCCCCCACGTACCTGGGTAGGGCAAAAGAAAAAAGAGACAAAAGAATAGGGACGGGACCTGCACCAGTGGGAGGGAGCTGTGAAGGAGGAAATGTTTCCACACACTAGGAAGCCCCTTCATGGGCGGAGACTGCGGGTGGCACAGGGGAAAAGCTTCGGAGCCACGGAGGAGAGCACAGGGATGCGGGAGGATCAGGGCCGACCGGCACTCACCAGCCTGAGAGGCTTGTCTGCTCACCCGCCGGGGTGGGCGGGGCTGGGAGCTGAGGCTCGGGCTTCGGTCGGAGCACAGGGAGAGGATTGGGGTTGGCGGCGTGAATACAGCCTGCAGGGGGTTAGTGCGCCACGGCTGGCCGGGAGGGAGTCCGGGGAAAAGTCTGCACCTGCCGAAGAGGCAAGAGACTTTTTCTTGCCTCTGTTTCCTGGTGCGCGAGGAGAGGGGATTAAGAGCGCTGCTTAAAGGAGCTCCAGAGACAGGCGCGAGCCGCGGCTAAAAGCGCGGACCCCAAAGACGGGCATGAGACTCTAAGGCTGCTACTGCCGCCACCAAGAAGCCTGTGTGCGAGCACAGGTCACTCTCCACACCCCCCTTCCGGGGAGCCTGTGCAGCCCGCCACTGCCGGGGTCCCGGGATCCAGGGACTCCTCCGGGAGAACGCACGGCGCGCCTCAGGCTGGTGCAACGTCACGCCGGCCTCTGCCGCCGCAGGCTCGCCCCGCACTCCGTGCCCCTCCCACCCCCCGGCCTGAGTGAGCCAGAGCCCCCGAATCAGCGGCTCCTTTAACCCCGTCCTGTCTGAGCGAAGAACAGACGCCCTCCAGCGACCTACACGCAGAGGCGGGGCCAAATCCAAAGCTGAGCCCCTGGGAGCTGTGAGAACAAAGAAGAGAAAGGGAAATCTCTCCAGCAGCCTCAGGAGCAGTGGATTAAAGCTCCACAATCAACTTGATGTCTGTGGAATATATGAATAGACAACGAATCATCCCAAATTGAGGAGGTGGGCTTTGAGAGCAAGATCTATGATTTTTTTCCCCTTTTCCTCTTTTTGTGAGTGTGTATGTGTATGCATCTGTGTGAGATTTTGTCTGTATAGCTTTGCTTCCACCATTTGTCCTAGGGTGCTATCCGTCCATTTTTTTTCTTAATAGTTATTTTTTTATTTTAATAACTTTATTTTATCTTACTTTATTTTATTTTACCTTATCTTCTTTCTTTCTTTTTTTCCTTCCTTCCCTCCTTCCTTCCTTTGTTCCTCCCACCCTCGCTTCTTTCTTTCTTTCTTTCTACTTCTACTAATCTTTCTTTCTACTTTTTCTCCCTTTTATTCTGAGCCGTGTGGATAAGCGGCTCTTGGTGCTGCAGTCAGGAGTCAGTGCTGTGCCTCTGAGGTGGGAGAGCCAACTTCAGGACACTGGTCCACAAGAGACCTCCCAGCTCCACGTAATATCAAACGGTGAAAATCCCCCAGAGGTCTCCCTCTCAACACCAGCACCCAGCTTCACTCAAGGACCAGCAAGCTACAGTGCTGGAGACCCTATGCCAAACAACTAGCAAGACAGGAACACAACCCCACCCATTAGCAGAGAGGCTGCCTAAAATCATAATAAGTCCACAGACACGCCAAAACACACCACCAGGCGTGGACCTGCCCACCAGAAAGATAAGATTCAGCCTCATCCACCAGAACACAGGCACTAGTCCCCTCCACCAGGAAGCCTACACAACCCACTGAACCAACCTTAGCCACTGGGGACAGACACCAAAAACAATGGGAACTACGAACCTGCAGCCTGCAAAAAGGAGACCCCAAACACAGTAAGATAAGCAAAATGAGAAGACAGAAAAACATACAGCAGATGAAGGAGCAAGATAAAAACACACCAGACCTAACAAGTGAAGAGGAAATAGGCAGTCTACCTGAAAAAGAATTCAGAATAATGATAGTAAAGATGATCCAAAATCTTGGAAATAGAATGGACAAAATGCAAGAAACATTTAACAAGGACCTAGAAGAACTAAAGATGAAACAAACAACGATGAACAACACAATAAATGAAATGAAAAATACTCTAGATGGGATCAATAGCAGAGTAACTGAGGCAGAAGAACGGATAAGTGACCTGGAAGATAAAATAGTGGAAATAACTACTGCAGAACAGAATAAAGAAAAAAGAATGAAAAGAACTGAGAACAGTCTCAGAGACTTCTGGGACAACATTAAACGCACCAACATTCGAATTATAGGGGTTCCAGAGGAAGAAGAGAAAAAGAAAGGGACTGTGAAACTATTTGAAGAGATTATAGTTGAAAACTTCCCTAATATGGGAAAGGAAATAGTTATTCAAGTCCAGGAAGCACAGAGAGTCCCATACACGATAAATCCAAGGAGAAATACGCCAAGACACATATTACTCAAACTGTCAAAAATTAAATACAAAGAAAGCATATTAAAAGCAGCAAGGGAACAACAACAAATAACACACAAGGGAATCCCCATAAGGTTAACAGCTGATCTTTCAGCAGAAACTCTGCAAGCCAGAAGGGACTGGCAGGACATATTTAAAGTGATGAAGGAGAAAAACCTGCAACCAAGATTACTCTATCCAGCAAGGATCTCATTCAGATTTGATGGAGAAATTAAAACCTTTACGGACAAGCAAAAGCTGAGAGAGTTCAGCACCACCAAACCAGCTTTACAACAACTGCTAAATGGACTTCTCTAGGCAAGAAACACAAGATAAGGAAAAGATCTACAATAACAAACCCAAAACAATTAAGAAAATGGGAATAGGAACATACATATCGATAATTACCTTAAATGTAAATGGACTAAATGCTCCCACCAAAAGACACAGATTGGCTGAATGGATACAAAAACAAGACCCATATATTTGCTGTCTAAAAGAGACCCACTTCAGACCTAGAGACACATACAGACTGAAAGTAAGGGGATGGAAAAAGATATTTCATGCAAATGGAAACCAAAAGAAAGCTGGAGTAGCAATTCTCATATCAGACAAAATAGACTTTAAAATAAAGAATGTTATAAGAGACAAGGAAGGACACTACATAATGATCAAGGGATCGATCCAAGAAGAAGATATAACAATTGTAAATATTTATGCACCCAACATAGGAGCCCCTCAATACATAAGGCAAATACTAACAGCCATAAAAGGGGAAATCGACAGTAACATATTCATAGTAGGGGACTTTAACACCCCACTTTCACCAATGGACAGATCATCCAAAATGAAAATAAATAAGGAAACACAAGCTTTAAATGATACATTAAACAAGATGGACTTAATTGATATTTATAGGACATTCCATCCAAAAACAACAGAATACACGTTTTTCTCAAGTGCTCATGGAACATTCTCCAGGATAGATCATATCTTGGGTCACAAGTCAAGCCTTGGTAAATTTAAGAAAATTGAAATTGTTTCAAGTATCTTTTCTGACCACAACGCTATGAGACTAGATATCAATTACAGGAAAAGATCTGTAAAAAATACAAACACATGGAGGCTAAACAATACACTATTTAATAACGAAGTGATCACTGAAGAAATCAAAGAGGAAATCAAAAATACCTAGAAACAAATGACAACGGAGACACGATGACCCAAAATCTATGGGATGCAGTAAAAGCAGTTCTAAGAGTGAAATTTATAGCAATATAATCCTACCTTAAGAAACAGGAAACATCTCGAATAAACAACCTAACCTTGCACCTAAAGCAATTAGAAAGAACAAAAAACCCCCAAAGTTAGCAGAAGGAAAGAAATCATAAAAATCAGATCAGAAATAAATGATAAAGAAATGAAGGAAACAATAGCAAAGATCAATAAAACTAAAAGCTGGTTCTTTGAGAAGATAAATAAAATTGATAAACCATTAGCCAGACTCATCAAGAATAAAAGGGAGAAGACTCAAATCAATAGAATTAGAAATGAAAAAGGAGAAGTAACAACTGACACTGCAGAAATACAAAAGATCATGAGAGATTACTACAAGCAATTCTATGCCAATAAAATGGACAACCTGGAAGAAATGGACAAATTCTTAGAAATGCACAACCTGCCAACACTGAATCAGGAAGAAATAGAAAATATGAACAGACCAATCACAAGCACTGAAATTGAAACTGTGATTAAAAATCTTCCAACAAACAAAAGCCCAGGACCAGATGGCTTCACAGGCGAATTCTATCAAACATTTAGAGAAGAGCTAACACCTATCCTTCTAAAACTCTTCCAAAATATAGCAGAGGGAGGAACACTCCCAAACTCATTCTACGAGGCCACCATCACCTTGATACCAAAACCAGACAAGGATGTCACAAAGAAAGAAAACTACAGGCCAATATCACTGATGAACATAGATGCAAAAATCCTCAACAAAATACTAGCAAACAGAATCCAACAGCACATTAAAAGGATCATACACCATGATCAAGTGGGGTTTATTCCAGGAATGCAAGGATTCTTCAATATACGCAAAACAATCAATGTGATAAACCATATTAACAAATCGAAGGAGAAAAACCATATGATCATCTCAATAGATGCAGAGAAAGCTTTCGACAAAATTCAACACCAATTTATGATGAAAACCCTCCAGAAAGTAGGCATAGAGGGAACTTTCCTCAACATAATAAAGGCCATATATGACAAACCCACAGCCAACATCATCCTCAATGGTGAAAAACTGAAAGCATTTCCACTATGATCAGGAACAAGACAGGTTGCCCACTCTCACCACTCTTATTCAACATAGTTTTGGAAGTTTTAGCCACAGCAATCAGAGAAGAAAAGGAAATAAAGGGAATCCAAATCAGAAAAGAAGAAGTAAAGCTGTCAGTGTTTGCAGATGACATGATACTATACATAGAGAATCCTAAAGATGCTACCAGAAAACTACTAGAGCTAATCAATGAATTTGGTAAAGTAGCAGGATACAAAATTAATGCATAGAAATCTCTGGCATTCCTATACACTAATGATGAAAAATCTGAAAGTGAAATCAAGAAAACACTCCCATTTACCACTGCAATAAAAAAAATAAAATATCTAGGAATAAACCTACCTAAGGAGACAAAAGACCTGTATGCAGAAAATTATAAGACACTGATGAAAGAAATTAAAGACGATACAAATAGATGGAGAGATATACCATGTTCTTGGATTGGAAGAATCAACATTGTGAAAATGACTCTACTACCCAAAGCAATCTACAGATTCAATGCAATCCCTATCAAACTACCACTGGCATTTTTCACAGAACTAGAACAAAAAATTTCACAATTTGTATGGAAACACAAAAGACCCCGAATAGCCAAAGCAATCTTGAGAACGAAAAATGGAGCTGGAGGAATCAGGCTCCCTGACTTCAGACTATACTACAAAGCTACAGTAATCAAGACAGTATGGTACTGGCACAAAAACAGAAAGATAGATCAATGGAACAGGATAGAAAGCCCAGAGATAAATCCACGCACATATGGTCACCTTATCTTTGATAAAGGAGGCAGGAATGTACAGTGGAGAAAGGACAGCACCTCTTCAATAAGTGGTGCTGGGAAAACTGGACAGGTACATGTAAAAATATGAGATTAGATCACTCCCTAACACCATACACAAAAATAAGCTCATAATGGATTAAAGGCCTAAATGTAAGGCCAGAAACTGTCAAACTCTTAGAGGAAAACATAGGCAGAACACTCTATGACATTAATCACAGCAAGATCCTTTCTGACCCACCTCCCAGAGAAATGGAAATAAAAACAAAAATAAACAAATGGGACCTAATGAAACATCAAAGCTTTTGCACAGCAAAGGAAACCATAAATAAGACCAAAAGACAACCCTCAGAATGGGAGAAAATATTTGCAAATGAAGCAACTGACAAAGGATTAATCTCCAAAATTTATAAGCAGCTCATGCAGCTCAATAACAAAAAAACAAACAACCCAATCCAAAAATGGGCAGAAGACCTAAATAGACATTTCTCCAAAGAAGATATACAGACTGCCAACAAACACATGAAAGAATGCTCAACTTCATTAATCATTAGAGAAATGCAAATCAAAACTACAATGAGATATCATCTCACACCAGTCAGAATGGCCATCATCAAAAAATCTAGAAACAATAAATGCTGGAGAGGGTGTGGAGAAAAGGGAACACTCTTGCACTGTTGGTGGGAATGTAAATTGATACAGTCACTGTGGAGAACAGTATGGAGGTTCCTTAAAAAACTACAAATAGAACTACCATATGACCCAGCAATCCCACTACTGGGCATATACCCTGAGAAAACCAGAATTCAAAAAGAGTCGTGTACCAAAATGTTCATTGCAGCTCTATTTACAATAGCCCGGAGATGGAAACAACCTAAGTGTCCATCATCGGATGAATGGATAAAGAAGATGTGGCACATATATACAATGGAATATTACTCAGCCATAAAAAGAAACGAAATTGAGCTATTTGTAATGAGGTGGATAGACCTAGAGTCTGTCATACAGAGAGAAGTAAGTCAGAAAGAGAAAGACAAATACCGTATGCTAACACATATATATGGAATTTAAGAAAAAAAAATGTCGTGAAGAACCTAGGGGTAAGACAGGAATAAAGACACAGACCTACTAGAGAATGGACTTGAGGATATGGGGAGCGGGAAGGGTAAGCTGTGACAAAGCAAGAGAGGGGCATGGACATATATACACTACCAAACGTAAAATAGAAGCTAGTGGGAGGCAGCCACATAGCACAGGGAGATCAGCTTGGTGCTTTGTGACCGCCTGGAGGGGTGGGATAGGGTGGGTGGGAGGGAGGGAGACGCAAGAGGGAAGAGATATGGGAACATATGTATATGTATAACTGATTCACTTTGTTATAAAGCAGAAACTAACACACCATTGTAAAGCAATTATACTCCAATAAAGGTGTAAAAAAAAAATTCTCTTATAGTCACCCAATTAAAGAAAACAGAAATGCTAAAACATTTTCAATCCGAAGATAATGTAATTCTGAGCTTTTTCCTACGTCATCACTAGTGAAGGAAACAGGATTCTTTCTCGGCCCCCAAGCCACGTCCTTCTTTGTTCTAACAGAAACTCTGGTTCTGCCTTCTCTAGAAAGCTTTCACTCCCACTCAACACCCCTCACCCTACCCCACACCTGTGTACACAGATTTGGATTCTCAACAAGCTCCTTCCCTATCTCTTGCTGCCTCTACACTATTAGGCTTTGAGCAACTTGAAGGCAAATAACATACTCAAGTATATGTCCTAAGAGCCTCTTAAGGCTTTATGTGTGAGGAACACCCAATAAAAGCTTCTTTTATATAAAACTGCCTAATCCTTTTTTCTTTATTTCAGATTTGTCTGGCTTCTGGAGTCAGCCTTATGTTCCAAGTCTTCTAGTCTAATTCAGACTTATCTTTATGAAGAGTTTCATGTATACACTTTCGTGGGCTCTAAATTTTTCAGTTCAAAATACCTCTGGACAAATAAATATTTTTCTTTCTCTCTGTAATGATCCACTATGGCTAGGCAAAGCTTTTAAAGTCTACTTTTAATTAGTCTCTGATATGCATCAGACAGTAGTTAAACCCTCAAGATACTTAAGAAACCACACTTGATACATAGTTAGCAGCCTGTAAAACGAAAGTATGTGTTTCCCCAACATAACCCTAATCTGTCCAGTTTAGAAGCTTTAGACATATTTCTTAACTCAGGGAAATTAATATGACATCTCTCCTTGAAATTACCGTATTTTACTTTTTTCAAAGTCAAATTTTTTATTGTTTTGTCAGTAATTCTAGATTAAACTGAAAAAACTTTTATGTGATCAATCACGATAGTATTTCAACCTATCTTGTAGGTAAGTTAAGATTTACTTTTGCCTACAGAACATCATGATAATAAATTTCATATATTTCATATACATATTCCTCAGGTTTCAAATGGAACCATTTGGGGGCACCTTTTCCCTGATCTAAATGTATTAGAAAAAGATTATTGCCAATGTTTTGCTTAAAGAAAGCAACTGGAAAAAGAAATGTTTCACTTTCCTATCACTTTATACTTACACATAAAATCCTAGGTGTGTTGTAAGTGCTCAATAAGTGCTCATTAAGAGAAGAATGAGTGGCACTCCTGATGCTATGAATAGCACAGGTGGATAGTATTACCCCAGCTTTAAAATGTAAAAAATCTGAGGGACACATAGGCGAAACGACTCTTGCCCAAGATGCACAGCTCCTCAGGATCAACCTGAGGTCTCCTGACACCAGACATGGTCGTCTTTCTAGACGCTGGGTGTAACCATATTCCACCCAAAATTGGAACATTTGTTCCCATGTTACTATTGCCATTGCCCTGCTCTATCAATTTATTCTAGTTAATGACAAGAGAACAGGTGCTGAAAATAGCCTTATAATTGTAATTGCTACTATTGTTAAACCCTTGGTATGATTTGGACGAAAATGTGTTTTCTAACTAACAATTAACTGGACTGAACCCATCCTGAAGTTAGAGAGATCACTCCTAGGACCTGAGTCCATCCTCCAGAGAGCTGAACTCAAGGCTGAAAAGGGAAAAGATAGGTTCACAGTCTTAGGACATCCTTTTCTGTTGCAGCTTCTAGAAATGCCTTTAAAGGATTCTAAAAACGTCTTTCACTCTCTACGGGCTAATTCTCCCATCCCAAGAAAACTATGGAGCATTTCTTTTGAAAACTGAGTGCCTGCCTAGTCTCTTTGAATGCCTGGTCCTAGAAGATCCCTATAAACGGGCATTTTGTCCCACCGCCTGGCAGCTAATGGTGCCGCTTTAGTTGTGAGGTGAGCCGCAGCGTGCAAAGGAGGAGACCTGCCCTAAAATATCACTGCTCTCCTCAAAGCCTCAATCACTAGCTACCTCAGCTGCGGGGCTGTCTGCTGAAACCGAGGCACGCAATCTAATGTCAGACATTACAGTTGAGAGAAGTCGGCTGAGAAAGTGAAGGGAGCGCCCACTCCGCCCTTCGCCAGGACACACCTCCGCAGCAGCCACAACGGTCCCACCCACCGTTCACATTCTCGGGGGCAGAGCGCCCGAGTCTCCCCGAGAGACCCGCCACGGCGCACCTTTGAATCGTGGAGTCGATCGCTTCTCTTTAAAACTACCCATCCTCAGCTAGGTTAACGTGAAGTAACTGTCAAAACAGCAAGGGAACAGCTAAGGCTCCGCAGCGTCCTGCAGAAGCATTTCCTGGCCTGCGCTGCTCCGGAGAAGCAACGCCAAGGTGTGGTCGGCCTCCTTACCTGGCTCTCTCAGCCCGGGTCCCAGGCGGTGCTCAAGTCCAAAGTCGGAATCGCCCTTCAAGTTCCGCAGAACCCAGCCGCTGACACCATCGTCAGTAGGGGATTTGCATTTCTCCTCCCACTTGAGGCTTTCCTGTGCGTCAGCGTTAAGAGTCTGGGACTTTACTTGGGTCGTTCCCACCCACTCTCTCTTCTAGAAAAGCTGAAGACCAGAAACAGTCTGGCTGAAGCCGCTTCGCAGGGCGCCCTTTCCGCATCCCCATCAATCACTCCGGCCACTGCCTGTGGCCCGTGGGTGTCAGGAGGAGGGGCGTGGGAGGGGGGTCACACACAGTCATTTTCTTCTGGTTTCCCCGGACCATCGGAGACCCCCTGCAGACTTACTTGCCTGGAGCTACATTCCTGGCTTCCCAGCCTCCTCCTTACAGACTCCACTCATCTTGGTAAGAGCCAGCCCCTGGGATGAAAGGGGTACCTCGCCAGGATGAAAACAGCAAATCGAAGACTTCACTGTGCCCGGATTCCAGCAGGGTCTGCTCGCCAGAAGGAGGACAACCTCACCCAAAGGTTTGGGCCGTCTCCTGTGCAGGTGGACTCCTGCCCTTACTAGCCCAGTATCCTCCTTCCCTCCCCACACCTGGGGCCCTTCTCCCATTGTGACTTGGGCTGGTCCTAGAATCACAGAGCTGGAGGGAGCCTTGGCTTCATCTGGTTCTGATTCCTCTTTCATATCTGAAAAGACTGAGGCCCAGAGAGGTGACCAGAGTGACTCAATGAGTTAGCTGCAGAGGCTGGGTAAGAGTCTGGGGCTTTCAACTCCCTCCTTAGTGCTCTTTTCGTTTCATCTCTTCGGAGCCAGATGTTAACATCCTGACACGCAGTAAGAGTTCTACAAAAGTTCAGGAAAATAAAGACAAAAATAAAGGAAGATAGACAAAAGGAGGTAGAAAGAATGACTCAATCTGCTTATGCACATGCCTAGAGCCATCTGCCAAGGTCAAAGGCCTTGCTTCACCATCGTGGGGACCAGCATCGCACAGGATTCTCCTCCTCTTTCAGGAGACATTATTATCATGTGATTAAATTTACTACCCCTCTCCCTCACTCACAAAAAATAAGTCAATCCACCCCAAAGTCACACATCTAAATTCAAAGTCATCCCTCTAAATTCACTGGTCAGGTAGAGATGGTCCTGGCCGCTTGCTCTCACTGGGCGGTTTCCAGGGGCTTATGCTTGATCTGCCCCCACCTGAAGAAAGTGCCTCCTCTGAGCTGTTCCATAAGCTATGGGGCAAAGCCTGGGTTTCTTCTGGGGAAGAGGTCACTGCCTATGGGAAAAAGTCCAGATTCAAGGCACTCAAAGTTCTGTACAACTTGGTCCTAACCTCTCCTGGAAACTTCCCCCCACGCCCCCAACGAAAGCCTATGATCTGATGAAGACCAGTCTTCTCTGCTCCCTAGGTGAACCTCTCATATTTCAGTATTGATGCTCCCTTCAGCTGCAGTTTCTTTCCCCAACTTGTCTACTTATTGAAATCCTCTCCTTCTCAGTGATTTCACTGATGACCCCAACCCATAAGCAACTTTTCCCCGCTCTGAAATCTCATCGTACTTCCCGTCCAAACTAGTGCAGTCCAAGAGAAAAAAAATGCAAGCCACATATGTTTGTTTCTAGTAGCCACATTAAAAATACAGAATATTAACATTTCAGCATATAATCAATATAAAAAGTTATTAATGAGAGAGAGCATTCCATAGATTAACAACAAGGTCCTACTGTATAGCACAGGGAACTATATTCAATATCCTATAATAAACCATAATAGGAAAGAATATGAAAAAGAATATATATATATACATGTATAACTGAATCACTTTGCTGTACACCAGAAATGAACACAGCATTGTAAATAAACTATACTTCAATTTAAAAAACTTATTTCATACTAAATCTGTGATGTCTGGTGTGTATTTGGCAGTTCAAGGATATCTCAGTTAGGACCAGCCACATTTCAAGTGCTTAGTAACCATATGTGGCTAGTGGCTACCATACTGGACAGTGGAGACCTAGCCCACTCACGTAACACTTTTCATTTCCTGCCTTATAGTATTAGTCATAGTGGTTTTGCAGGTCTTTATCATCATTATATTCAACTGTTGAGTGACTGCTGTAGGAAGCAGAGAGTTTGTTCCCTTCTTCCTTTTAAGGACCTCACCTTGGGACACTCCTAGCAGTTCTCAAACTGTTTGGTCTCAAGATAACTTTATACTCTTAAAAATTGTTGACAAGCCCAAAGAATTTTTGTGTATTTCTATTCTGTATTCATTTTTTAATGTATTGTACTTAAACTTAAATCTGAGAAAAATTAAAACATCTGTTCATTGAAAATTATAGTCATAAACCCATTATGTGCTAAACATTTAAAAAATGGAAAACAAGCGTATTCTCCAACATAGACACAAAAAAACAGAAGAGTAGCATTGATTTACATTTAAAAAAATCTCTTTGATGTCTGCTTTGAGAGAAGACAGCTGGATTCTTATATCTGCTTCTACATATAATTTATTGCCAAATATTGTTTTGGTTGAAGTATTTGAAGAAAGTCTGGACTCACACAGATATATAATTGGAAAAGGGAAGAGCATTTTAGCAGCCTGTTCAGATAATGTAGATATTCTTCTTTGATACCACACCAAAACTCAAAAAGTGGTAGTTCCTTAAGAGTTAGTTGTACTGTGGAATGTGAAACCATATCACAGAACTTTATATATACTGTTACATTAAAATCCATTGGTATACCTTGTATTTTGAATTGAACTCTTACCCACTAATAATTTTGTAATATCACACACTGTCCATTTGGAAAATATTGGCTCACTGAATTATGCAGCTCTTCCAGATGCTGACATACTTCATCATACAATATCAGAAAATCACATTAGTTAATATCTCCACTGATCTCATTAGAAAAGTATTTTAAGTATTTGAAAGCTATTAAACTCATGATGACAGATACAAGCTTCCCAAATTCTAGTTTTTGCTTAAAAACTCCCATTTTGTTATTGGCAACAGATATTGCCAATTGTTTTCCTTGAAGTGACAGTCTCACTTTGTTCGTTTTCAGGAAAACGTCTTCCAAATTCCCACGTCCGTATAGCCATAGTTTGTCAGTCATTCTTTCAAGTAAAAGTGGCCGGGACAGTGGGCGGGCAACTCAAACAGTCACACAAGTGCTTTTCCTTGAAATGACCATCATATATTAATATGTGTATGTGCCATTTCATCACACAGAATATTAAGAGACATGGATTCAAGGTCTGAGATCTAATACAATTAATACGTTTTCCTGCTTCACTGAAAATTCTTAACTCAAACTGGCATTTAGAAAAATTTAAGTGTGTGGTAGTGAAGAATGCAATGAGTACTAGGATAATTTGGCACCATTGCCTTGGTTCATGCTAAGGCATCAACGTTACCCATCATTGCTTTGGTGCCATCAGTGCAAATGTCAACAGAGTGAAAAGGCAAAACAGTATTATTACAAGAATAGCTTTACCCTGGCGGACGCCCTGAAAAGACTTGGGGGACTATCCTCAGGGGTCCTTAGACAACACTTTCAGAACCCCTGTTCCATCCACCACACCATCTCCTGTCCACAGTAGTCAGTCACCCAGAGGTATAGATCATGAGGGAATCTCCACCCAAATGAACACTTTTTCGTGGTTAAAACATATGCTTAACCTCTGTTTCCTCTCCTATTTCATGAACTAAGCCAGGCTTCTAAGAAAGGGTATCTCTACAGCCACTTTGCTTCTCTTTCTTAGAATCAAGTCTAAAAAGCTAGGTTCCCAATTTTTTGACCCTACACAGACCTTGGCCTCATCAGTGCCTCAGAGCCAGAAAACAAAAAACAAACAAAACAAAACAAAACAAAAACCCCCAAAATGAAACCAAACAAAAACAAAAAAACCCCAAAACCAAAAATATCCCCCAAAAGAATCCAAAGCAAAACAAACAAAAACACTCTAAAGTGCAATCCCCATAAGGTTTCCCAAGCTCAAAGGCCTTCAGAGATTTCACTCTCCCCTTTATTTATTTATTTATTTAAGGAAAGTAAAGTTTTATTAACAAAATAGTTCTGGAACAGTTGAACAAATGCATGAGGAAAATTAACTTTGAACCCTACCTTATGCCTCATAAAACTTAATTCAGGCTAAATCATAGAACTGTTCTTAAAAGCTAAAACTATAAAGATTCTAGAAGAAAACATAGAAGACTATCTTTGTGACTTGGGGTAGGCAAATGTTTCTTAGAAAGGACATAAAAACACTAAAACTAACAGGAAAAAAGCCAACAACTTGTATTTCATGAAAAAAATTTAAAGTCTTGTATATGTATAACTGAATCACCTTGCTGTACACCTGAAACTAACACATTGTTAATCAACTGTACTCCAATATAAAATAAAAAGTTAAAAAAAAAGATTACCTATGGGCTTCCCTGGTGGCACAGTGGCTGGGAGTCCGCCTGCCGATGCAGGGGACACGGGTTCGCGCCCCGGTCCAGGAAGATCCCACATGCCACGGAGCGGCTGGGCCTGTGAGCCATGGCCGCTGGGCCTGGGCGTCCGGAGGAGCCTGTGCTCCGCAACGGGAGAGGCCACAATAGTGAGAGGCCCGCGTACCGCAAAAAAAAAAAAAAAAGATTACCTATAAAAAATGTCATTGTTAAGAAAATATTCCCTGTACATATATCTGACAACTACAACTATCCAGAATATACAAATTAAGAACAAGGTTGAATTATCAGACCAACAGCTTCTGTGAGAGCCTACTAAATTTAGATGGAAGTAGGTACGGTTGACAGTCCTGTGGCACCCTGGCCCTGGCCCTAAGGCCCCAGGGATCTCTCTCCCCTTTAAATGGTCCCCTAATTGCCCTCGTTATAAGCCCTACCTCTAATTTTTTGTTTTTGCCTCATTTTAAGAAGGAAATACCAGATTATAGATTTTCAGAAAAATAGATTCTAGTTCTGATTTTGCCACTTTCTAGCAGTACCAAGCTGGTTAAGCTACCTAACCTCTGAGTCCCAAACTCCCTGTAAAAATGGGGATATTATAGCTCACACGAAATTGCTGGGAAGATTCAAAGATCTAATGTCAGGAATGAGATAAGGAAAAATGCTCAGCAGCTATTGCTAATAGAGTAATAAATATAACCATGTTGTAAGAAACTTTGCAGGTCACTAGCTTAACCCTCCATCTTCCCTTCCCCATCATTGTCCAGATGGGGTTTCAAATGGAGATGAGATGAAGAGAGTTAAAGTGAGATAAGCAGGTTCACACCTGTAAATTGGAGGCAGAGAGGATTCAGTCAGTTCTTCTGACTGCTTCTTCTGCTGTGCTAAGTAGAGCTGCTTTTTGGAGGCAGTGAGGCTGGAAGAGAAGGTATCACTCTCTCTGCCGCAGGGTGTAAGCCAGCTCCACGTTCTCCCAATTCTTATACAAAGAATATAAACATTTGTTTGTTTTGTTTTTATTTTTGTGGTGGCACCTTACCTCTCCTGTCCAAGCTTCCTCTCTTGTGTGTCCCAAGGGAACTGGAGTGAGTTAGAGTTGGATGCTGGACTGACAGAACGCGTTATCAATACATACAGAAATATACACCGGATTCCGAGGTAGCTGGTATCAAATGAGTGGTACAGCAGGATTATTGGGACAAGGCAGTCTGGTGTGGGTCTTAGTAGCTCATCTGTGTATAGGTCACTCAAGCTCCACCAAAACAATGTCTTGTACAGGGGCTTACTACCTATCTTAAGTTAGAGTTCTCAAGTCCAGTTCCCAATGACAGTGCTCCCTCTACTGCCCATTAGGCAGCATTGCAACTTACAAATGGGCCTTTGTAATAGCACTTTCCCATAATAGCACTTTTTCAGCTTTAACTCCAAGGCGGGCAAGGTGCTGAGAACTCCACATGCATTGTTTTACCTAATCCTCACAATACACGCCAGGACTAAGTATCATTCTTATCTCCAAGACAGACAAGGAGACCTGGCTTAACGAAGCTAGAGGATTTGGTCAATGTTAATCAGATGGTAAGGGGCAGATTTCGGATTCAAACACAGGCCTATCTGACTCCAGAAACAGCACTTGAAAGCATTCAGCTTTACTAAAAATCTTATCTACTCTGATAATAAAAGGAAGAAATTGCTCAGAGAGCTATGGAAGAGGTAAATTTAAGGATCTAAAAACAAATTCCAAAATAGAGAGGCTCATTACCTAGTCCATTGGTTAGAGAGGATGCATGTACTCTGATTCTCCAGCGTTTCTGTGGAGCATGTGGACAACTAGCCATGCATTTAAAAGTCCTTGATGTATCATGATGGTAGACACATTGCCAACAGAGTTCCAAAACATTTAGCAAATGACGTGCTTCTACAGCATCTTGTTTATACTGCACATGAGGTGACTGTTTCTGCTGAGCCACAAATTAGAAAATGAAGTTTGACAGCAGGCTAGGTTGTTTTTTTCTTTTAACATTTTTTCTTTTAATTTCTTTAATGTTGTATCTATTTTATTTATTTATTTTTGGCTGCATTGAGTCTTCGTTTCTGCGTGTGGGCTTTCTGTAGTTGTGGTGAGCAGGGGCTACTCTCTGTTGTGGGGTGCGGGCTTCTCATTGTGGTGGCTTCTTTTGTGGAGCATGGGCTCTAGGTGCACAGGGCTTCAGTAGTTGTGGCACACGGGCTCAGTAGTTGTGGCTTGCTGGCTCTAGAGCACAGGCTCAGTAGTTGTGGCGCACAGGCTTAGTTGCTCTGCGACATGTGGGATCTTCCCGGACCAGGGCTTAAACCCATGTCCCCTGCATTGGCAGGCGGATTCTTAATCACTGCTCCACCAGGGAAGCTCCAGGCTAGGATATTTGAATGTAGACTCTTCAAAAAAAAAAAAAAAATTCTGCTTGTGTGGCCAGTTAAATAGCCCTTAACCACCCTATTCTATTTTGTGTATTTTTCATATACAATTCTTTCTCTGGACAGAATATTTAGGGGGTCAGGACTAAATGTTATTTTTCTTTGTGTTTCAGTATCCAGCTCAGTGCCTGGCATAGAGTAGGTATTCAAGGAATGTTTACTGAACAGAGAGAAGAGCTAATGAAGGGCTCTATTATCATAGTCTGTCCTGAGAAGGGCTCTTTCTGATGACTTTTCTTGTCGAGTCCCTTAATTCCTACCACGGTTTTCACTACACTTGAAAAGTATAATAATATCTCACATTTATACATTTATTAATAGTTATATAAATTAATATAATGATTTAATGTACATCAATTCTATCTGAACACCAAGTTAAAGAGGGAAGAGTAGGTTATCTTTCAATTTCTCTCTCTCTCATTCTCTCATTCAGATATTTTGGGGAGAGCACAATCTTTACTTAGGAAAAGATTGGTTAAGGTGTTTTGGGTGGTAGGAAAAAGTGAAAAAAAACAGCTAAAGGACTCCACTTAAAGACATAAATAGAAATTGGGAGAATGAAGCAGATAGGAGAGAAAGAAAGAAAGAAAAGGAAAGAGGAAGATACAGGAAGATAGAGGAAGTTGAAGATGGGGAAAGAATGGGAGAGAAAACAAAACATGGCACAAAACTTGCCTCAAAATGGGGGCCAGTGGAAAGTTTTGAGTAGTGGGGTCTAATGACCCATGTCTAATAATCTATATCAAGTTATTTTTTGTCTCTGTTGCCCACCTCCTTCATCCCTTCCAGGCTTCATGAATGACCAACATGGTTTTTGTTGTGGTACTATTGAAGGAAATGAAAAGAGTATTTTTTAAAGTGTGGCATATCTTTCCATCTATTTAAGCCTTTGATTTCTTTCATTAGTGTTTTGTATATAAATCCTATACATTTTTGTTAGATTTATGCCAAATTGCTTCCTTTTTGGTGTGATTATAAATGGTTTTTTAAAAAATTCACTTCTGCTTGTTCATTGCAATTAACTTTAGTATATTGACATTGCATTCTGTGACCTTGCTAAACTTTCCTAATCAAACTTATAAGCTTTTGCAAAGCAAAGGAAACCATAAACAAAATGAAAAGACAACCTACAGACTGGGAGAAAACATTTGCCAGCAATGCGACCTACAAGAGCTTAATTTCCAAAATATACAAACAGCTCATACAACTCAATAACAACAAAAGAAACAACCCAATCAAAAAAGGGGCAGAAGACCTAAATAGACATTTCTCCAAAGAAGACTTACAGAGGGCCAACAGGGCACATGAAAAGATGCTCATCATTACTAACTATTAGAGAAATGCAAATCAAAACTATAATTGGGTATCCCCTTACACAGGTCAGAACAGCCATCATTAAAAAGTCTAAAAATAATAAGTGCTGGAGATGATGTGGAGAAAAGGGAACCCTCCGACACTGTTGGTGGGAATGTAAATTGGTACAGCCACTATGGAAAACTATACAGAGTTTCCTTAAAAAACTAAAAATAAAGTTACCGTATGATCCAGCAATCCCATTCTTGGACATATACCCAGAAAAAACCATAATTCAAAAAGACACATGCACCCCTATATTCATTGCAGCACCATTTACAATGGCCAAGACATGGAGACAACCTAAATGTCCTTCGACAGATGAATGGATAAAGAAGGCATGATACATATATACAGTGGAATACTACTCTGCCATAAAAAAGAATGAAATAATGCCACTTGCAGCAACATCGATGGACCTAGAGATTATCATACTAAGTGAAGTAAGTCAGCAGAGAAAGACAAATATTATATATCACTTACATGTGGAATCTAAAAAATAGTACAAATGAATTTATTTACAAAACAGAAACAGACTCAGACATAGAAAACAAATTTATGGTTACCAAAGGGGAAGGGGGAGAGGGATAAATTGGGAGCATGGGATTAACAGATGCACACTACAATCTATCAAATAGATAAACAACAAGGATTTACTGTATAGTACAGGGAACTATACTCAGTATCTTGTACTAAATTATAATGGAAATATATATTTTTATATAATATTTATTTATATATAAAATATATATTTTAAAAATTCTTTTGGTTATATATATATATCCAAATCACTTTACTATATACCTGAAACTAACACAATATTAGAAATCAACTATACTTCAATTAAAAAACTGTATCCATTTTAATTAAATTGTTATATTTATAGACATAAAGTTGTTCATGTTCCCTTTTTGCTCTTTTTAACATCTGTAGAATCTGTAGTAAAGTCACCTCTCTCAGTCCTGATACCAGTAATTTCTTTCTTTCTTTTTTCCAAGACAATCTGACTAGAAGATTATCAATTTTATTGATCATCTCAAAGAACAAGCTTTTGGTTTCATTGGTTTCTCTGTTTTTCTGTTATTTTATTAATCCCTGCTCTTGCTTTTATTATTTCCATTCTTCTGTGTACTTTGGTTTCAATTTGCTTTTTTCACGTGTCTTAAGGTGGGTGCTTAGATCATTGATTGGACCTTTCTTTTCTAATATAAGCATGTACATATTTCCCCTTTACCACTGCTTTAGCTACATCCCACAAATTTTGATATACTGTATTTTAATTTTCATTCATTCTGTTGAAAATACTTTCTAATTTTCCTTATGATTCTTTCTTTGACATATGGGTTTTTTTTAAGAAGTGTGTCATTTAGTTTCCAAATATGTGGAGATTTTCCAGATATCTTTCTGTTATCTGTTTTGAATTTATTTCCATTGTTGTTAGAGATTATACTTTTTAATTATTTGAATTATTTTAACTTTATTGATTCTTGTTTTATAGCACAGAATATGGTTTATCTTGGTCAATATTTAGGATGGTGGTCTCTTTTGCTGTTGAGTAGAGTGTTCTATTAACATCAATTAGGCCAAGTTGGTTGATAGTATTGTTCAAGTCTTCTACATCATTTCTGATTTTCTACCTATTTATTCAAACTATTATTATCAGAGGAGTATTGAAATCTTCAGCTATAATTCTGCATTTGTATATTTCTCCTTCCAGCTCTGTTCTGTCTTTTGTTTCATGTATTTAGAAGCGCTACTATTAAGTGATAAGCATTTAGGATTATTTTGTCCTCTTGATGCTTTCCCCCTTTATCACTATGAAATCCCTCTTTATCCATGATAATGGTTTTTGCTCTGAAGTCTATTTATCTTATATTTATATAGCCATTTTCTTTGATTCATGTTAGCATGGCATATTATTTCTCTAATATTTTACTTTTAATTAATTTATTTATTTATATTTGAAGCTGGTTTCTTGTGGGTAGCCTATAACTGGATCTTGCTTTTTTATCCAGTTTGCCAATTTCTGCCTTTGTCGTGTATTATGGGCTTGTTCCATTCTGGCTGTTGGGAATATGAACTATGCCTAGCCCTGTGTGAACTCCAGAAATTGTCCCACCCTCTCCTTTCTAGTGGTTTTCCGCCCAACTTTGGGTAGTTCCTTCACACACAGGTAGTGGTCAGTACTCAGCTGAAGAATCAAGGGAGCCTTCTGCAGTCTCCTTTCTGGTGCTCTGTCCTGTAGATTCTAGCCAACTTGGCCTCCCCAAGCTCTCAACTTCAGCAAGCCTGCCGGGCTCTGTTTGAGTTCCCTCTTACTGTGCAGCAGCCCGGAAACTTTTTCCAAAAAGTAAGCTAGGGCAATCATAAAAATTGCCTCATTTTTTTACTTCTCTCAGGGATCATTCTCTTGCACTGCCTGTTCACCAATGTCTGAAAACCATTGTTTCATATATTTTTCAGTTTTTTTCAAAGTTGTTTAAGGCAGGAGGGTAAATCCACTCCTGGAAGATTTGCCAGATGTAGCAAAACTCAGCAAGGCAAGACTCTCAGTTAAATCTGAATATCAGACCAACAACAAATACTTTTTATCATAACCCATACTTATAGTATAATTATATCTGAAATTCAAATTTAATGGGGCTTCTTGGATTTTATCTGGCAACCTTAATCCCTATTAATTCATCATGTCCAAAGCAGAAGTCCCCATAGACTCTTTTAGGTGCTGGAGCTGTATACTTGTTTGGAAATCCACTCCCTTCTGTGTGAAATATTTACCAAACTCCTACACTGTGCTCATCAGAATGAGAATGATTTAGGGAGAGATCTCCAGGAGGAGATATCAGATTGACAGAGAAGACAAAATAAGCATATATGAGACTAATCAATTCTCAGTTGACCTAAAATACTCGGCATGAATGCCACAGGCATTCAGAAGAGTTAAAGACCAAAACGGACTGAAATAGAAAATCCAGGAGACATGGTTAGCAAGAAAAAGTGAAGGATGAAAGAACTGTATTCAGGCCTGGGCGGGACAGTGCTGCTCAGCCTGCCTGAAGATGTAAGACGCTGATGCAGGACTTAGATTGGTATCCTTCTGGACAACAGAGAAAATAACCTGAACAAAAAGACGCTATGGAAGAGCCATCGTAAACAAAGTTAGCTGGTACCAGGGCCTCTTAGAATAGTTGTTCAGTTTGTTCACTGCACAAGGGTAACCGGGTGGGAGGATAGGTGAGGACTGAAATCTACACTGTTTTAATTTCCAAGATGTAAGTCTCAGTGCTGGGGCTCATCTAGTCAGAGGAAAGGATGCTTTTTCTAATTGTAAGGTTGTTGTGGGCATCTGAGGCTCCAGGTGGGAGCTTTGGTACCTTCCTTCTAAGTAGTCACAGTATAATTACCTCCGGACATCTGACCGAGATGGTTCAGTGTGAGAGCCACTATGGGGAGAGGTAGGTGGAGATGTTTGAAGGTGCATCGTCTCTGAACCATCAGCATTTCTTTCCTGGGCTACTAGGAAAAAAAGAGTGCAAAGGGAAAGCATGAAATTTCGTATTATGGTTGGAGGGAACAGAGTAGTTTAGTGAGATGGAGCTGATGGGGCTGTGGATGAATATTTTGATAGGACCCTTCTGGAGTTCAACACAAGCCCCAATGGTCTGTATATTAACAGAAAGGCAACCAATGAAGAATGGCCCTGCGGGTGGGAGAGAGATGGACTGGCGATTTGGGGTTAGCAGATGCAAACCATTATATATAGAATGGATAAACAGAGTCCTACTGTATAACACAGGGAACTATAATCAATATCCTGTGAGAAACTGCAATGGAAAAGAATTTTTAAAAAGAATGTATATATACGTATAACTGAATCACTTTGTTGTACAGCAGAAATTAACACAACACTGTAAATCAATGTACTTCAATTAAAAAAAAAAGGAATGGCCACCATAAATCCGGTGCTGTGAACTCAAAGGCCTCCTGGGCCAGGAAGATAATGGGCTTGTGGAGAACCTTTCTAACATATACCTGAAAATCTTTTTTCTCTGGAAAGTCTTTCAGGAGAAGCTGCAAATCCGGATTTTTAAGGAAAAATCTCTTGCATTTCAACTGTTGGCATAATTCAAAAAAGTGTAAGCCCGCCCCCTGCACACACAGGTACACCTCACAATACACAGTGTGGACTCACACTGTTCTAACCAAATAACACACATCTGCAGGCGTGAATGCTACTAGCGTGCCTTCTCAGTTTTAAAGCAGTATTTCCAAGCCCTGATCATTCTACACACAGTTATATTACCTCCTGCGGGTTCCCCCAAAAAGAAAGAGAAAGGGAAGAGGGAGGAAGAGGAGAACCAAGGCAAATACTACCCAGTTTGGCAAGATGGATGAATGTGAGTATTTTGGAAGACATGAACCCAAACAGCTCCTTTCTCTCCCCTCTCATTCATCAGCTTGATCTTAAAAGATTGAAGCGGGCTTCCCTGGTGGCGCAGTGGTTGAGGGTCCGCCTGCCGACGCAGGGAACACGGGTTCGTGCCCCGGGTCGGGAAGATCCCACATTCCGTGGAGCGGCTGGGCCCGTGAGCCATGGCCGCTGGGCCTGCACGTCCGGAGCCTGTGCTCCGCAATGGGAGAGGCCGCGGCAGTGAGAGGTCCGCGTACCACAAAAAAAACCAAACCGAGGAAACGGGACTTCCCTGTTGGCCCAGTGGTTAAGAATCTGCCTGCCGATGCAGGGTACACGGGTTCGTACCCCGGTCCGGGAAGGTGCCACATGCTGCGGAGCGGCTGGGCCTGTGAGCCATGGCCGCTGAGCCTGCGCGTCCGGAAAAATAGATTGAAACAACCAGATGCAGACTTAACTGGTTGGATCTATAGTTTTGTATTTAGTTTCGCCCCCCAAATTTCAGACTAGTATCCCTCTCTGGAGATCTGGAGATTATGAGAGTTGTTATAACAGATCTTTATAGAAAAAAACCTGTATCCCATCTTCACCAGCTTGGAATTCCTTGCTACCAGCAAAAAAAGAAAGAAAAAAAAATTCTCTAAAGCAAATAACCACCTGTAACAAATATCTGATTTCTGAAAAACTGTCACGAGAAGGGAATAGCATTTTTTTTTTCTTCCATATGTAGAAATTACCAACGGCTGTGCCGTCCAAAACCAATATAAACTAAAGGAAACTAAATTAGATGTCTCCACGGATGGTGAACCTCCATCTGTAGCTACACTGGGTGTGAAAATAATGAACTAAATCTTGAAAATGAAGGATTGCTATCTTTTTTCTCTTAAGAAATGTTTGACTTTGCAAATCAGCGCTGCTGAGCTGCAATAAATGTATATCTTGTCTGTTTGGCTACTGCCTGCATTGATCTGTCTGTGTCAACTACCGAGTTCCTTCCTAGTTTTATGTTATTTTAGAATAAGGGAGGTGGGGAGTCTGAGGCACAATTAAGAACACAGTCTTTAATGGAAAAGTGCTATTTTAAGGACAGCCAATCCTATTACCTAAATCGTTCCAGTTGGTCAAGTTGTAAAGGTTTTCTCTTCCCTAGCCAATTTGAAGGCTAGAACATTAAAGAAACACCAGAGGGCACTATTCTCACAGGGAAACCAACTCACAGAGCGACTAAAGGCGGAGGCTTCTTCTGAATTTATCTATAACAGTTCCTTTCACATTTAAACGAGACAAGTATTATTCTCCAGGCTTTTGTCATCTGTGACTGAATAACGGCCTTGTCCCTGAGACATCACAGGGTTTACAGAATTGATAAACTAGACCCACCAGCTTGCTCTACGGCAAGTGTATTGGATAGTACTTTACACCAGGATGGATGTGTAGGGGAGCAGCGGTGATGTGAACAATAATACTTAGGTCAACGAATGGTGGGGCTTTTTTCTTGACTTGGCTTTACTTGAATACCTGAATGGTGACGCTGTCAGGTTCATGCCTAGGTGAGATCTGAGCCAGGAATTTGGTCAATTTAGATAAAAATCATTGTTTGCACTTTATTTACTTGGGTTTTTCAAATTTACCCAGAGCGGTACTGCCAAGAGATCAGGAATCTCTTGCCTTTCCATAACATTCACCACGTCACCCACCAAAGAACACATTATCTAAGTAAATATGGTGTACTTGCTATGCAAATTCACCTTCAAGACAAATTCTTTGGCTGTCCTTTCCAGAAAAGGTGTTACTTTTAAGTTCTCTCTTTATGGAAATTCTAGAGCCACTACTGCTTATTTGTTGGTTCACTGGTTTTTCCAGAGAACTTTCCCTAATAATCCAATTCACTTGTCATATAAAGGCAAGACCTCTGCATTCACTTCCTCATTTGCTACAAGGGGCAGAAAAATCCACAGGGAAATTTGGGTGGTAGTCATCTTTATCAAGTGTTGCTATGACATCAAAGATTAATTAATAAAAATAGTGTTCATTCTCATAAATACTAAGATCCCTGGTAATGTACCAAAGAGCTAGCTAGCTACTCAAACTCCCTTTTAGATGGCGTTCAGTCTGTAGATTCAGGGCAGAGAAGCTTGTCATGTTTGGCCATATCGGCAGCAGCCAGTTAACCAGATGTAACATGAAACTCTGACATGATTGCCTAGTGGTAACTTGTACTATAAGTGTATTGTCCTCTCTCTCACACTCTGTAATACTGCCCCATTGTAAACAAGACGTCTGGCTTAACTGGGAGATCCTCTAAAAAATATTTAAACTAAAACAGAAGCTGACATCATAGGGGAAGGCTGTATTCCCTGTGTTTGTATTTCTAACTTCCGATGCCATTCCCAGAGAAAGCCTCTCTGTGTTGCTTAATAATGATAACAATGGATTACATACAGTGGTTGGCAAAAGGAGAAAAAATGATTAGATCATCCAGGCAACTCATCTTTCCAGCCAAGGGCAGAATCCCCAGATAGGGAATCTAACACTTTATTTAAGGCAAAGGGCCAAGTAGTAAGAGCTACACTGACTTCGTTGTGCTGTCTTCTCTGGCAATACTGACAGAGCACCAAATCTGTTTTAGTTGGCTGTGCTCATGCTCTACTTAATTCCTTAAATGGGAGCTTCCAACACAGTCCTGCTCTTTTCTTTGGAGATAACCAGTGGAGTAAATGGTATCTGGTGAAATGTAATTAACTCTTGTAAATGATGCCTGCGCAAACCTCAAGGTCAGGTTACTGCAGAGAACACCTTTACAGGACAAGGCCAACGAGGGGGAAAGTCCTCGAGGGCCCTCGCGTCTAGGGAGGCTTTCACCTTTGCTGTATTGTGTACTGTATTGTGTAAACTCTGGCTCAGAAAGGGCCATTGTTTCAGGCTTGTTTATTCACCTGATTGAATGTATTCAATAGCACAGGTGAAATGCTTGATTTCTCATCCCTAGGCTTTGCTCTTTTTATGAACTGGAGAGTCTATCTTGTTCCTGAGTGTATTTTCTTTTTACAATCAAATGTTGAATACATATATGGCTAATTCAAATTCTCAAAGTGCATTTTATAATATCTGGAGATGGGAGGCTAGGCCTATCCAGATTGGCTGTCAGATTCCTACTCCAATTTGGTCTTTGTTGTGAAGAACGCAGTAATCTCAAGCCAGCAATGCTTTATTCCTCAGAATCACCCATGTTTTCAGACTCATGGTGGGACCCAGGATGGCCAGTCAGGGCACTCAATCTCTCTGACTCTCTCTCTTCAGGATCATGAATGGTAAGGACCATGTAAGCCTGGAACTCTCAGTGGCCTCCTCTCCTGTCTATGGAAGGTGTTATTCAACAAAGCCAACATATGTCTCTGGATCTAGTTGTATCTAAAGCTCTGGACCTTTGGACTTCCTGGCTAACCTAGAAAATGAATACTCCTTTTATTCCCTTAAGCGACTTGGAGTTGAATTTCTATTAGAAGCAATGTGATTGATAGAATATCAAAATAGTACCACACTATGGACTAGAAATAAGGACAGAGAGCCCCAGAAAGAGAACAAGAGACTGATGGTAGATTGTTTATAAAGAAGCTGTCTTCAGACTTACAGGGAGTATGACTTACTTCACAGTGAACACGCTGAATTGGTTGAAGTTTTGCCGAGTTACATCTGTTATGCTTTAACATTTCATGGAGGACTGAGGAAGTGACCGCACGCTGGGAAAAGAGCCAACATAAAACGATTGTGTAATAAAAGGGAGAAAGGTTTAGTTCTAAAAATTAAAGACCTGTAAGCTCAACTTTTATAGCAAGGGAAAAAATTGCCACAGTGAATAATGTGACTAGAATAAGATACTGACTTTACATGAACTACATTTTCCCCAGACCAATCTAGTATTTTAATCTATTGACAAATAATAGGTAAATTATAGGTGTGTGTCAGAGCTGGGACCAGTGGTGCAGAGTACACAGCCAAGCTGAGAAGCCATGACAAGGCTGGGTCTCCAGGTGGGAGTAAGGGGGGCTGGAGACCACAGCTAGGGACATACTTTGTACCAGGGTATAAAACCAAGGGGATTGAGCTAATCTAAGATGTTGTGCCTTTTTCTGTTCCTTAAAAAACTGAATTTCCAACCACAGACCAACGAGGACGGTTTTGTTCCTTTGAGACACTTTGCCCATCATTCAAAGAGCTGTCAGTGGATGACTGCTTTGTGCAGTACTATTTATTTATTCATCCTTCATTCATTTATTCATTCATTCATTCACTCATTCACCAAACACTTATTAAATGCCTTGTTTTTGCAACGCGCCTTATGAGGTGTAAAGAAAATAAAAATTATGAACAGCTCGTTAAGTTTTTCCCCAATGGGAACAGCTGCATTGGGGAGCATTTTGATTATGATCTAATCAGTACTGACTTTTCTATTTAAAAAATTATCAAAGTAATTGTAAAGTGGCCAAGAATAACAACTAAGGTGTAACTAAGTCCTTAAGTACTTTTAAGATTTGGTGTAAACTAGGACAAGAATTCAAAAAAACAGTTCTTAAAACAGCTTTTTAAATTATGACTTTGCTTCATTTTGACTTCTTAAACTTACGGTGTAGAGTATCATTCCAGCCTTGTCTATAGATCCTAGATTTCTGACTTTTTTTCTTACTGTTTTATAGTTTCTATGTATTGCAAACCAGTGCCCTGCTCTTACCAACTAAAAGTGCTGTTTTATCTGCAACTTTGTTTCTGTCATGGTCAGAAGTAAAAGAAACATAAAACAAAACATATGGAAAAAAGATTATTTCAGTCTTTTCACTGTTTGCTTCTATTTTTACTTTCCTTGAAATTAGTAAAATGTTTTTCTCGAAAGCATGTTTCTACGTCACTCCCACTTTCTGTGGCTTTCCATTATTGTACATGTTCTTTTGTAAAATAGCTCATTAAATAAGCTTCATTTAAAAATCTCTGACAAGCTTCTATGTCTTAAATGAACTCTCACTTTTCACTTATGAACTTAATGTAAAACACCCAGTTTGAATAGATTTTAGGCATTTACTAAATAATTTTCTTATACCTGTATACAGATGTCTCTACAAGATGAGTCAGTGGGTGGTTTATTTATTCATTATTAATTCAGTAAGTTACCGAGAACCAACACTGAACAATGACCTGTAATAGGTTAAAGCCAAGTGAGACACCAACCTGTAAAAGACTCGTCCCTACCATCAAATTTGATCCCAATTGCTGAAAGAGACAAATCATAGTATTGAACATAAATACCTCAGTACAAGGTGACCTGTGATTCATATTAGGTCATTTGAACAAACTAAGGAAGACTGAGTGGAGAAGATGGACCCTAGTTGGGTTTAGGATCCTTGATAAGGACTGGATCCTTGATAAGTGATGAGAAAGGTGTCAGTAAAGGCCAAGTAGACAGGAAAACACAGTGAGTTTGGGGAAGGAGCAGGCGCTTCATACTGGCAAACAGAAGTGGGTAAAGCTAGCGAGCAGTGAAAGAGCCGTGGTGTTTTGAGTGTCAAGCTTATGAGTTTGGAGTATTTCTAGGGCCCAGTTGGCCTCCCCTGACTTCTCAGCCACTCCAAGCCATCCTCAAAATGGTTGCCAAAGTGATCTTTTTATAAGATCCAGTTAACTTATAACCCCTCTGTTGAAGATTTCTCAGTGGATTTTAGAGGGGTGTGGTTCCATAAGCCCACTCAAGTATGGGCATCTATGACACTATTCACAGCTCAGCACCAAGACTTAAGTAACCTTATGATAAAAATAATTTCGTAAATACTGAATTTCACACAATTTTTTACTTAAAAGGAGTTGTGTGCATTACCCAAGTAGGGGAAATAGTATTATCTCATTTAGTCTTAAAAATCATCCCTGCAAGATAGTTATTATTATTATAGGTGAGGAGAACCAATACTGAATAATGAACTGTAATAGGTTAAAGCCAGGGGAGATACCAACTTAGATTAGACTCATCAGGAGAGTCACAGTGGTCAAGTAATTTATGCAAGGTCAAACAGCAGTAAAGTGGCCAAGTTGAGCTTTTAACCCAGCTCTGTTTGATGCCAATTCCTCTGCACACGCAGATTCAAAAGTCATCTTCAGAGACGGCAGAGTAGAATTTGTGAATGACAGTTCCAAGACATAGAAGCAGAGAAGTACAAGGACCTAGACTCATCTGCAATACCTATTTCCAGGCTGCATCACTTCAAAAGAAAATTACAGATTATTAAAGCAAGGAATTGTATTCGATGACTTTTCATATCTTCTCTCACCCCCTTAAGTTCTTCATCATCATCTATGACCAGATATCCACTTCTCCCTAAACACTTCAATTTCAAGAGCTAAGCTGAAACAGTGAGGAGCTCTTTCACATTTTGAAGAAAATGTCTTTTACAGTGATAGGTGCCTATTTCCCCAAACACTGAAAGCAAACTTCAAATGCCACTCCCACTGCTGCCTCTTTCAAAAACGAATAACAGCAACAAAACTCAATAAAATTTGCCTCTAGCCTGCTTGAAGTTTAAGCCAGATCTGCGTTTGGTTTCCCAGGACAAAGTGGGAGATGCGGTTAGCTAAGTTACAAGCCCTTCACAGCTCTGAAGAACAATGGGACAGGGAGCTTCAAGATAAAAACCATCCATTTGGGTAGAAAACAGCTCCAGCTGGTGATTGGTTACTAACTAGGCATTCTGCTTCTAACATGCTTCGGACAAACACAGGAACCCCACCAGGTGTGAATGGAAAGATGTTTTCCCTTGCAGGACCAAAAAGAATGGCATCTGATGGTATTAGGGTCACCGTGATTCTGGACACCATCAAAAGCCAGGGTTTTTAGGGGTTCTCTTTTTTATAGCTTCACAGGGAGCCCTTCTCTTTCCCAGGAATCCTCTCCAGAGAGAGAGGCTGTGGAGAATTTTCCTGAATGTAATGAATGTCAGCACATTCCCAGCTAGACCACGCGTTTCATTCTTATCAAATGAAACTGACCTCTCTGCCCCAGCTTGTTCTCCTTGTTCATCACTATGATTAATTTCGAGTTCTCAGTGATGCAGGTTTCTAGATGAATTGCACAGGCCACTTCAGATGGCAAATATGTACCTCTAGCATCCCCTCGCCCTTATGGAGGTCATGCACTAGCTTAGAAGAATGAGGATTCTAAAAATAGTTGGCTTACACTCAAATCTGCATCCTACGAAATGCTCTGCCCAGACTAGCCTCTATCCTTCCAATTGGCAGAGATCTGTCCCTTCCTACTCATTTTCCATCTAATACCAAGTGACTCAAGTGGGAGTCAATACCAAAATGAAAATGTTTAGCACATAATTCAAGATTTTAAAGTATTTTTTCAACCAATGGAAGCAAACAGGATTCATGAGAGGCCTTGAATTGACATTCAGTAGGCCCCTGAACCATGCTTAGCCACTAGAGACTTTCAAGTTAATTGCCCTGATACATGTTACTGAGCTTCCTCTAGTGAACAAACGTCTTGTTCCTTTTGCCATCACTGTCAAAGGGAAAAAAGTATAAAAAAATAAAAACTGGTCAGAATAGCTCTTTGAGGGACTTCCCTGGTGGTCCAATGGGTAAGACGCTGTGCTCCCAATGCAGGGGCCAGGGTTTGATCCCTGGATGGGGAACTAGATCCCTCATGCGTGCCACAACTAAGAGGTCCGCATGCTGCAGCGGAGATCCCACGTGCTGCAACTAAGACTCAGCGCAGCTAAAATAAATGAATAAATATTAAAAAAAAAAAGAAAAGCAATTGCTCTTTGCATGTACATTTCCACATCAGAATGATTGTTTCAACATTGATTGAACTCATATTTCTGCCCCCCCAAGCTTAGTTAGAGGTTTTAAGTGGTTCAGGTCATGGAGAATGAGTTAATTCACATTTCCGTCTTCTCCCTTTTCAAGATTAAGTCTTCCTATTGGGGCACTTTCTTAGGATTCAAAATAAAAAGGAAAGAAATTGTTCTTTGGCACATCTAGGTAGTCCAAATACCCACATGGACAAATGGTTTCTTCTCCCCACCTGCTTTTCTTTGCTTCCCAGAGCTGTCATCTCCAGAAACTTTGGGGAAAGTCTCTTTGGAGCATCCAGAGGATCTGTGTATGTAAATGCAGATGAATACAAGACATTGCAATGCAGGAGCAGAGTCTGGGGGTATAGAATCATACACACAGCTGCCTCTGCACACAGCAATGCCCTGGCTCTCAGATTACTGCTCGCTGATTACTACAATCCCCCAGACACAGTGATAACACCTCACAAGTGCCTTCTGGGAAATCGGAGACAAACAAAAGAGCCCTTCTCTTTGAGGAGCTCACGGGCTAATGGGGAAGGGAGGAGCTTTCGAATAAGCTAACACTGCCTGGAGAAGGTGAAAGGCAACACTGAGGCGAATTTTGAGCTAGGTTTTGAAGGCTGAGTAGAAGCTTGCCAAAAACAAAAGAGAGGGCCAAGGGAACCGCGTTTACAAGGGCGCGGGCCCAGGCAGCTGTGAGATCTGGAGGGAGTAGACGTTGCAGATGAGGCAAAGCAGGTTGGACCAGATCAGGAAGGCCTGTCGTCTCATAAACCAGAGGATAAGGTGGTGTGATTAGCAACAGAGTTGGGGCTAGACTGGGGTAGGAGGATTCCAGAGGGAGAGACGAGATGTGAGGTTTTTGCCCTTAGTCTTAGCAAGTGCTAATGGAGGCTGGGACTAGGGTAGTGACAGCAGGATAAGAGAAAACAAAAAGCCACATTTCAAACACATTTTTCGAGATGGAAATGACAAGATTGGATGTGGCTGAGGAGCGAGAATTTCATAGAGGTTTGGGGAACTAGGTTAATGGTGGCAGTTCTAAAAGAAGTTTCTCTTTCTCCCTCTCTCTCTCTCTCTTTCTCTCTCTCTGCCTGTTTCTCTCTCATTCTCTTTCTCTGCCTCTGTCCTTTCTGTTTTTCTCTGTGACGCTCTGTCTCTGTGTCTTGCTCTCTCGCTTGGTTAGCTTCTGCCTACACATCAGCTCCATTGTCCTCTCTCTAAGGACCAGCTTCACCATCCACATAGGCTCTGCTCCCTGTCACCTCCTATGACGAGTGCCTTTGACTTTCCATAACCCTTGTTCAATCCCATGAAATTCTGTCCCTTTCCAATCCAAGCTCATTTTAAAATTCCTTTCATGTTTCTTTATTCAAATTTCCAGTAAGATCTAATTAGGCAAGGTCTTCTTTCTGTGCTAGTTGAGAGAGTCATTTATCCTGGATGCCTCTCAGAATCAGTTGAGGGCTTTTAAAAAACGTCCATGCATGGGTCCATCCTGGACCTACTGACTCAGGATCTTTGGGGATGGAAAACACAGCATGTGTATTTGTTTTAAAATTCCAGTGGTGATGGGGCTTCCCTGGTGGCGCAGTGGTTGGGAGTCCGCCTGCCGATGCAGGGCACGCAGGTTCGTGCCCCGGTCCGGGAGGATCCCACATGCCGCGGAGCGGCTGGGCCCGTGAGCCACGGCCGCTGAGCCTGCGCGTCCGGAGCCTGTGCTCCACAACAGGAGAGGCCACAGCAGTGAGAGGCCTGCGTACCGCAAAAAAAAAAAAAAAAATTCCAGTGGTGATACTGATGCACAAATAGGACTGAAACTACTGCCATAGGTGACAAGTCATACGTTGTAGTTCATGGCGAAGACCTTGGGTCGGGTGCTCCTAATTAGTACAGTTTCATCTGAGGAGGGGAAAGATAGGGTGGAGAGGAGCAGGGTGTACAAAACATGACCACCCCAGGGATCTGAGTAGCGAGATCCTCTTACAACAGGCTATGGTCATCCAGGCACCATGAGATGTGTTTGCTACAATAGTCTTGTGAGGGCTAAAATGTTAAAGCATACATTTACAGGGCCTTCTCATGGGTTCCATGGTAGATTGCAGAGGAGGTTGCCTCTAATCTAGATGGGAGGAGTAAGGGGAAAGCTTCTTGGCGAGGTGACACCTGAGCTGAACCTTGGGGGAGCATTAATGATCAGTCTGGTGAAGAAGATGAGAAACAGGACCACAGGCAGATGAGAACAGCGTATTCAAAGCACAGAAGGAGATTTGGGGGCAGGATGGCATGATGAGTTCACACTTTAGGCGTCTCTGCCACCCTTTCCCAAATAAGAAAACTCTTTAATTTCTTTATTCTGAAAGTGATTTAAGCGTCTGCCAGAACTTGAAAGGATGTTCAAGCCAGAATAAGGTGAACTGTAAGGGGATGGTGAGAGGTGAGACTGGAGAGGTATGCAGAGGCTTGGTCGTGAAGTTTCGTGGTCAGTTTATTAGAATAGTAGTTACCATTTATTAAGCAACTACATGCCAGGCACTTTATGTGCATTATTTCATTTAACCCTCACAGAACCCAGAAAGTTAGCATTATTATACTCATGTTATACACAAGGAAACAGAGGCTCACATAGCTTAAGTTTACTGGTCACAGTAAGAAAGGTAGAAAATGGCAGCGCTAGATTTTGAACCTAATCATTCAAGTTCTCAGCCTTAACATCTTTTTAAAAAAGGCAGGAGGGTGGGGGAATGCTATATTTGGAAATGAAAAAAAAAGAAAAAAAAATTTATGTGGCTTAAAATATTGCATGTTGGGGTCATTTTGACACTCAAGTGCTTTAAAGTATTCATAATCATATCTGTAGAGGTAAATGTTAAATATTTTGTATCCTATATTTTTGTTTTCAAACATTTTAGCAATAAAAATAATATTTTAATTAAACAGAACCTGGTGTGGATGCCCAGAATGTAAAGTACATGAAAGGGGAGTATCTCAGGGTGTGTCTTGGAGGTGGGAGGTTGACCAGGTGTCAGCATCCTCCGGTCTCTCCTCCCAACCATTTTCCCAAAACGCAGGAACTCTGGGCTTCCCTGGTGACGCAGTGGTTGAGAGTCCGCCTGCCGATGCAGGGGACACAGGTTCGTGCCCCGGTCTGGGAAGATCCCACATGCCGCGGAGCGGCTGGGCCCGTGAGCCATGGCTGCTGAGCCTGCGCGTCCAGAGCCTGTGCTCCACAATGGGAGAGGCCACAACAGTGAGAGGCCCATGTACCGCAAAACAAAAACAAAAACCAAAACAAAAACCTCAGGAACTCTATGGTTCTAGTCTACAGCCCCCAATAATTTTTAGAATCCTAAACACTTGTCTACACACTGCTCAAGCAAATGAATCCAGGAAACAGACAAACGCCATGTGTAGGTGACAGAGGTGTATCTTTGCCAAGGTGGCATGCTGTGGCCATGAGGAGGGCCCTGGCCACCGGTGGACCCACTCCTGTGCTGTCATGGGTGCTCCTATGTCCTAGAGGAGGGCAGAACCAATCACAGACCTGGTTTAATGCCCACCACCAGGGCAGCTGCCTCCTGACGGAGGTCCTGACTTTGGTCCTCGGGGCCACGGAAGCAAACAGGGAGGTTATACCTTATTTTGGATGTGAGATTGCCAAAACTGTTCTTGGTAAAATTCCCAGTTAGTCATATCAAATGATAAAGTCACCCAGGGATAATGCCCCATCTCGGGTTCTCTTTGCTTGTTTGGGAATTCTTTCCAAGGCAGAGGCAGAAAGCTTCATGAAGTAATTCACACCTGTCCAAACATAAATTATTTTATTGTCAGCACAAACCACCCTTAAATCCCTGCTGCTCTTGGGAAGCAGGGAAGGTTTTAGCACAGCACACTATGGTGACCAGCGGCCTGGTTTGCTGGGATGGAAGAGTCTCTGAGGAAGTGGGATTTTTAGTACTAAAGCCGAGGGAGTCCTAGGAAAACCAAAACGAATTGCTCACCTTACCACAACCCAACACATCACAAAAGTTTAGGGTGTCAACTGGCCACACTTAGGACCCGATGTCTTGGAGTTCACAGAGCACGAATCACTTTCATGTATTTTAAACGTACTACTTAACAACTAAGTTAAAGCATTGATGTTGCAAACTCAACAAATACACTCATGGTCTCAATGCAAAGAAACAACTTTATAATCCAATTAAATATGCTTGAATATTCACTTACTGCTTGTAATGGTTAATTTTATATGTCCACTTGGTTAGGTCATGGTACCCAGGTATTTGGTCAAACATTATTTCATGAAGGTATTTTTTAGACAAGATTAACATTTAAATCAGTAGACTTTGAGTGAAGCAGACTACCCTCCAGACAGTGGGTGGGCCTCATCCAGTCAGCTGAAAGATTTAATAAAAAAAAGACAGATGTCCTCTGATGAGGATTGAATTCTGCCAGCAGACTGCATTTGGACTCAATTGCTACTCTTCCCTGAGTCTCCAGCCTGCCAGCCTACCCTGAAGATCTTGGACTTGTATCTCCACAGAGATACAAGTTGTGTGAGCCAGTTCCTTAAAATGAATCTCTCTGTCTCTCTCTCTGTGTCTCTCTCTCTCTCTGTGTGCATCTGTTTCTCTCTCTCTGTGTGTCTCTCTGTGTCTCTCTCTGTGTGTGTCTCTGTCTCTGTATGTGTCTCTCACTCTCTGTGTCTCTGTCTCTGTGTCTCTCTCTCTCTCACACACACACACACACACACACACACGTGCACACACATCCTATTGGTTCTGTTTCTCAAAGAACCCTATTATACTGCTAATACATAATTTAAGTCCTTCCTTCCAAATAACCAGTTTTACAATTACCAGGAATAATAAAAAAAAGTCTTTACTAGAGACTAATATCCCGATAAAGTTGTTTGTTTGGGCCTTAGAAATTTAGAGGGATTTTCTAGCATTGCCTTAGAATTCTGCAGTAAATATTTTTCATTCCATAAATATTTATTGAGTCTTCCTATAGTTCATCACGTCCTTGTGTAATTTGAATACAAAAGTAATTTACTACGTGAACAGAAACTATGGGGGCAGTGGGTAGGGAGATCCTTTATAGATGCCCAATTTAGTTCATTGAGTATTGACTTGTCACATAGACTGGATTTTTTTGATTCTTTAGGTTCATTGTCTTTACTTTCTGAGTCTCAAGTACAGCCCATTTCATGGTCACCTGAACCTCAATCCAGTGATTATCAGTGTAGAGAGTTCAATGACAAAGTCCTAGTCTTCTTTTCTCTTCAATTCAAATTTAAACAAACTGATATGTATCTATGCTCCTCTCGGAATCTCCCCAGATTGCTTTTGTGGGTTTTTCTGAGAAGTTTAAGTTTACTTCCTTTTACCCTCTACTGCTGTTGTATGTGTGTTGTATACATACACACACACACACACACACACACACACACACACACACCCCATTTGAGGTTTTATTTAACACAAACAAAACGTGCAAAAGTCTTATCATTTTCTTCATTCCACACCTTGGTTCTGAGGTGGCTGATCCAGTTGACAGGAGGTCTGTTCTCACCCACAGATACATTTAGAACCTTCCAGCCAGGTGAGTCACATGGCTCAAGTGGCAGAGAAGCCCTCACTGCAGCCTGGACTGGTTGCACATCCCTTGATGACTCTGCATTTCTTTGTGGAAAATTGCCGGGCAAGCCTCAGCCTTGCTGAACGTCAAGCACGCTTTAGATTTTTAGCCGATTCGTACCCTCAGGGCAGCATGTGCCGGCTCTTCTTGCTGTTCCAAGAACCAGTGTTGGAATCAAGAACTGGTTCTTGAATCACTCCTCCCCGACCTCGTCCCCTCCCCCATCCCAGTGCTTCCCTTTATCAAGACTTACTGTTTGGACTGGTTTCATAGAAACACCTTGATTCTTCCCTTGATGATGAGAAGCATCGTGACAGAGTCTGAGAGTGAGTATGATGCTGGTAACGTGGTAGTTTTCCCTTCACAGACATGACCCCTCCCTCGGGCTACTCAGACCTGATATCCTGACTTTATTATCCTTATGATGATAAGTTCTTTCTTTTCCTGAAAGCGGGAATGCAATCCAGTCCTTTGGTCAGTTGTAATCTCTTAAAAGGCTTAAAGAAGGTTAACAAACCAAGCTACAGCCCTTGCTGCTGCAGCCAATCCCTGGGCAGCACCGACACTCATCGTTCATCCCCTGACCACCCATTCTAGATTTTCCTTACCCTTGACCAACATTTTGGTCTGGTTTGGTTGCTTGCCTGGTATGGTGACACAGACCTTCATTTCTGAAGTGTTTCAGCCCTTAGTTGCCTTATTCTTATCAAATCATTTTTGATGCGTTGCCCTTTAATAGATATTATTGGACACAGATGAGTCAAGAGACGTACCGGTGAATCCCCTGCGTTCTAGACATATTCCCTTCTGTACCAGCAACCCTCTCTCTTCAAGGGAGTCATCACCAATCATGCCTGCCAGTATTGTAACTTTTTTTGCCTACTGGTTCACTGGCATGTGAAGCCCAAAGAGGTCAGGTGGTAGTTTTAGCCCTCAGTTCAGTGGAACCCCAGGCCCAAGAGTTCCCACCCAGGGAGGCAGAACACCTTAATTTAGCAGAGACTGAGTCTGTGGGCATGAGAAGCTCAAATTCTGCAGGTGGGTCGCTTGGAATTATGGTGGAACAGGTCCAACGCTATACCATATAGGACATCTACCTACCTAATCAATCACACCATGAAGGACAGCACCCCAACCCTACAAGGTGTTGTCCCTTTTCTGGTACAGGTACTGTGGGCAGGGAGGGCAAATCCATCTCCAAAGTATCAATTTAGGCAAGTATGAATCACTGCTCTCTTTAAGGTAGAAGGGGTCTGCTGTAATTGACCTGCCACTAGCTGGCTGGCAGGTCTTTCCAAGACTGAGGCCATATCAAAGGCTCAGTGTTAGTCTCTGATCCTGGCAAGTAGGGAATTCAGTAGTGGCAGGAGCTAGCCTCAGCCTTCTTGAGAGGGAGTCCATGTCTTTTTGATCCATGCTTAGTTTCCATTCTTGCCACATTGGTTTCATGGCCCCATTGCATAAGCACTGGATGACTCAGTAAGGAGCTGACTAACATTGTTTGTTGAGAGCTTGGTATGAGATTGCTGTTCTCTGGTACGTATTAGTATGTGATAACAGATCTGCGTGCATTTTGTTCACTCCCATTAGTCTGTGTACGTGCAGCTTTGGTAGACATCCTTGTCTCGTGTCTTGTTCCGTCTAAGTACTGGCCATTCAATCAAATCACTTCCCACTGCTCAGGAGTTGGTATACATCCTTTCCTCAGGCCACTTCTCCTTCAATATGAAATGGATAACCAATGTATTGCCCTTAACCCTGCCCAGTGGAAGGATTTCTCTTAACCACTTTCCTTCAGGGTCAATTTTGAGCAGCAGCTCACCCCTGGCTGGAACCAACATATTATACTATCCCTTTTGTGAACCAGGCCCAAGTCCTTTCTCCCTCTGACAGTTGCCATAGGGAACCCCTGATGATGCCATAGATGTAGATTGAAGGACAGGTACTAGTACAACAGAGTTAGGGAAAACGAGCCCAGGCCACCTGCCTCTGTAATTTACTCAGGTGTCCTGGACTGACTTTAGTCTAATCCTGAATGTACCTCTTCTATTGTGTCATGCATTGCTGTCGTCTCCACCCGGCCCTGTGATTTGGTAGATCTGATAGCACTCAGCTCATGATGAGCAGCTGTGTTTCACAGTCACTTGGTGTTCCATGATGAGGTCTAAATTGTTATTTGGGATGAACATCGTGTTATTTTTCCAAATAGGGAGTTGTTCTCTGCCACAAAAGATGAAACTGTGCTCCAGAATCATGAGGGTCTGTGCTATGATTCTTCTAATGAGACTTTTCAGAGATTCTACGCAGTATTCTCACCCACAGATACATTTAGAACCTTCCAGCCAGGTGAGTCACATGGCTCAAGTGGCAGAGAGGCCCTCAGTGCAGCCTGGACTGGTTGCACATCACTTTTGCCTCTGGGCCACTTTTGAAACTGGGCCTTCTTTATAGAGATCTGGTAGCTAAAGTGAGAGAGTGAGAACACAACGTTCTGGCTGTCTGTCTATCCATCTCACTCCTAGGATGGTCATGATCCATTACCCATCACCAGCGATCCCTGTGGACCAAAGCACCCTCCGTGGCCAGGCTGTTCTGAGATGTTACCGTGATTATCAGCCTGAAGGCAATGGGGCAGATCTTGAGCAGAACAAGACTTCAGATGAGATCATTACATTGTTCAGCACAAGTAGAAGTTTTTCTCCTCTGGGGAGGGAGAAGGGGCCATTTCTCCCAGGCAGGAAGGAGGGGCAGAGGGACATTTGGACATTCACGATGATCAGGCTTGTTCACTCAAATGTCCCCATTCTAGGTCTCAGGTTATTACTCTTCCTCTCCAGACCCTCACTTTGACATAGGAGCACGTTGGGCTGTGCATTCTGTCTACTTTGAAAGTTTGCTACCCTATAACATGCAATCCTGGACATGATTTTCTTCCTTGTCTGCCTTGCAGCTGTAGGAGACAAGAGGATTTTAAAAGCTTCCATAGAGACCCTCTGGCTCTCACAGCATGCTGTAAGTGGGCAATTAGCTTTCCTGAGCCTGTTATTCCATTTTGTAAATCTTCAAAGCCATCAAAAGCAGCTACTCCATAAGACAGTTCTGGTAATTATCACTTCCCCTTCATGTCAAGGTACAGCAGCCACTTGACACACCAATATCTTGCCTTCCACCTATACCACATACCAGCTAAACCCAGGTGAATATTTTATCACCTGCGTGCCAGGGATTAAGGGCTGCATGCCAGGGACATGACATCACTGCATGCCAGGGATTAGGGGCTTTCAGTTTACCACCACAAATGGGGATCCACACTTCTATCCTGAATGTCTGACTTCTAAGGGCACTCCCTATACCACTGTATTTGCCTAGGTTCTTAGAAAACAGAACCTATTTGCCTAGGTTCTTAGAAAACAGGCAAAATTTTCTGTGCTAACACTTAACTGTAGGGTGGCATCGCAGCAGGCAAAGAGAAATGAGGACGGGAATGAGGAAGAACAAACACAAGGAAGTGCATGACCTAGCTAGCCAGAGTTTCGCCACAAACACATTAGCTTCTCAGTCTTAAAAAGACATCCCAGGACTTCCCCGGTGGTCCAGTGGTTAAGAATCCGCCTTCCAATGCAGGGGACGAGGGTTCAATCCCTGGTTGGGGAACTAAGATCCCACATGCCACGGGGCAACTAAGCCCATGCACCACAACTACTGACTACTGAGCCCACGCGCTGCAACTAGAGAGAAGTCCGTGCGCCACAACGAAGAGCCCGCGTGCTGCAACGAAGACCCGACGGGGCCACACACAAAGTAAATAAATAAAATAAGGACATCCCCAGAGGGACAATATGAAAATAACTGCATTTGGAACAGTCTGTTGGGGGGAAAAAGGCAAGGAGTTTATGAGCAGGTGGCCTCTCATTTCTTGTCTCCCATTGGTCAGAATTCACCCCATTATGTCAATTTCCCGCCACATCGGAGTTGTTTCATCACCCCCTCCAGGAAGACCCTGGAGCTTCTGAAGGCCCAATCCAGGCAGCGCGTGGCCACAGTCTTCTGTTCTCCTTAGCTGCTCACGTCTGTTGAAGCTTTTCCGTCTGTGGTGACAGCTCCAGCAACAGCGGCCAGGCCTTACGACTGGGCCTAGTATATGCACTTTCCCTTCAAGGAAATAAAGCCTGCTGTTAAAGTTAAGCCCACTTAACTGCATGGCAAGTTGGTGCTCTACCTCTCGTCATGAGAACCTTTCCCCATGTCAGAAGTTCATAGGCTCACAGGACTGGAAAGCGTGCAAATCATTTGGTTCAGCCTCCATATTTTTCAGATGAGATGCGTGAGCTTTACAAAGCTTAGGTGACCCTCTCAGGCCAAACAGTAAGTGGAGAAACGAGACCACCTCCCTCCAGCGCAGGCCTCATTCCGCAATATCACACGGATAAGGCAGGTGTAGGGCGGGGGGCGGGGGGTTACCTGGCACCCACTCTTGTCTTTATCAAAGTCTTTTGAAGGTGTCGGTTTAGTGAGGTGATGTCTAAGAGCTGCTGTAAGAACACTGAAGGAAAGATGTTATGTAATTTTGAAGTGCTGTTGTTGGTTTTGGAACAAAAAGTCTTTAAACAACACTAGCCTGGCTTGTTGGTGAATCACAGTGGGTGTTAGAAGGATCTATGTTTCCAGAAGCAACACCTCGTCTTCGGATATGAAATAGAGTGTAATACAGAGAAGGAAGTGCAACAAACAAAGGTGAGTGTGTCATGTGGAGTTATTGGCTCCCTTGAATTCTAAATCTATGTTAACAACTCTCGAGGATTGGCTGGGAGGTCTTCTCCCTCTGTTCTATGTTCATGCCGAAGTGGAGACATAACAGTCTGTGCCCTTTTCAGCACAGCTACTGAAGCAGCATTCGTAGCTGTCATAAAGGTCAATGTGCACCTAGAGCAGAAACCCCTTGTTCCTTGAAAATAGCCTCATTTCTAGCCAACCTGCTCGCTTTGCCCTTGGTGGACACATTGACTTCAGTGACATCTGGAGATTCTTGCCCTCTTGACATGTGCGCTGACAATGTAAAGACCTGAACTCTACCTTCTGACAGCTCCCATTTCTGGAGCTACAGAAGCTACACAGGGACGAGGTTCTAATCTTCTTTCACTTTATGTTCCAAATAATATCCTAGGGAACTTCTTGTTTTTATTTCCTGTCGGAGAAGATTTAAAAAAAGTAATTCTGTCTTGCTAAAATCAGTTTCCCATCATGTCTTAAATTAGCCTGGTACCAATTTGCTTGAATATCTGCCCTAGTGCTGTGGGAGGGAACTGAGGAGCTGGCTTGAACTTCCACAGGTGGATGCCAACTACGGTGTGCCCTGGCACTGCTTTCAGAGGCTTTTTGCCAAGCCAAAATTTCACTTCTGATTCCACAGGGAATCAAGCCCTGAATGAGAAGACAGCTATAGATGGAGCGGCGGGGGCGGGGGGGGGGGGGAAACAGCATCTATTCAATCTGTCAGCTCTTCTCCTTATATCCCTTTCCAGCACAGAAAGATACATTGAAATACAACAAGAAAAACACAGATTAAATGCAATTCAGTGAAGTGTGAGAAAAAGCATAGGTAGTTTCCAGGCAAGACTGTCACATCAGCAGTGCAAGTAAAGCATTTCAACTAGTGTTTCCACCACAGAAAGGATGCTCGCTTCCAGGGACTACCAGGTGCTACTCTGATGCTGGAAACCTCTCCTGGAATGGAAGTAATAGCACACTTTTGTGCCTGTAGAGTTTCCTAGTTTACCCCTTTTAGCTTAAGAAAGGTTACTGCCCTTCTGTGGCACTGTGATGACGAAGACTTGGAAATATATAGTCATGCACTTCTTTGGTTGTTTCCTGAATTATGCAGGGTATTCATTCCAGTGAATTCTACTTTGGAGGCTTTCTGAAATGTCAGGGTCTATTACCTGCTGCCTAGGAGAATCCATTCCAGGCTTGCACAAGGAGAGCCAAAAAATCAGATTTCACCTACTCATGGAGACTAAGCCAGGGTCGCAGAACTGGACTCTCTAGAAGCGTGATTTTTGGTTGTCTGTTTGTTTTGCTTTTTCTCCTTTTCTTTTTATATGAAGGAAGCTTGTTGAATGTACATGCCTCTCAGACCTGGGAGGTGCAGTAAAGCCCACAAAAATCCAGGAGGGGCAATCTCCTAGTCTTTGATAGATATTGGAGGACTTTCTGCCCCTCCTTGAATGTATACCCTTATGTATGGTCAGGCCACTCAAGATGGCTGTTCTCTTGCTCTCTGTACATCCTCTGCTCAACCAGCCCCTGCTTCACTCACATGAGCATCCAAGCTCTTAATTACAGGGCTTAATCAGTAACTGCCTACCTGCTCTCCCCCAACCCCCTGCCCCAGCCGCTGGTTTCCCTGGTAACTGATGAGCCCACCTGACATCAATTCCGCCTGTAAATGGTAGCCTCTTCCTCCCCTGAGTAGTGAAGATTGTTGCTACGTCCTGCCTGCCACCCACCCATTATACATGGTACAGTGTCGCTCCAGAATCCATTGTTTCAGACGTGTAGGATCCTCTGTCCAATAAGCCATTGATGTCTCTGTTGCTGTCTCAGGCTCTTTCTTCAGTTTTGAGGCTGGACAACTACAAGGCTTGCAGGCCTGTGAGGGTGCAGCCAGCCCAACAACGGGTGAGCCAGCCAGGAGGCTGAGGAAACTCCATGAGCATGGAGATGTCGGGAAATAAGGACGGGAACGGAAAGTTTCAGGAGGTACTCCTGAGGTGGCCATCCACTAGCATGTGGGGCCCTGTGGCAGCTGACCACCATGAGAGATGTCTTTCTCTTCTGCTGTACGGATGATATCCTGTAAACCTCAGAGCCTCTCTCCAGTTTAAAAGTAGCAGCCCCACGCTCATGGCTCATCTGACTGCACGGGGTGTGGCTGGTGAATACAGACAGAATGCAAGGACCTGGATTATCTATTAAATACTTGGATGTTTTCTGGTTGGGTAAGACAAGCATACCCCCAACCCACCACCCCTAAAGAATTACAGACACAGCCTTCAGGGACATTAACTTAGGGACAGGCATGTGAATTGGACGTGGCTAGTTACCCAGACGGATTGGTTGGGGCCAGTGGTAATGGCGAAACAATAAAAGAGTACCTGTGGGCCTCTGGTCCCAGCTCTGGAGGGGGCATAGCAACAAGAGTATGATGGAACAGCAGCTATATGCAGTCTGTGATGTGTTACAACAGGCGGAAGACATTACAAAAGGCTTACCTGAGTTGTCAAGCAACACAGAAAACCGCTGCTCGGGGTCTGGAACAGCTGTGTGCGACATATGGGCCTCCCATGGACATGGAGAGCGACCAAGGACCATGAAGTTCAGGAATGGGCCAATAAAAATAACATACATTGGCATTTCCACCTGCCTTACAACTCGACGGCTGCCAGGCTGTGAACGACTGAGGTGGGAGACCACTGTCTCAACACGTGGACCAGGAGGCTAGCTCAAGCCCTGCAAACTATAACCAAACATCCCAGGAGCAATCATCCCAGTGCCTACACCAAGTTAACCCAGAGGCAACTAGTCAACACAATTTGAGTTCAACTGCTGATCACCAAAGGACCATTGCCAACTGTCAGTTAGGATGAAAACTCACTTTTGCTCTCCTCACAGGATCTACCCCAGGTGAACACACTACAAAATGGTCCTGGTAAGGTAAGTCCCTGGTGGTTTTGGTTTGCCACCCCTTGGGGAATAGAATTTTTAAAAAGATGTACAGATTTCACCTGTCTTCTACCCGGCCCCACCTGAGACTACTAAGGTAATTAATCCAGGCCCCCTACTGGAGAAATGCACCAATATGTTAACCCTATTTTCTGTTTTTCTCCAGTGTCTCTCCAGTGTCCGGTACTGGCTGTGGGGACTGAGTGTGGACAGAGGGTATGGAACTGCAGGCCAGGACAAAAAACACGTGCAGGGCTGGTATTATCTCAGAATGCTGTTACTGCTTGTATGCTGCTTAACGGTCATGAACTTACCTGTACTGTGCCTGTTAAACATCTTACGTTTCATCCCTAGTCTGAGGGGAAGGAATCTGTTTGCAGACTGGATGACAGTGGTGGTCTCACCTGTGGAAAAAGTCTGACTGCTGGGTCTCCAGCGAGATGCTGTTGTTATCCTCCTCTAGATTTCCATGAAAACTTGACCCGATAAGCATCTGGCTCCAAAGTTTGCCCACCTTTTCGTGAATTACTATCTTTAGTCTACTAGGTGTCTTACTCCTAATACTCTTCAGCTGTTGCCATCTGTATTGCATTCGTGGTAATTGGTTGCGGTGCCCCTCTACAAAACTGGCCCCAGGGATATCCCAGAAGAGGGGTGGACCAGGACGCTAAGGGTCATGCAGGGTATGTAGGGGTGGAGCATATGGTCAGGCCATTCAAGATGGCTAATCTTTTGCTCTCTGTACATCCCTGCTGGACAAGCCCCACTTCACTCACATGACTATCCAAGCTCTTAATTATAGGGCTTAATTAGTAACTGCCTACATGCTCTCCCCCTACCCCAGCCCCAGCCACTGGTTTCCCTGGTAACTGATGAGCCCAACTGACATCAATTCCCCCTATTAACGGTAGCTTCCTTCTCCCCGGAGTAGTGAGGACTGCTGCCATGTCCTGCCTGCTGCATACCACACATGGCAGGTGTTGCTCCAGGATCCTTCGTTTCACACATGTAGGATGCCCTGCCCAGTAAGTCACTGATGTCTCTGTTGCTGTCTCCAGGCTCTTTCTTTGGTCTTGAGGCTGGACAATTACAGGGCTTGCAGGCCTGCACACGGGGTGCAGCCCAACACCTTAGTAGAGCAGTCGGGTAACAGCACTAGCAATAGATGTTCTCTCCAAGCACGCATTGAGGGTCCTGACCTCCTATATGAACACGGATGCAGAGTTATCTCCAAAATGAGCAGCAGGAATGTTCATGATCACTGTACTGGAGTAAACTATCTTGTACATGTGTGTACAAAGGCAAAACTGTAGTATAATATCATAACTGGGATATTGACATACAATCTCTTGATCTTATTTATATGTATAGTAATGGTATCTTTAATAAGATATTTTTTAAAAATATATATATATTTTAAGAAAGCCTCAGATATTTATGAGAGCATTAATCATAATACTAAAATGATAAAAACTAAAAATTATATTATGGCCTATTTAAAAAGCCAAATCTCAAGTTATTGTTGGGTGGTGGGATTAGAGTGATTTTTATTTTATTTTCCTTTTATGTCTATTTCTTTCTTTTCTACAGTTCAATATTACCTTTATGATAAAAATTAAACTTAAAAACCAAAACTTTGGGTATGATATGGACACAGCCTGAGAGTAAACATACAAACATCTAGAATGGTCAGAATTACCTGCAAAAGGGCCTAGTTTAGTTTTCTGACACGTGTTGTTACTTTGGTTGTTACTCCATCAACAGCGTAATACGTATACATACATTTTTTTAGTTGAGATAATTATAAGTTCGCAGTTGTAAGGAACAGGGCAGAGGGATCCTTTGTACACTTCATCCAGTTCCCCCCAGTGGTAACACTTTGCTAAGCTATAGTATAATGTCACAACCAGGATATGGACATGGACACAATCTACTGATCTTATTGAGATTTTCCCAGTTCTACTTGTGCTCATTTGCGTGTGTTCCTGTAGGTGCAGGCACACTTCTGTATCAAGTTCCATATGATTTTACCAGCTGTGTAGGTCTGTGACCACCATAGTCGAGATACTCAACAGTCCCAGCACCAAAAGGATCCCTTATGTTGTTGCCCTTTTATCATTATAACCACCTCTCGTGCCACCTCCCCAATTTCTCATCTCTGGCAACAACTAATCTGTTCTCCGTTTCCAAAGTTTCATCATTTCAGAAATGTTATATAAATGGAATTATGTACCATGTAACCTTTTGGAATTGGCTGTTTTCACTCAGCATAAATCCCTGGAGATTCGTCCAAATTGTTGCAGCCATCACCATAGTCTGTTCCTTTCCATTGGGGAGCAGTATTTCATGTTATATATGTACCACAGTTTACCCATGTGCATGTTGGAGGACACCTGGGTTGATTCCTAGCTTCAGCTACTACAAGTAAAGCTGCTGTGCACATTTGTGTACAGGTTTCTGTGTGACTGTATATTTTCATTTTTCTGAAATAAATACCCTAGGAATGCAATTGCTGAGTAATATGATGGTTGCATGTAGTTTTATAAGAAACTTCCAAAGTGTGTTCCAAAGTGGTTGTATCATTTTACATTCCCAACAGCAGTGTATGAGTTACCCAATTTCCCCACATTCTCCCCAACATTTGGTATTGCCACTTTTTAAATTTTAGTCATTCTGATATGTCTTAGTGATATCTCTTTGTGGTTTCACTGTGCACTTCCCTAAAGGCTAACAAAGTTGACCATCTTTTCAAGTGCTTATTTTCTATCTGTTTATCCTCTTTGGTGAAATGTCTATTAATGTCTTTTTTGCCCCTTTTCTAATTGGATTGTTTGCTCTTTTAAATCTTGAGTTTGGGGAGTTCTTCCCATTATAGATATTAATCCTCTACCATGTAGGTAATTTGCAAATATTTTCTCCCAGCTTATAACTTTTCTTTTCATCCTCTTCATGTGAGCTCTCATAGAGCAAAAGTTTTAAACTTTATGAAGTCCGATTTTGTGTGTGTGTGGTTTTTTCTTTTTTTCTTTTTTTTTTTTTTTGCTTTTATGGATCATGGTTTTGGTGCCAAGTCTAAAAACTCTCCTACTCTTAGGTCTCAAAGACTCTCTCTGTTTTTTTTTTCTAAAAGTTTTGTAGTTTTTATGTTTTACATTTGAGACTATGATCCATTTTGAGTTAATTTTTTTATGATGTGTGAGACTTCGGTCAAGGCTCATTTCTTCCTTTTCCTTTTCTCCTTTTCTCTCTCCCTCTTTCTCTCTTTTTCCTATGATGTCCAACTGCTCCAGCACCATTTGCTAAAAGGCTATCCCATCACCATTGAACTGCTTTCTCACCTTTGTCAAAAATCAGTTGGCTATATTTGTGTGGATCTATTTCTGGGTGTCGACAGCAGTTTGACACAGCATCTGCTTCACATGGAGTGATAGAGAATGAGGAGTTACTGCTTCACTGTGCGTGAAAGAAGAGGGGTCTCTGTGGGGTTATTAGTGTAAGAGAGCCAAATGCAGAATCAGTGAGTAAGCGCAGAACCTGGCTCACAAAGGAAAAATCTGCCTGGCAACTGTTGAAACATCAAGTCTGAGCTTAAAAAAAAAAATCATTCTTGCTTAAGGCATACAGCAGAAGACTGTGGTCAGTTCTCTGCCTCCCTATTGTCTTTTATTGTTTTATCACTTAAAGGAGATGGGACTCTTTGATTCCCCACTACTTTCTGTTACAGATAATCAAAGACTAATTTTTAGGATATCGCTTTGAGCTCTCAGTGTTTCCCAGAGGCTATAATTATCACGTTCCAAGAAGTGTTTCCTCCCCCTTAACCCCCTGCTGTCCATGTATTTGCAAGTGTCCAGACAGGTGGCTGAGTGGGGATGCTTCTTGGTTTTCATGCGAATAGGTCACCATGAATCCAGGGTACCCCATGAATCATCTTTGAGAAACCTAGCCCTGACTCATCTTACCTCATGCAGGTGCCTCATAGTATTTTCTCTGAATCAGTATGATTAAAATGATTTTGTCCTGAACTTGTTCACATTCTTTGATCACTTGGAGAGGTCTTTGAGGGATAAACTGATTATAACCTGGAATGCTCCCCAACCATAGTTACTTTCATCTTCACTCTCTCCACCTTTCACTGAGATTTAACTCCTTTTAATCAGAATAATCTATAATACAGATGGGTGCACAAAACAAACACTTTACCGTTTCTTAATATAAAGGGAATAAATCATCTCCTTCTCTGTAAGACACTTACACCATCCTGTCCTTTTTTATTTCCCCCTGGGAGCCTCTTCCGCCCTGTTCATGTGTCTCGTAATGCACATGGGAAAAGATGCCTGTCTCTCTCTTCCTCTTTCTCCCTTCGTATTTCCTCTTCTTCACTATATTTTAATCATATTTCTTTGTATCTTCCTTTCAGTAGGGGTAATGAATTATAATTTTGTGGTTTGAAATATTATTTATGAGGACTAAGTATATGTTTCCATCATAGATCCTTAACATTTTAGCTTCTTAACTACATGAAAATGGTTTCAACATGCAATTCAAATTAAAGCTTTGTAGTGGAGAAAGGGAAGGCTTCAGGTCTATCCTGATTGGAGACTGTTGGCATGAGAAAGCTGTAAGCTGCTAACTAGAATTGTGGAATTGCTGTGTAATTGGTTAGGGGTGCGTATTTGACTTTCTCTGGTTGGTCCTGAGTTGGAATTGAGGCCAAAAATGATGAAAGGTGTCAGTTATTAATCAAGTCCTGACTGTTTGGGGCCTATCATTACAGGGGTACCGTTTGGGTTCATGAACTGATGGCTAGAGATAGTAATCTGACTTCCTGGACTGCATACTAGGCTGGCTTTCTGGGTGGGTTGCTGCAGGTTGTGGGTCAGAGTCCTATTTATATATATATTTAAATATATTTATACATATATATATTTTTTATATATTCATAGTTTTAATATATATTTGTCTGTTTGTATAGTCAGTCTCTCAAGAATTTAAGCAGCTTATCTTTGAACAGATAACAGAATTAAGATTCAGACTCATGATGCAACAAGAGTATGAGTTTTTATCACTTCAGCATACTGTCTCTGTGAAAGGATTCCCAGAGAAAGGGTGGCAGAGATAACCAAGTTGGCAGATACGGTTGCATTTTAGCTGATACCTGCCGCTGGACATTGTTAGTTGCTAATCCATCCAGCTCCCATCTTCCTTCCTAACTAAACTCTGATTTTATTCAGGTATTAAGTCCCTTTGCCATGCAGCAGGATTGAAGTTGACTCCTTCTCCAATTCCAGGAACCTCGATTTTTCTAAGCCGAACAGCATCGGCGTTGCCCTGGTCACCTTTCCCCCCTGCTACCCCACCCCAGGCATAAACGTGTGACCTAATTTCGTCCAGAAAGAATGGAAAATGGAGGGAGGGGTCTCTTTCTTGTTGGGTGGCAGCAAAGGAGCACATATGCACCCTTTACTGCTGGTTGCCGTCACTGACCGTAAGGGCAAAGAGCCTTAGGTGAAGTCAGTGCTGTGGGTAACAGAATCAAAAGGCAAAGAGAACCTGGGTTCTCCATGATATCGGTGAACCATTGACGACCAACTCTGCAGCTGCCCTTCCTACTGACTTCTGTTACACGAGATAATTTCTTCGTCGCTTAAGGCAGTTTGAGTTGGGTTTTCTGATACGCAGAGCCAAAGCATCCTAGCGAACACAGCAGCCTAGCAATGAGTCTTTGCCTTCATACTCTGTCCCAAGTCCAGTAGTAAACTTTTGAACTTCAATAGAACAAAACGGTTGAGAGCCATTGCCCTGGACCCAGAATGCCTGCGTTCAAGGCCAGCTCCACTTCTTTGTAATTGCTGACCTTGGGAAAGCTACTTAATTTCTATATGCTTCACCCTTTTATTTAAACTGGAGATAATGATGATACCTAACTCGTAGGATGATTATAAGAGCGAAAATGTGTCAAGTGCTCAGAATAGCGCCTAGAACATTATAAGAGCTGTCAAAGTGTTCGTTGTTGGTATTGATATTTAAAACTTAATAAATATTCCCTAAACTTTCTTCCAGAGCGCGGGGGGTGGGGGTGGGGGGCGGAAATACTTACCATTTAAAACTTTAAATCATTTCCATTACTGAAGTAGCTGTATCCAGTTCAGCTTTTTCACCTCTGCTTCAAATGTGTAGCCAGGCTCCAGCATCCCAGGAGCAATCAGATGAAAAGGGGCCACTCTTTGCCTCCTTTCTTTACATGCCTCCTGTTCTGACACTTGATTTCAACGTACTCAACAGACTCACCTTTGCTTTCATTCTCTGGCTCTTCTAATGTTTTCTAACATTTTAATAACTGACAAGTCAACATCTTTCCTTTAAAAATTGCTGAAAACCCACCACTTTTAGACAATGTGTTCTGAGGGAGTGACAAGTAGTCCCCTCCTGATTACACCAGTGCTCTGTCTCTTTTCCATGGGGAATGTTCAACCAGGAAAAGAGAAACTACTACCTAAGTGCCTACTCTGCACCAAGTACTGTGTTAGTTGTTTTCACTACTTTTTTAAAGTTTTTATTGGAGTATAGTTGATTTACAATGTTAGCTTCTGCTGCACAGCAAAGTGAATCAGTTACACATATACATACATCCACTCCTTTCTAGATTCTTTTTCCATATAGGTCATTACAGAATATTGAGTAGAGTTCCCTGTGCTCTACAGTAGGTCATTATTAGTTATTTATTTTATATATAGTAGTGTGTATATGTCAATCTCAATCTCCCAATTTATCCCTCCTCCCCCTCTACCCCCTGGTAACCATAAGTTTGTTTTTAACATCTGTGTTTTCACTATTTCTTGAGTAATATATTTCTATTAATGACATACACACAAATTGGGTGATTTTTTTTAAGAGTTTTGTGTCAGAATAACCTGGGTTATGTATGACTAACAAATAATTCCCACTTTTTGTTTGTTTAAAATAGCAAAGGCATGTATTTCCTTTCAATCTACATGTCTTTCTCAAGTGTGTGGGCTGTGGAAACAGTGCTCTATATCAACAGTTGGCATACTTTTTCTTAGAGGTCCATTTGGTAAACATTTTAGGTTTGCATATTATACAGCCTCTGCCTCAACAATCTGATTCTACCATTGCAACTTGAAAACATAGGCAAATGGATATGGCTTTATTCCAATAAAACTTTATTTATAAAAGCAGGCAGCCAACCCAGGGGCTGTAGATTGCTGATTCCTGTTCTACATTATCCTCACTCTGGCACCCAGGCTGGTAGAGGCTCCCTTGTTTGGAAGGCACCCATCATGGCAGCAGGGAGAAAAAAGATCACGAGGAATCGTGCACCAGGTCTTGAGTGCTTCACCTGGAAGTGACCTGTATCACTTGCCCTCATGTTTTATTGACGGTAGGCAATCATACAGCCACATCTGAGTTCAATATATGGAGGTAAGGAAGCACACGTGTGAGCCTAGAAGAGCAGAATCAGGAAGACGACCAGAAACACAAGCCCTGGTCCTGACTATTGTACATTGCGTCATTCTGCTGTTCATCTCTTTCTGTGGCTATATTTTTGCTGAGCTTTGTGTTCCTAGTTAAGGAATGGTTTACTCTATGTTCCTACAGGTGTATTACTCAGTTTCTGGATAAACCGGGCCTCTTTTTTTCCTGCTTTTCTCATCCAGCCTCTAGGCTTGTTATTACTCAGCAAGGAAAGCACTAAAGAGCCAGAGGGAAAGAAGTGTAAAATGCAAATTCATCCACCTCAGATGTGGCTCCTGGGCCTTGTACCATCCACCTAGGAAAGTCCCTGCTGAGGGCCCACTGTCAGGCTTGGGGGTTGCAAAAATTTGCATATGATCGATTATTATCTAATTAACACAATATTCAAAGTAACCATTTTTTGAGGCAACGTCTGGCCTGTGTTGAACAGCTCTGTATGTTAGAAGTGTGTGTGTGTGTAGGGATGAATATTACAAAATCAATTTGGTCAGCTTCTCATTACTGTCTCCTTTTCCTCTATTTCCTCTTTACATTTTCTCTCCCTTTCTTCCTCTAGAGCCCTTATGTTTTCAGAGTCAAAGATAGGTTGGAAGGAGTGGGAATTAAGGATTTTTTCTGGTTAAAATATGTCCCTGGCCTATGGGCCTAATCATACCTTCCTCCAAATTTCTTTTTCTCCATCATCCATTCATCTATCCATCCAACATCTAAATGAGGATCTATTATCTGCCAGGCTCTATGTAGGCAGGTAACAGGGATATAAACTGTGCATAAGAACAATACAGCCTTTGCCCTCACAGTGCTGAAAACTTTTGTGGGGAAAAAAAATGTAATAATTGGTAAGAGAACTGAAGAATCCTGGAAGCTGGGGATTGTGAGGGAACATGTGGTGTGGGCATCTATCTCCTGGAAGGTAAAGCATTAGAGGGGAGAGTTCCTGTTACTCTATGTGAATGAAGGCACTACTAAGGGATTTTATGCACGAATGCTTTTGTTCTTTAACCTTTGGCTTGCACTGTTTATGCCATTGTTATCTTTAGCTCTGTTTGGAGAATGGCAAATAGCCAGCAAGTTCTCGGTTGATTTCCCATTTGCAATATGTTTCTTATTTATCTGGTTTTAGCTTAAAGATCAAATTGCCTTTAGGCCTACTTCTGATCTTTGCCAGAAAAAGCTGGCTCTTTCTCCACTCATCTGTGTAAAGCATTGCTCAGGTGAGAATTTTCACATGATTTGAATAGAAGAACTAAAACTTCCCAGGAAATAAAGAGAGCAGGAAGGGCATAACATTTATTTTGTTGCTTCCAAGGCTCAAGATACTATTTTGTGGTTTTCTTTTAACTTTTTTATTTTGTGGCAAAAATGTATACCTAGTTGGCATGCTGACCAAACAAAATGAATACAATACTTAAGTATAGAGATATTTTGAGAAAATTATTCTTACATAAAATCAGCACATTAAAAACAACAGAACCATATCTGGTGAAAACTCATTTATTTTGCAACCTGGAAAAATGTACTATTCCATATCACAGAATTTCCAGAAAACTTGCTCTTTTTGCATGCTCTTATGTGAGCAAATTTTTTTTAAAAAATGAAAGTATTTTGAATTAAAATATTTCTATGATGTTTCCTATCTCTTAAACCAAACATAATTTATTCTTGATGACTCCAAGCATAATTACACATGAATTCAGATGATTCTAATTTTCTGTAGCATATTGATACCCTTGGAGCCTACCTAAGAGGTCTGGGACAATTTATCTCAATAGGTGTGACTAGAATGCTTTACTTTAAAAGTATTTACAGGAAAACCTACTACAGGTTTAGTTGTTTGTGTTTTCTGGGTTTCTTTTCTTTTTTTTTTTTTTTGGTATCTTGTTAGGGGTGTCAGACATCCCTTTTTCCAGGTTTCATGTATCTGCTTCTAGTAACCACAAAACTAACAATTTATTACTTTTGTTTTTGTTTTTGTTTTGTGGTACGCGGGCCTCTCACCGTTGTGGCCTCTCCCGCTATGGAGCACAGGCTCCGGATGCGCAGGCTCAGTGGCCATGGCTCACGGGCCCAGCCGCTCCGCGGCATGTGGGATCTTCCCGGACCGGGGCACGAACCCGTGTCCCCTGCATCGGCAGGCGGACTCTCAACCACTGCGCCACCAGGGAAGCCCAATTTATTACTTTTGATTTATGTTGAACATATTTATTAGAATAAACTTGGTTGCATATAACATTTAGAACAAAAGTAATAGCAGCTAAAACAAGATAGTAGCTTATTTCTGTCTCGTGTGTAAGAAACCAGAGATAGGCAGTCCAAGATGAGTAGGACACATCTTGAATTTCTTAGGGATTCAGTTTCCTTCTAGCTCTCCACTGCAACATCTTTAGGCCATAGTCCTCATAGTCACAGTCCAAGAAGACTCCTAGAATCATCATAGCAAGGCAGCCAGCAGATTGGAAGGTGGGAAGACAGCAGGGCTGGGTCCCACTTTGTGGGATACTTCCTGGGTGGCCTATAGAACAACATTGCTGCTTGTCTTTCATTGGTCAAAAGTTTATCACCTTTATAGTTGTAAATATAGTTTTTACCTGGCTGCATGACTTCCCCTGAACAAACTTGAGTTTCTGATACTAAGTAGAAATGGAAGAATGGATGCTGGGGCCAACCACTGGCAGCCTCTGCCATATTCCAATACCAAATATCCAAGCCTCTTAGAGAATTGTGCAGAGGTCTTGAATCATGTGGGTTTCTCCTAGGAAGTAAAATGAATGGCATTTAATGCATGGACTTCTATGCCTTCATCACTACAAGGCCTCTGGAAATTTTTCCAGATTCCCAGCTGGGTTCTGAATAACTAAATTCATTACATAAATGGCATTTGAGCAGTGGAGGTGCTATTGTGGCTGAAGCGAATACTTATCTATAAAATCCTTTTCTAGAATTCAAGAAATTCTGCTTTGCCATATCGCATAGATGCATTCCAAATGTGGGAGTTTCCTCTCGAAGTATGTGCCTCCAGTGTGTGCAGGAATTGTATGTGGCCTGAACAGTTTAGACTGGAGCCTAACATTTGGTTACATCTACTCCCCTTGTCATTGTTTCTCATCTTATGGAATTTATGCCAGGACCTACTAGAAATAACTTTTTCACATTACATAATTCCTAGAGTATAAGCAAAATCTTATATTTGGTTTGTTTTCTACATTTTGTCTCTCTAAATCTATTCCTTGCAATATTTGAAACTTTGCAGTGAAGAAGATGAAGTACTCATGAAAACAGGATGCCAATTTGTACATTTAATATATTTGTGTTTGGCAAGGATCACTGTGGGCATTATTTTTGGTTCCCTGGTATTTGGTTTAAATTAAAAACATTTGCATGAGGACCTCCTTGGTGGCACAGTGGTTAAGACTCTGTGCTCCCAATGCAGGGGGCCCGGGTTCAATCCCTGGTCAGGGAACTAGATCCCACACGCATGCTGCAACTAAGGAGCCCACCTGCCACAACCAAGACCTGGCACAACCAAATAAATAAACAAAATCAATATTTAAAAAAGAAAAAAGAAAAACATTTGCATGAGCTAGACAGGTGTCTGATCTAGAACGGGGTCTCCTGCTCCTGTGTCCTTGAGTGACTTAGTTCTCTGGGTAACTCTCATGGCAGCACACATGCTCTTCTGGTGAATTATACAGGCTGCATTTTAACTGCCCTGACCTAGCTGTGCCCACAAATGTGACTTTTGTATGTGAAGCAAATGTGGAAAGTGGAAACAGAGTTTAGCTCACTACTGGGCTGATGAGCAGCTGCTGTGCACCAATACAGCTGCACTGGTTGTTTACAACTGCCCTACCAGATGTCAGATATTTTGAATATCTCCCCTAATAAGGATTGGATAGATCTTCCTAATTATATACCAAGGACTCACCAATGCAAGATTTCCAGTGCTTCTAGAAGTCCACCCCCCACACCATCTCCTGCACCTCAAGCTGTCTGCAATTCCCAGCCAAGCCTGGAAAGAGGTGCCTGCACTGGGCAGATGATGCAGTTCTTTGTCTTCCACATTTGACATAATGACCATGGTTCACTCTGTTTTTACTCCAGCAACTCAGCCATTCCTGGCCTCGATATGTTCACATGCAGTCATAACAATGGGAGTAAATGCTTTCTTGACACACCATTAAAAGGAAAAGGTGAAATAACAAGACAGCTTAGGCATCTTCCTTCTGCACCCTCTGCAGGCATCTGCCTCCTCTGTGCGTCCTGCCTGGTCTCTCACTTATTACTGCAGGGGAATAATCTGCTAAATGCTGGGGAGTTATGGAAATAAGTGCAAGTCAGTCCCTGCCCTCAGGTGCTTACAATCCAGTGTGGAAATGGTGAGGGAAGCCACAATGATGAAGATGAGGGATCTTGACCTAACCCAGGCCCTCCTGTGAAGGAACTTAAGTGAGGGGAGAAGAGAAAGAATGGGTATCTTAGTCTGCTCAGGCTGCCATAACAAAATATCATAGACTGGGTGGCTTGAACAACAGACGTTCATTGTTTCATAATTTTGGAGGCTAATAGTCCAAGATCAAGGTTCAAGTCAATTTGGTTGCTGGCTGGAGCTCTCTTCCTGGCTTGCAGACAGCTCCTTCTTGCTTGTCTTCATGTGGCATTTATTCAGTCTGTGCACTGGGGGGAGCAAGTTGCCAAGCTGCCTGGTGTCTCTGCTTAAAAGAACACTAATCCTGTTTTTGGCCCCTCCCAAATTCTCCTGGTTATTTTTTGGTGGCAGAACCTCATTCTTTATCGCGACCTCCTGTTATGAGATAACTCAGGCAAGTGGTTATTATCGTGTCTGGCCAAGGCAGGTAGTTTCGGTCAGTGGTTCCTTAATATAGGTAATGTTCCATTTTGTGGCAGCTTCAGCAGCCTGGATCCTGGAATGAGGATGCAAAGCTGAGCTCCCAGCCAGCTAGCAGTGGACACTAAGTATAGTCATGTAACCAGCACACAGATTCAAAAATAAGACATTACCAGCAGCAGAATAAGCCTGATCAAACTTATTCAAGGCAGCTGTCCTCCAACAGCTGTGTGGCTGACAGGGTCTTGGTGCTCCAGCCGGCTGTCAGGCCTGAGCTTCTGAGGTGGGAGAGCCGAGTTCAGGACATTGGACCACCAGAGACCTCCTTGCCCCATGTAATATCAATCGGCGAGAGCTCTCCCAGAGATCTCCAGCTCAATGCTAAGACCCAGCTCCAGTCAATGACCAGCAAGCAATAGTGCTGGACATCCTATGACAAACAACTAGCAAGACAAGAACACAACCCCACCCACTAGCAGAGAGGCTGCCTAAAATCATACTAAGTTCACAGACACCCCAAAACACACCACTGGACGTGACCCTGCCCACCAGAAAGACAAGATCCAGTCCCACCCACCAGAACACAGGCACTAGTCCCCTCCACCAGGAAGCCTACACAACCCACTGAACCAACCTTAACCACTGGGGACAGACACCAAAAACAACGGGAACTACGAGCCTGCATCCTGCAAAAAGGAGACCCAAAACACAATAAGTTAAGCAAAATGAGAAGACAGAGAAATACACAGCAGATGAAGGAGCAAGATAAAAATCCACCAGACCAAACAAATGAAGAGGAAACAGGCAGTCTACATGAAAAAGAATTTAGAGTAATGATAGTAAAGATGATTCAAAATCTTGGAAACAGAATGGAGAAAATACAAGAAACGGTTAACAAGGACCTAGAACTACTAAAGAGCAAACAAACAGTGATGAACAACACACTAAATGAAACTAAAAATTCTCTAGAAGGAATCAATAGCAGAATAACTGAGGCAGAAGAACAGATAAGTGACCTGGAAGATAAAGTACTGGAAATAACTACTGCAGAGCAGAATAAAGAAAAAATAATGAAAAGAATTGAGGACAGTCTCAGAGACCTCTGGGACAACATTAAATGCAAGAACATTTGAATTATAGGGGTCCCAGAAGAAGAAGAGAAAAAGAAAGGGACTGAGAAAATATTTGAAGAGATTATAATTGAAAACTTTCCTAATATGGGAAAGGAAATAGACAATCAAGTCCAGGAAGTGCAGAGAGTCCCATACAGGATAAATCCAAGGAGAAACATGCCAAAACATGTACTAATCAAACTATCAAAAATTAAATACAAAGAAAAAATATTAAAAGCAGCAAGGGAAAAGCAACAAATAACATACAGGAGAATCCCCATAAGGTTGACAGCTGATCTCTCAGCAGAAACTCTGCAAGCCAGAAGGGAGTGGCAGGACATATTTAAAGTGATGAAAGGGAAAAATGTACAACCAAGATTATTCTACCCAGCAAGGGTCTCATTCAGATTTGATGGAGAAATTAAAACCTTTACAGATAAGCAAAATCTAAGGGAATTCAGCACCACGAAACCAGCTTTACAACAAATGCTACAGGAACTTCTCTAGGCAGGAAACACAAGAGAAGGAAAAGACCTACAATAACAAACCCAAAACAATTAAGAAAATGGTAATAGGAACATACATATCAATAATTATGTTAAATGTAAATGGATTAAATGCTCCAACCAAAAGACACAGACTGCCCGAATTGATACAAAAACAAGACCCATATATATGCTGTCTACAAGAGACCCATTTCAGACCTCAGGACACATACAGACTGAAAGTGAGGGGATGGAAAAAGATATTCCATGCAAATGGAAATCAGAAGAAAGCTGGAGTAGCAATTCTCATATCAGACAAACTAAACTTTAAAATAAAGAATATTACAAGAGACAAAGAAGGACACTGCCTAATGATCAAGAGATCAATCCAAGAAGAAGATATAACAATTGTAAATATTTATGCACCCAGCATAGGAGCACCTCAATACATAAGGCAAATGCTAACAGCCATAAAAGGGGAAATCAACAGTAACATAATCATAGTAGGAGACTTTAACATCCCACTTTCACCAATGGACAGATCAACCAAAATGAAAATAAATAAAGAAACATAAGCTTTAAATGATACATTAAACAAGATGGACTTAATTGATATTTATAGGACTTTCTATCCAAAAACAACAGAATACACTTTCTTCTCAAGTGCTTATGGAACATTCGCCAAGATAGATCATGTCTTGGGTCGCAAATCAAGCCTTGGTAAATATAAGAAATTGATATTGTATCAAGTATCTTTTCTAACCACAATGCTATGAGACTAGATATCAATTACAGGAAAAAAAACTGTAAAAAATACATATGGAGGCTAAACAATACGCTACTAAATAACCAAGAGGTCACTGAAGAAATCAAAGAGGAAATCAAAAAATACCTAGAACTAAATGACAGTGAAAACATGATGGCCCAAAACCTATGGGATGCAGCAAAAGCAGTTCTAAGAGGGAGTTTTATAGCTGTAGAATCCTACCTCAAGAAACAAGAAACATCTCAAATAAACAATCTAACCTTACACCTAAAGCAATTAGAGAAAGAAGAATTAAAAAACCCCGAAGTTAGCAGAAGGAAAGAAATCATAAACATCAGATCAGAAATAAATGAAAAAGAAATGAAGGAAACAATAGCAAAGATCAATAAACTAAAAGCTGTTTCTTTGAGAAGATAAACAAAATTGATAAACCATTAGCCAGACTCATCAAGAAAAAAAGGGAGAAGACTCAAATCAACAGAATTGGAAATGAAAAAGGAGAAGAAATAACTTACACTGCAGAAATACAGAGGATCATGAGAGATTATTACAAGTAACTCTATGCCAATAAAATGGACAACCTGGAAGAAATGGACAAATTCTTAGAAATGCACAACCTTCTGAAACTGAACCAGGAAGAAAGAGAAAATGTGAACAGATCAATTACAAGCACTGAAATTGAGACTGTGATTAAAAATCTTCCAACAAACAAAAACCCAGGACCAGATGGCTTCACAGGCGAATTCTATCAAAATTTAGAGATGAGCTAACACCTATCCTTCTCAAACTCTTCCAAAATATAGCAGAGGGAGGAACACTCCCAAACTCACTCTATGAGGCCACCATCGCCCTGATACCAAAACCAGACAAAGATGTCACAAAGAATGAAAACTACAGGCCAATATCACTGATGAACATAGATGCAAAAATCCTCAACAAAATACTTGCAAACAGAATCCAACAGCACGTTAAAAGGATCATACACCATGATCAAGTGGGGTTTATTCCAGGAATGCAAGGATTCTTCAGTATATGCTAATCAATCAATGTGATACACCATCTTAACAAATTGAAGGATAAAAACTATACGATAATCTCAATAGATGTAGAAAAATGTTTCAACAAAATTCAACACCCATTTATGATAAAAACTATCCAGAAAGTAGGCAAAGAAGGAACTTACCTCTACATAATAAAGGCCATATATGACAAACCCACAGCCAACATTGTTCTCAATGGTGAAAAACTGAAACCATTTCCACTAAGATCAGGAACAAGACAAGGATGTCCACTCTCACCACTATTATTCAACATAGTTTTGGAAGTTTTAGCCACAGCAATCAGAGAAGAAAAAGAAATAAAAGGAATCTTAATCAGATTCAATTCCCTTGAATTGTCCCCATTGGCCTTGCTCCCCACCTCCTAGCTTAGGTCCTCAGCCGCAGAAGCTACTTCCATTTGAGGGGGATGGGTGATGCTAGATGTCCTAGAAAGAGCCAGAGTAGATGCCTGAGTGGGCCGTTGGAGGGGCAACATCCTGATGGTCCTTCAGACTGCAGTTTAGAATAACCACGTTTCTAGAGCTAAAGCCAGGGCAGACCTCCAGGCTGAGAGAAAAATGTTTAGAACTGGAACTTCTCCAGACTGAGTTGAATAGAATATGGTTGCTCTAGGTTGCAGGAGGCAGTAGGGAAAATAAAGGAACCTGGCTGAGGGGCAAGATCTAACTGTTATCCACAGCTCTGAAAAGGATCTGCGGTTCACAGGCATATACTCAGGCCCTGTGTGCTCAAGGTCTACACCTCACTCAGAGACCTCCTTTCTGTGCTTCCCTGGGCTCTCAAGGTTTCCCCAGCTAGGTTTCCCACGTCTCTCTCTATGTGTGTGAACAGATACCGTGGGAATTTCTTGTTTTCCCCATCCCTCCCCTGGTGGGTCACTCAGAGCCAGTGCCTGGAAGCAGAAGCAGGTGTGGTCAGGGTGGAGCAGTGGACTGAACTTTGACCTCTGGGCATGTGTATAACAGTTCCTAGGGAGAGATTGCTAAGATTTCTATAACTCCAGAAAGTGTGTAGCCCTCTCCCAGGTGTGCCATGTAGCACAACTGCAGAGGGTATGATTCACACCAAAGTCTACATGAACAATGCCCCAGAGTTGCACAGTGCAGAGCCTGTCAGGCCATTCAAAGTGACCCTGCCTCTCCCTAGTGATCCCTAGTCCTGAAGGAATTGGTTACTGCACCCATCTTCTCTAGCAATAGCAGGAATGGAAACAGAGCCAATAATGACAAGGCCAAGATTTATTCAAGTGCTTGTGCAAAACGTTTGATTTTCCATACGATTTTATTGCTCTAGTACATACCTTGATATTGGAAGTGACCTATACTTTCATGGATCTCCAGTCATCAGCTTTCTTCTAGCTTTGCAAGGGGCAATTTGCCTAAGAAATCAAATTATTTATTCCAGGTAAAGGTTGCTTTCAGTCCCCCCAATATCTAAATCTCCTCTGGGAAAAATAGGTTAGTAATTCTTCTGTTTATAAGGCTGACTTGATCTTGGTGAACCAAACATATGAAAAATTATTTCAATTAGGACTGGAAAGTACAAGGTGTCCCTGAGGATTTCAAAGCAGCAAAGAGATTTTTTCTTACTTATTTAAAATCTAGCAGTGATACGTGTTAATATCCAAGAATCTCTAAACCAGTGGCTCCCAATATGTGGTCCCTGAAACAGCATCACCTGGGAATTTGTTAAAAATGCAAATTATCAGGTCCCACTCCAGATCTACTGAATCAAATTCTGAGGGGTAGGGCCCGGCAATCTGTGCTCTAACAAGCCCTCCAGGTGATCCTGATGCATGCTTATGTTTGCAAAGCAGTGTTCTAGGACTAGGAAAGTGATTCTCAGTCTTGCTTGTATCTAAGAATTCCCTGGGGAGCTCTTAAAAAATCTGCCCATGGCCACGCCCCAGACAAATCAGAATCTCTGGAAGGGGAACACAGACATAAATTCCCCAGGTGATTACAATGTGCACCTATGGTTAAGAAACACATTGTTTTAGGAGCAATACATCTCAAATTTTAGCATGTATAAATATTTGTTAAATATTTAGATTAAATACTTGTTAAATATTAGATTACCCCCAGAGATTTTGATTCAGTAGATCAATGGTAAGGCCCAGGAATTTATGTTTTTAGCCAATAGCCCAGGTGCTATTGTAGAAGGTCCATGGACCACTCCTTAAGGAGCACTACTTTAGAGCCAGAACTACCTAAAGAATCTTGAGGAAGGACTGTGCTTACCCGTGGGAATTAAGAAGCCATAGCTCTGAAGACTTTAAGTTGCAGGGTCAGTTGTATGGTGATGGATGGTAACTTGACCTTTGGCGGTAATCACTTTGTAGTGTATACAGATGTCGAATTATATAATGTTGTACACCCAAGACTTATACCATGTTATATACCAATTTTACCTCAATAAAAAAATAAAATGTTTTTAAAAATTGCAGGCCAAAAAAAATTCAACAGATTATTTCATGGAGAGGGTGGGAAATGGAACTGCAGAAAGGTGGTGAAGCTGTTTAATTACGATGTCCCTGTCAACCATTGATTTCATCGACCTTGGGAGCTAATGAGCTCTCTCAGCAAAATAATGAAATCAGGAGATGGACCCAAACAACCTCTTAAATTGCATGGTCCTATGTTAGAGGCTAGCCCGTCCAAACAGCAAATTCCTACACCAGGAGCAGGGCAGCAGCATGAAAACAACAGACTGTGGAGTCAGGCAGACTTGGATTTGAATCTGGGTGTCACCACTTGCTAGCTACATGACCTTGAGCAAGTCTCTCTGAGTCTGTGTTCTGATCTGTCAGATGAGGATACTGATACCTCCCTCACAGGGCCATTATGCAGATTAACAGGAAAAGCACATCGCACCCACTAGCCTCACACAAAAGGTAGCTATTGTTACTCTGCTGTTTATTGACCAGAGTCTGTTTTCTAATTTATTGTACCAAGTGTCATTCAGCAGTTTTGACACCCTGAGAAATTCCTCCAGCTCCTCTGTATAGACACAGAATTCACAAGAAGCAGAGACATGAAAACCTGCCATTATCTTTTTTTTTTTTAATTTATTTTTTATTTTTGGCTGCATTGGGTCTTCGTTGCTGCACACCGGCTTTCTCTAGTTGTGGTGAACGGGGGCTACTCTTCGTTGCGGTGCGCGGGCTTCTCATTGCCGTGCCTTCTCTTGTTGCGGAGCACCGGCTCTAGGCGCGCGGGCTTCAGTAGCTGTGGCGCTGGGGCTTTGTTGCTCCGCGGCATGTGGGATCCTCCTGGACCAGGGCCAGAACCCGTGTCCCCTGCATTGGCAGGCGGACTCTTACCCACTGCACCACCTGGGAAACCCCTGCCGTTATCTTTAAATAAAAGCAACTAAGAATGGATGATCTAGGGAATATTTTTTATAAGCCCTGTGCTTGAGTTAGACCTCCAAATGATTCTCGAGTCTGTTGAGCAAACTATACCCATAGCAATTTGACTGGTAAGACACTAACTTGAGGGGAAAAAAAAAACTTAAATAATTTCCCAGCTGTGTTCTAATCGTCTGCTTAGAAAGAGTATACATACATTTTTTACTGTAGTTACTTCAAGGATAGATGCCGCTAAAGAGAATTTTAAGTGATTCATACCATGTTTCCCCATTGGAGAAAACTTTTGCTAACTTTGTTCTCATAAGCCTACAGAAATAAAAGAGAACGTGGTAGAGGAGGACATTAAGAATTAAAGTTGGAGAAAAATTCAAGCAGTCACCCAGTTTATTTTTTGAGTTTTAGACAGAAAGTCTAGCCTGACCCTCGTGATGGCCTCAGGCAGATGAAGGCTTCTATGAACGTCATTTTTTACTAAAGTGAAATGCTCCGTATTGTTCGGCTGCCTCCCTCCTGCCACAGGATAAATATGGCTCCTCGGGTGGGTTTGGGATGGAGAGGATCTGGGTATCACTCCCATCATAATTACCCCTCAGACACTTAAGATGACAATTGAGTCATCCTCTAGCCTCTTTTTTTCCAGGAAAAAATCCAGTTCCTTAAAACCTGCCTCACAGGCTCTCTTTTCCAACCCTTTAATCATGGTCTCCTTTGTGTGCCCTGTCCATGTGCCCTGCTTCTCTTCTCAGCTGTGGCTCTCAGAACTGGACCTGGTCCACAAATGAGGACCTGACCATGCTGACAGGAATAGGAAAGCCCCTCTATCTCCATAATCACTTTTAAGCCAAGAAAGTAGTTAACAGTCATCATCGAGTACCTCCCAGGCTCCGTTCTAGAAGCTGTGGATAACTGCTGTCACAGAGCCAGGCAGGACCATAACGGGGGGTGGGGGGTGGGAAGGATGGTGTCAAGCAAGAGATTGTGGCCCCGCTTGGCTCCAGGGGTCTCTTGCCCTGAGGTCCGTTGTTTCGGGGTCTTTTTCTTTCTTCCTTTCTTTTAAAATTTATTTTCTATATTTTAAAAGAATTTTAAACTTAAGATGTAATCGACACATAGCATTATGTTTGTTTCAGGTATACAACGTAATGATTCAATATTTGTATACATTGCAAAATGATCAACACAATTAGTCTAGTTAACATTTGTCACCATACATAGTTACAAATTTTTTTTTCTTGTGATGAGAACTTTTAAGATTTACTCTTACCAATGTTCAAATATGCAATACCATATTATTAACTAGGACCAGCCCAGGTTGAGTGATTACTCTCTCAGAGCATTTGGTAACCAGGGTATTGCTGTCAACCCCTTGTCTCTCCCCGTTTACCATCTAACTTCTTGTAAGAATATCTACACTTGTGGTCTTTCCATCTTCATCTCTCACTTAGTCTTCAAGCCTCTAAAACCTGACTTCACCCATCATGCCTAAAACTACCCTCTCAGAGCCCCAGTAATCTCCCGGAAGTAATTTTAATGGGCACTTTGACAAGTTCCTTCAAGTAACCTCTCTGTAGTGTTTGACACTTTTGACCACGGTCCTTCTGGAAACAGTCTCTCTCTCCTTTAGCTTCCAGTGCCTCAACTATTGTCATTCACTACCTCATTCTGTTTGTGCTATGCTACAGCCATATATAACTCTTTGCAGTCCCTTGTGTAGGGGATGTGCTGTTAACTCCACAACTCCTTGAGTCATAAGTCTAAACCAAGCATTGTACTCTCACTCCCCTTCTAGCAATTTGATCAGGAAGGAGCAAATGACTCAATCCTGGCCAATAAGATATAAAGGGAACAAAGATTTTCTTACTCCTAAAAAGAGTCATGTGGAAGAAAGAGTATCTTTTCTTATGGGAAGGATGCAGTAGAAGTAAGGAGGAGGGAGGCACCTGGAGAGCACAGAGAAGGGAAGTTGAACTTGTGTGTGGTCTGCCTGAGGCCCACACTACACATGACTTTCTTGTTGTGTAAGATAATAAACTGTCTCATGGCTTAGTGAGTGTGAGTTTGGTTTTATTTACTAATGATACTGAACATTTCCTCATATGTTTACTGGCTGTATGTGTTTCTGCTCCTGGCAAATGTTTTAAGGTTTCTTTTGTTATTTTTTCTAATTTTATGTGTTTTTTCTTATTGATTGGTAGAAACTCTTTTTATATTTTTGAGACTAATTATATGTGTATTGCAAATATCTTATCTCCATTTTACTTTACTCTTCATTTTCTTGAAGATATCTTTTGATGAATAATATATACTAATTTTAATATAATTTATCAATGTTTGTAGCAGATGCTTTTTAAGAAAATGTCTTATACAAGAAATCTTTCCCTATTTGAGGTCTAAATCATTTTCTTTTATTTTCTACCATGAATTTTAAAGTTTTCTTTTTTGTATTTAAACCCTTAATTCATCTTGAGATGATTTTTGCATGTGGTGTAGGATACATACTTTTCCATTTGTATTGTTCCTTTGGCCTGGGATAAACTCTACTTATTCATGACATGTTATCCTTTTTATATATGGTTGAACTATGGTTGGATTTGTTTTGCTAATATTTAAAAAATTTTTGCATTTGTTTCTTGAGGAATATTGGTCTTTTTTTCTTTTTTTTTCTTATAACTTTATGGAATGAGTTGGAAAGAATTTTCACACCTGGGATTTCTGGAAGAGTTTGTGTAGAATTGGCATTATTTCTTCCTTAAATCTTTGTAGAATTCACCAGAGAAGTCATCTGGGCTTGGAATTTTCTTTGTGAGAACATTCTTAACTACAAATTCAATTTTTAATTAGATATAGGGCCATTCAGGTTATCTATTTATTCTTAAGTGAGCTTTGGTTGTTGTGTCTTTCAACGAATGATCCTATTTCATTTTAGTTTTGAAATGTATTTGCATAAAATTATTCATAATATTCTTTTATTATCATTTGAATGTCTGTAGGATCAGTAGTAATGTCCTTTCTCTTTTTTTCTTGATATGGGTAACTTCTGTATGGTAGGATAGATATCTCATGACTTAGTGAATATGAGTTGTTCTATAATTATTTTTTTATTTTTTTTATTGTCCCTGGTTTACAGCTGAGGAGACTATTACTTTTTTTTTTTTTTAGAAGATGTTGGGGGTAGGAGTTTATTAATTAATTAATTTATTTTTGCTGTGTTGGGTCTTCGTTTCCGTGCAAGGGCTTTCTCTAGTTGTGGCAAGCGGGGGCCACTCTTCATCGCGGTGCACGGGCCTCTCACTATCGCAGCCTCTCTTGTTGCGGAGCACAGGCTCCAGACGCGCAGGCTCAGTAGTTGTGGCTCATGGGCCTAGTTGCTCTGCGGCATGTGGGATCCTCCCAGACCAGGGCTTGAACCCGTGTCCCCTGCATTAGCAGGCAGATTCTCAACCACTGCGCCACCAGGGAAGGCCCTGTTCTATAATTATTGACTAGAGCAACTTGTTTAACGGTGCAGTTCAGATCTTCTGTGTTCTCCCTGATTTTGTGTCTGCCTGTCATTTCTATCAATTATTGAGAATGCAGTATTGAAAAATTATAGATTTGTCTATTTCTTTTAGTTCTGTCAGTTTTTGCATTGTATATTCAAAGCCCTGTTATTAGTTTCATATGCATTTAGAATTTTTATGTTCACTTAATGAATTGATTCCTTTATTATTGTGAAATTTCTTTTCTCATCCTTCATAATATTCCTTTTACTGAAATGGACTTCATCTGATATTTATATCTCTATTCCAGCTTTCCTTTGCTTGGTGTTGACATGGTATATCTTATTTCAACTGTCAAATTTAATTTGTCTATATTTTTACATTTAAAGTGCATTTCTTGCAGACAGAAAATAGCTGGGGGTTGTTTTTCTATCAAGTGTGACAGTGTTGCTTTTTAATTGGACTGTTTTTACCAATTATTTTTATTGTCATTGTTGGACTTAAATCTACCATCTTGGTCTCTGTGTTCTATTTGTCTCATGTGATGTTTCTTTTTTCCCTCTGAAATTTCAGACATTATTTCTTCAAAAAAATTTTTTTAGTCACCCCCATTTCTCTCATCTGCTTCTGGAATTGCAATTGCATATATTTTAGGTAATTTGATATTGTCTCAAAGATTATTAATGGTCTGTTAATTTTTTCTTCAGTCTTTTTTTTCTGTGTGTATTTTATTTTGGATACTTCTATGTCCTCAAATTAACTAATGCTTTCTTCTGAAGTACCTAGACTGCGGTTAATCCCATCCAGTAATTGTTCATTTCATATATTATAGTTTTCAGTCTTAGCAGTTTAATTTTGATTTTAAAATACCTTCCTTTCTTTCCTCATTATTTTTGTGTTCATGTTGGGCACATTGTTTGAGGTCTCATCCCACCAGACTCTGAGTTTTTCCTGCCTGTAATGTGGCCTGGAATGAACCTCTGGAGTGATCACAGAACTTAACCTGGTTTGTTTAGCCTTTCTCAATGGTCATTGTCCTGCACTGACTATTGTTCACTGTCTAAAAATCATTGGCTCATATATTTTGCCTGTTTTTTAAAGTGGTTTAATACAGGAGGGCAAACCCAGTCCCTGTTACTCCGTAATGGCCATAGCCTTCATTTTAGAAAGATATTTCTGGTAGATATAGAATTCTACATTGACAGCATTTTACTTTCAGCACTTTCAAGCATATTTTGCTTTTCAGTGTGTTAGAAATATTATCTTCTGGCTTATGTTATTTTTGACAAGAAATTATTATTCTATTTTCAACAACTTTTCTCCTGGTCATAGGTCACATTTTCTTGTTTCTTCTCATGTCTAGTATTTTTTAAATGGATGCTGGAAATTGTCATTTTGCATTGTTCTATGTCTGGATTTTGCTGTCTTTCTGATTTCTGTCTCCTCAACTCATTACTCAACTTCTGTACTCTGTTTGGGTTCCTCTACCTTGTGGTATGGTCTGGAAAGTACCTCCATGTAGAAAGCCAGAGTGAGCATAGGACCATTTTATTCGATTGCCTTTCCTCAGGGATCACTTAACTGAACTGCTTGTCTTCCAGTATCTGAAAGCTTGGGGGGTTTTTCCTATATTTTGTCCAACTTTCTAGTTGTTTATAGTGGGAGCATAAGTCCAGTACCAGTTACCCTGTTATTTTTGCCAAAATCAGAAATTGTTACATTATTAAAAATAACTACCCAACTAACAAGTAATTAAATAAAGGTTTTCATGCATTAGCCAAGGAAGAGTAGTATCACGGACCATGAATTATGACTAGTCCAATCCCACACCCCCAAGGCCCTTTTCAAAATAAGTTGAAAAAACCAATTCCACATTTGTATTATCTCTTATTGCATTCAATGCTGAAAGCTCACATCATTTAGCAGTATATAATTTTGGCTACTGTGTACAATTGTGGGGCTGGTATATGCCCTTTATTTTTCTCTGTTGTGGCCTAATTCTCTTAAGTGTTATAAAGAGGTATTATATGCCTTAGGCGTATTTGTTATTTGGGACAGTCTCAAAGATTTCTGGACTAATTCTTTCAGAATGAAAAGGGTACAGTAGATTCTCAGAATTTACTCCATGCTCACATTTTCCTTCCTTCTTGAACATCTCAATTCTGTCCATATCTGTTAAAATTCCACTCCTTCAGTATTCAAATGATATGTCACCTCCTTTAGTTATTCCTTCCTTGTCAGTATCTTTAAATTGAGACTTAAGCTTCCTCTCCTCTGTGTTTCCACATTTCTTGGTTTATACTTCACATAGGATAATTATTAATTCTAAATTATATTGTAATTATTTGTACAGATGTCACATTTGCCCCCCTGTAGGCTGTGAATTCATTGAAGGAAAGACTAAATCTTAATCATCTTCGAGATCTCACAGCACCTTGTAAAGGCCCCATGCCTGTCAAATAACTGTGCTCAGTAAATCATTGTTGAATGAATGGTGAAGGAAAATGGAAAGGCTTTCAAGACAAGCTGCCCTTAATATACTGTTTTTACCTAAACCCAGCTCTATTCATCGTAGTCTAATAATGCAGGCATCATTGTTCTCTGAATGCCTGCTTCAGAGGTCAGTGGTCCTGATGTGGCTACAGCTCATGCCAACTTCTCCTCATTCTGAGTTGCTATGGTGGGTGGGAGTTCACTGAATTGGTAGTAAGACCAAGTTTCTTCTCCTTTTCGTCTGTTATATTCCTCTGCCAATCCCCTACCCCATTGTCAGTCTCCCTCAGTCTTTGAAGCTCGGGAAGCTTCTGTGAGCTAATGACAAAAGGTTCCAGTCATTTCTGTATGCTTGCCTGCTCATGGAGAGTAGCGGTGTGTGTTTAAATGACAGTTTCTCAGTCCCTCTCTAGTGTAGCTTCCTGCTTTGAGAACACTCTGGGTTCAGTGGCTTTCTGCCTCTGTAAACTTTTCTCTCCTCGGTGTGTTGGCTTATTTGTCTTTAACCACCCTTTGACTGCAGAATTAGTCTTCAAATTGCTATATTCTTTGACAGTCTAAGTGAGGTGGAGGTCACAGTGCAGCTCAAGCAGGGGAAGGCTTACTGATGTACTTCTGGTTCTTTGTTGAGATCAGTCCTCAGTTACTTATGGAGTAATACCTTCTGGATGCTGTGCACTGCCCTGGGTACTGAAGGTGCAAAGTTGAGTAAGTTTGGGCCTCAAGGAACTTATCATTTAGATGGAGAGATTGGTAAACAACAAACAAGCCTACAGTTTATGAGTGCGATAACAGAGGATGGGTAACAGAACACTCTGGAAAGGTAAAGGGGAAATAACTCTGCCTGGAGGCTGTGGTAGGGTACCTCAGTACCCTGGGGAAGGTAACATCTAAGCTGGGTCTTCCAGAATGAGTAGGAATTCATCAAGCGGAGAGAGGTAGGTGAAGAGTTCAGGAGGAGGAAACAGCACGTGCAAGGGCCCCAAAACATGAAAGATTATGGTTTGTTTGGTACATTTGGGAGGGAGGCAGTGAGAGGAAATTGCTGGAAAAGTACACTTGAGCCAGACTGCCCTTTTTATGATCTGTTAAGAAATATGGATTTTTTTCCCATAGGCCTATATTTCTTAAATTTTGGTCATGTTTCTGCCACTCTCACATTATCACCATATGTAATGCATAATATCTGTACCAATGTTCACTTAACACTTTCCTTTAAACGACTCTAACTCACCTCACTTAAAATAGTTTATTAGGTAATATTTAATTACTTTAAAAAGAATATATATCACATATATAAATTATGAATCAGAATAGTAGAATGGATACTTGTGAACTCGTCATCCGATAGAAGAGGTAAAACATTTTTCTCCAACTTAAGAACTAAAACATTTCCAGCTCCATTGCTCTACTTGTACGCTTCTTTCCTGTGTCATCTCCTTTCCTCTCCTAAGAGATTGCCACTACCCTATACTTGGTGTTCATTATTCCCTTGTTTTTTTGAAGAATTACTTCACCTCCTATGTATAGATCCCTAAACAATATATCACTTAGCTTTGTTTGGTTTTTTTGTTGTTCTGTTTTTTGGTTTTATTTTACTGGCGTATAGTTGATTGACAATGTTGTTAGTTTCAGGTGTACAGCAAAATGATTCAGTTATACATATACATATATTCATTGTTTTTTTACCTTTGTTTGGTTTTGCACTTTATATTTTGATTTGTGACATCCTTGTAGAAGAAAGATGGATGCAGGAACAAGCCTGGAAGCAGGGAGACTCTTTAGAGATGATTGTCATAATCTAGAAAAGAGTTGATGGGAACCTGGATTAGGGCAATAGGGAGAGGAGAGGATCAATATGAACTATTTCAAAGGCAGAGTTGCTGAAACCAAGGAACGATTTAAAAGAAATATATAGTAAGAGCTTCTTTAGAAATCTGCCCTCTGTGATGTTTCTAATACTAAAACTCTTTGTTTAGTTTATTGATATAAACAGTTTGAATTTTGACCCTTGATGTGCTGGTGGTTCCCTGTGGTTTCCAGGGAATAGGGAAAACCAAATCCATATGTGTCCTTCCTAGAAGGTCTATTCTGTGACTTTTTTTTTTTTTTTTTTTTTAATTCTGTGACTTTTAAAGATAAGTAAATAAAAGCCATGTACTTTTGAATGATGTTTAAGGTGTGGTACTTTACGATCCTACTAGGCAGATGAACCAACCAATCCTCAGATCTTGTTTTTTTTTTAACTCTAAAACAAGTCCTTCCCTCCAGGCCATAGTGTCTTGAATGTCCTTTTTTAATTCACCACAACCAGATTTCCCCCCACTTTTTTTTTTTGCGGTACGCGGGCCTCTCACTGCTGTGGCCTCTCCCGTTGCGGAGCACAGGCTCTGGACGCGCAGGCTCAGCAGCCATGGCTCACAGGCCCAGCCACTCCGCGGCATGTGGGATCCTCCCGGACCGGGGCACGAACCCGTGTCCCCTGCATCGGCAGGCGGACTCTCCACCACTGCGCCACCAGGGAAGCCCTCCTCATATTTTTTAAAACAAAAATGTCATCTTTTTGTAATTTGTACAACATCACTATTGTTTTCAGAATGACTTTGGAAAAACCCAACAATTTGGGCAATATTTACAAATTGTAGTTAATTTAAGGCTGTCTACACTAAGATTTTTAACTTTAAAATAAGGGGTTGAATTAGCCAGTTTTATTGAGACTAGAGCAATTAACTTGTCATTTGTGGTTTGCTGGAAACAGCCACTCACTAGAAGGGGAGCCTGGGTACTCCCCCAGGCCCTCATGCTGACCTGGATTGAGCAACGTGAGCAAAGCAGAGTGGTTTGGAAGAAGCATTCTCCAGCCAGGAGACCACTCATGCTACACCAACTAGACTTGGAAACTGGTTCAACACAGTGGATCAGAAAACAACCACACAGCAGGAGTTTTTGTTTTGTTTTGTTGTTTTTTGGGTTTTTTTTTTTTTTGCGGTATGCGGGCTTCTCACTGTTGTGGCCTCTCCCATTGCGGAGCACAGGCTCCGGACGCGCAAGCTCAGCGGCCATGGCTCACGGGCCCAGCCGCTCCACGGCATGTGGGATCTTCCCAGACCGGGGCACGAACCCGTGTCCCCTGCATGGGCAGGCGGACTCTCAACCACTGTGCCACCAGGAAAGCCCAGCAGGAGTTTTTAAGAAAATACAAAGTGACCACTTGTGAAAATAGAGGTGAAATACAGTGATTGTCAGTTTAAGTCGTCTTTTGAGAGTCAATACCCCCTCCCACCTTTTTAGTCATTTAGTTGAACATTTTCCTTAGTTTGAACCAGACTGGTTGCTCAACAAACTATTTGACAGTCTAGGAAAGCCAGTTATCGGGAGACAAAATGTCTTGGATAAATTAGCCATGTTCATCAGCGGTAGAATCCAAACAGGCCCCCGTGGTTCCTCATGCCTCTGCTAGGCTGTGGCCTCTTAGACTATTCAGTTCAATTAAACAAATATTTATTTAGTGCCTATTATGCAAAAGCTCAGTACTAGGCATCCTGCTAATACTGTATTACTTTCCTAATGGACTGGGAAACTTGGGAAGGTGTCAGATAGGTTATAACAGGTCTCCTATCTTATTCTGAGGAGGAGATGCTATTTATCTCCAAACTAATTGAACAGACTGGGGAAAGGAGGGAGGGCGTGAATGGGGACCCTGAGGGGAGTAGCTCTGTTGCTCTGTCTTCCCCAGTGGAAATTCCGACAAATGTGAGGTGGGAAGCCTAGTGCAGAGAGGGATTTGGTGGTTTGGGGATTGGAGGAGGTAAGATCTTAAGATCTACTCTCCGATACTAGATGAGGACCTGTGACTTAATCCTAACAGGATATGACATTCAGGATTTTGTGGCCACCTTGATGGGTTGACACATTCCTTCTGCATCACTGTTCACCCAGCCATTAATTTTATTTGACTACATACTTCTAGTCTGGAGTCTTGCTCTTTGAATAGGAGAATTTTGCTTTATTTTTATTTTTTACCTCCTGATGATTGATGGTGGGGAGGGGAAGGACAGAGCAGATAGGAAGCAGAGAGATAAGCTGACAAAAATGACAAAATACAATTTTATGTTTAAATTGGAAGAACAAAAGCTTGTTGATGAGTTGTGATATTATTTGGTATTGAAGAGTAACACAGATATAATTAAAGCCTTTCAACCCAATGTTTAATCCAGACAGCTCTTTTCAGAAAGTCAGGCCGTATTTATCTCATACAAGCAACCCTGTTTTATGCAGCTCATTTATATGACAGCTGTTATGACCATGATATCTAGACCCAGGGCCAGAAACACAGTCCCAAATTGAATCTTTCAATACCCATGGCATGAAGGAGCGAGTATGCATACAGAGAGGGGAATATAATATCCTACATTTGCATAGCGCTTTGTTCTTCTTTCAAAATACTTTCACATCTATGAGAACACGAAATGGTGTTGTTTACTAAAGTTCACTGTTAATTTTTTTTTCCCTAATGATTATTTGGCCACCATCCTGTAGGTTGTGTTGTTGAACTAAGTTTAAGAATCTTAAGGTCAAAAAGGATATTTGGTGATCTTTTGGTCTGGGGCACAAACTGTGAGAAGATCTAGAGTTCTTCCTTAAAATGCATATACCCCTTGGAAGAAACATGTTCCTAGGTAACAGCTTAAAATGTGATTGTTCACATATTAACATGGATTTGTCAGCAGTTACCTGAAAAGAGAGAGAAGAATTTTAAGGTGGTAAAGGAAGTTCTCTAGAAGATGAGGATGCCTCCAGGAGGGGAGTGAGCATCGATGGGGCTGCCAAAGTCCATCTCTCCAACTACAACCTCATCTGTTACCAGCCTTTCCCATAAAACGGCATTAGGATTGTTTTCTTAATTTCTCTTTCTGATAGTTCGTTATTAGTGTATTGAAACACAACAGATTTCTGTATATTTTATGTCTTGTAACTTTACTGAATTCATTTGGTGACACAAATAAATGGAAAGATATACTGTGCTCATGGATTGAAAGAATATTGTTAAAATTTCCATACCGCCCAAAGCAATCTACAGATTCAATATAATCCTTATCAAAATACCCATGGCATCACAGAACTAGAACAAAATAATTCTAAAATTTGTGTGGGACCACAAAAGACCCCAATAGCCAAAGCAATCTTGAGAAAGAAAAATAAAGCTGGAGGCATCACACTTCCTGATTTCAAAGTATATCACAAAACTATAGTAATCAAAATAGTGTAATACTGGGACAAAAACAGACACATAGATCAGTGGAACAGAATAGAAAGCCCAGAAATAAACCCATGTTTATATAGTCAATTAATATATGACAAAGGAGGCAAGAATAAACAATGGTGAAATGAGAGTTTCTTCAGTAAATGGTGTTGGGAAAACTGGACAGCTACATACAAAAGAATGAAACTAGACCACTTTTATACACCAATACAAAAATAAACTCAAAATGGATTAAAGACTTAAATGTAAGACTTAAAACCATATATTTTCCTGGGAGAAAATATAGACAGTATGCTCTTTGATATCAGTCTTAGGAGTATTTTTCTGGATATGTCTCCTCAGGCAAGGGAAACAAAAGCAAAAATAAACAAATAGGACTATACTGAAAAGCTTTTGCACAGTGAGCGAAACCATCAGCAAAACTAAAGACAACCTACTGAATGGGAGAAGATAATTGCAGACGATATGACTGATAAGGGGCTAGTAACCAAAATATATAAGGAATCCATACAATTCAATATCAAAAAAAACAAATAATTTGATTAAAAAATGGGCAGAGGACCTGAGTAGACATTTTTGCAAAGAAGACATACAGATGACAAACAGGCATATAAAAAGATGCTCAACGTCACCATCAGGGAATTGCAAATCAAAAAGTGAGATATCAGCTCACACCTGTCAGAATGGCTATTGTCAAAAAGACAACAAATAGGGAATTCCCTGGTGGCCCAGTGGTTAGGACTCAGCACTTTCACTGCCGTGGCCCAGGTTCAATCCCTGGTCAAGGAACTAAGATCCCACAGGCCACGTGGCACGGTCAAAAAAAAAAAAAGCAAAACTAAAAAACCTAATAATAAGTGTTGGTGAAAATGAACATGGAGAAAAGAGAACTGTCGTGCATTTTTGTTGGGAATGTAAATTGGTACTACTACTGCGGAACACAGTATGGAGTTTCCTCAAAAAATTAAAAATGGAACAGTGATACAAACTAGCAATTCCACTTCCAGGTATTTATCCAAAGAAAATGAAAACACTAATTCCAAAAGACATATGCACCCCAATGTTCATTGCAGCATGATTTGCAATAGCCAAGATACAGAAGCAACGTATGTGTCCACCAATAGATGAATGGCTAAAAAAGATAGATGGCTACATTTATATATCTCACAATGGAATATTACTCAGCAGTAAAATAAGAATGAAACTTGCCATTGGCTACAACATGGATGGACCTAGAGGATATTACATGAAGTGAAATAAATCAGATGGAGAAAGACAAGTATTGCACGATTTCACTTATATGTAGAATCTAAAAAACAAAACAAATGAAAAAAAATATCAAAAGAGAAACAGACTCATAGATACAATGAACAATCTGGTGGTTTGCCAGAAAGGGGGAGGGGAGTGAGGGGATGGGTGAAATAGGGGAAAAGGATTAAAAGGTACAAACTTCCAGTTACAAAATAAGTCATGGGGATGTAATGTATGGCAAAGGGAATATAGTCAATAATATTGTAATAACTTTGTATGGTGACAGCTGGTAACAAGACTTATCATGGTGATTATTTTATAACGTATAAAAATATCAATTCACTATGTGGTACACCTGAAACTAATATAATAATGTATGTCAATTATACTCCAATTAAAAAAAATACTGTATTAGTTGCCTCCACTATCTGCTCGCAGGGCCCCTGCACTTTCCTGACAGCACATATCACTCAGGTTATTTGCTTGGTCAACACACTAATTCTGTCCCTAGACTCTGCGTTCTTTGGGGTCAGCGACTCGTGTCCCTCACCGTTGCTTTCCAGCATTTCTGCATATAGCAGAGACTCAGGAAAGCATTATAGAATGAATGAAAACTTTAATCCATAATTTTATGCCTAGTTGTAATAGTTAAGCTTCTCAATTATGCCATCTTTGTTTTCAAAAGGAATGACTCTGGAGCACGCCAGAAATTGAAATGTTTATCTTTGTTTTAATACTCGAGAAAAGTATCCAATTTCCCTGTGGAACAGTATAAATAATAGATAGGTAACACTTACTGAATGTTTATTGTGTGCTGGGTACTTTTTTATCATTTTATACAGATTAATTTATGTGATTCTCATCATAATCCTCTGAGGTAAATGCTACTATTATTACCATTTTAAAATACAGCAACTGAGGTGCAGAATTTGAGTCTTCCTGCATATAAATGTTGCCTTTCTTGTTATGAGAAAGGAAAAAGCGCTGAATGACAATGACCAAAGAAGTTTTTTCTATTTGCATTTATCAAACTTCAACGTAGACTCAATAAAAATTAAATGCAATTAAAGAAAGACAAAGTGTTCATCCCTGAGGAGCATAGCATGGTGCCTAAGTATATCATTGCATAACAATCTATTAACAAGTTCCTAAAACCCACAAGAACGTGGAGCTGTGTTAGCGATAAATATTAAGAAGTGGAGGATCCAAGACGGCACACCAACTCTGTCCACTAGGTGGCATTAGCGCCTCTAAATGAGGGGCGTGGGTGGGAACACGTCTGATCATGCCGTCAGCACCCTTGACGAAAAGATTCAAGTACTGGTCTTCAGTTTCCTAGGCCCCAGCTTTGCATCCCCGGCGAGCTGAGGAGCTGTCAGACACCCACCAGCGTGGATCGTAGCTCCCCGACCAGGGCTCGAACCCGAGCCGCCTGCATTGGAAGCACGGCGTCTTAACCACTAGACAGCCAGGGAAGTTCCCCAGTTTCACTTTTAGATGCTAAGGTAAAGAAACTACAATTAGCTATGTGTAAGCTGGTCATTAGAAGAAGAAATGCGGATTTAGCATCTGCAATGAGCTAGTTCCTTCTCTAGGTGCTGCTGTTGCTGCCAATACGGGCAAAGCAGGTACTAGCCTCACCCTCACGAAGCTTGTAATCTAGCTGGGAAGATAAACATGAAACAAGTAATGACATAAAAGTAGACAATTACAAGTGTGCCAAGTATCAGGTCTTACAGGAATGTGAAACAGGTGGATCTAACCTAGTGGGGGGGGGGGTTCAGGGTAGGCTTCCAAGAAGTGATAATGGGAGGTAATCAGGTAATTAGCCAAAAGGAGGGTGGCTAAGCGTTCCAAGTGAAAGAAACATCATTTGTATGGACCCCCTAAGTGGGCAGGAGCCTGCTCAATTCAAACGACTGAGAAGATTCCAGGGTAGCCGGAGAGGAGAAAGAGTGGGACAGAGGGGTTGGAAGCTGGAGAGGTTGCCTATTGGACAATAAGAAGTGTTAAAGTATTTTAAATAGGAAAGTGACATGATCGGACGTGCATTTTTAAAAAGGTTGTTCTGCCTGAAATGGGGAGGCCGGATTGAGGAGATAAGACTGGATGGGGAGAGACCCAAGGGTAAGCTTTTTTTTTTTTTTTTTTTTTTTTTTTTGCGGTACACGGGCCTCTCACTGCTGTGGCCTCTCCCGTTGCGGAACACAAGCTCCAGACGCGCAGGCTCAGCGGCCATGAGCTCATGGGCCCAGCCGCTTTGCGGCATGTGGGATCTTCCCGGACCGGGGCACGAACCCGTGTCCCCTGCATCGGCAGCAGACTCTCAACCACTGCGCCACCAGGGAAGCCCGTGGGGAAGCTTTTATACCGTTTTAGTAAAATGGTGATGGCAGCCTGACCCAGTGCGGCAGGAAGTGTGAGCTCATTGATTAGGGGTGTGAGAGGGAAGAGTCAAGGTTTCTGGCTTAAACAAGAGGATCGATGGTATTGCCATTTGCCAAGGTAGAGAAGAACATCAGAGAAGCAGCAGATTTGGAGGAAAGTTCATGTGTTCATTTCAGGATATTTTGAGTTTGAGGCACTTAAAAAATATTCAAGAGGAGCAATTAAGAAAGCACTTACATATGAGGAGCTCAAAAGAGAGACTGTGGTTGTTCACATAGATTTGACACCATATAACTCAGATTGGGACTTGAACCCACAGTCTTCCAACTGAGATCACACACCTGGTCTCAGGACTTAATGAAGGTCAGGTTCTTGATGTCTCATCACAAAAAGAATTCAGTGAGAGACAAAGTGATAGGTAAGAAGTGGATTTATTTAGAGAGAAACACGCTCCACAGACAGAGTGTGGGCCGTCTCAGAAGGTGAGAAAGGCACCAGGGTGTGGGGTTGTCAGCTTTTTAGGGGTGGGTAACTTCATAGGCTAATGAGTGGGAGGAGTATTCCAGCTATTTTGGGGAAGGGGCGGGGATTTCCAGAAATTGGGCCACCACCCACTTTTTGACCTTTATGGTCAGCCTTGGAACTGTCATGGTGCCTGTGGGTGTGTCATTTAGCTTGCTGATGTGTTACGATGACCATATACTGAGGCTCAGGGTCTAGTGGAAGTTGTCTTTGTCTGCCATCTTGGACCTGTTTGGTTCTAATCAGTTTGTGTTGTGTCCTTGGGCTATGTCATTCTTCTAAAGGTTGTGCCCTGCCCCCTTCCCTCCTGTTTCAGATTCCTGTCTTAGCAGCACACAGATATAAATAGAAAATGCGATGAGACCTTGTAAGGAGAAAGTCAAGTGTGAGAAAGGAAGATGTCCTGGGATAGAACTCTAGGGAACCCCACCATTGTCAAGTTGGTAGAGATTAGGAATCAATAGTCAGTAATGAAAACAGAGAAGGAACAGTCATAGGTACAGAAGGAAAACAAGAAGGCCCAGTTCCCTTCCCCCAAAAATGATTATGAAAGAGGAAGGGGTCAATAATATTGAGAGCTACTGAGAAGCAAGGGAAGCTGAGAATTAAAATGTGTTCTTTGGATTTGGGGACAAGGAGCTCACTGGTGACTTCGGTGGGATCAGTTTCTGTGGCACACTGAAGGCTGAGGCCAGATTGCAGTGAGTTGAAAAGTTGAATGTGAGGTGAGGACATGGTGATAATTACGCTAAAAATGTAGTCCAATTGATTGGACCCGAGCCTGGGTCCTAGCCTGGGCTGAGACCCCTTGTCTCTGCCAGGGAGTTTCTTTTTCCAATCGATTTGTGCAGCCAATAACGAAACGATGCTGAGACTGGAACAGCACAAGCTTTATTCAATGACCAAAGAATGGAGAAGTGGGAACCTGGTTCGCAAATCAATTTCTCAACGCAGTTTGGGCGGAGACACCAAATACAGTACATAAGAGGGTCAAAATAAAAAGGAGGAGGACTGAAGATGTCACTGTGAGGTGAGATTCTGGAGGTAAACAGTTGTCCTCCACCCCCCTGGAAATCCTGTTCTTTCTGAACGGGTGGTATTATGCTACCTATTTCCTGCTGGAACTCTTCATATTTCTGTATAAAGCTCTGACTTTTGTATCGGCAGGTCTCCTGTTACCATATCCAACAGCCAGTCTAGTACTGGATGTGGCGGTACTCTTCCTTTATCTTGGAATTGAAGTAATTCGACTATTTTTTGGTACAAAGGGAAACCTCTGCCAACGAAAGATGCCGCTTGCTATTAGTGTGGCCTTGACCTTCCCATCTCCATGATGGCCTCCTATTACCTGCTGCTGCAGACCTACGTGCTCCGCCTGGAAGCCGTCATGAACGGCATCTTGCTCTTCTTCTGTGACTCAGAGCTGCTGCTTGAGGTGCTCACCCTGGCTGCTTTCTCCAGTATGGACAGGATTTGAAGTACAAAAATTTCAGCCAGCAACCCTCACAGGCTGAGACCACACATACCTCTGGTACTTTAGCCATACAAGTGAGAAACGGTGGGTCAGGTTGTCCTGGGAAAGGTTGCAGCTTTTCCTCAGCACAGACACCCTGGGGAACAAACCAAGCATAAGGCCACTGGGCACCATCTTCTAAACCTGGATCATCAGCCCAAGAGACTCTTCTACACTCCAGTATAGGGAGCAGCGAAGCTGTCGCCAGCCTGGCCCTTCTCAGAACCAATTCCCTTCTGACCTCAAGTTTTCCTCTTTGATCATTGTGGCCAGAGTACCTTGTGTGGACCGTGTAGGCTCCTTGGGCTTCCAGCAGGACCTCAGCCACACACTCCCTGAGTATGCTGTGCCCCACGTCCTGCAGGAGCACGGAGCACCTCAGGAGGTTGTGCTTCCAGAGTGATGCAAAAGCCACTCATCCCATTTCTCAGAGACTGAGCTCCAGAACTTTTTCTGGAGCCCGTACTGTTATTCTTCTAATCTCATCATGAAACAAACATTATTTTATAATAAACATGTATTTTCTGTTAAAGAAATAAAATAAAAAAATAAAAAGGAGGAAATTGAACATAGTAGAATATTCATGATTTATCCAAGAACAGGGGTGTGGTTTGGACCTTTCCTTTTCAGTCCTCTTAGGGACTTGTCTAGTTGCTGTCATGGCAGTCATCAACCCTCAGGGCACTGGTGGGTGTGTCCTTTAGCATGCTAATGCATTACAGTGAGTGTGTAATGAGGCCCAAGGTCACTGCAAGTCAAATCTTCCACCACCTTGGACCTAGTTGTTTCTAACCAGTTCTTGTTTTTTTCTCTTTGCAGCTTCCTCCTAAAACTTAGATAAGAGTGATGGGTTTCTATTTCAGGGGGGGCAGAGGTATGATTCTGGGGCAACAGCCTTGGTAACAAAAACATTTTCTAGAAATTTGGCTGGGAAGGTAAGGTGGAGGGAGGGCTTTTTTAAAGGGGAGAAACATGAGCAGTTTTAAATGCTGATACAACAAAGCCAGTAGAGAGAGAGATGTTGAAAATCTAGGCGAGAAAAAGATTCCTAAGAAGGCGGCAGGGGATGGGATCCAGGACACGGGAGGAAGGACAACTTCCGTATGAGAAGGTCAAGGGTGAGGCAAACTCAGGTATGTTTGCAGACTTGGTAGCCGGAAGTTGGTGTAGCTCCTGTGCAATGCTTGTGATGCCTCTTAAATACAAAGGGTGTCGTCTGCTGAGAGTGAGTGAGGGTGAGGTGAGTTCAGAGGGAAGATTTGAAGTAGTCAAAGTGCTAACTAAGCAAGATGAGGACCCAGCCAACTGAGGTTGGTGACCACTGACTCACAGTGACACAGGTAGAAGGTATTGTGATCTTCTGCAGCTACGTTCACGATGCAGAGTTTACTTGGAAATGGTGAACTGTTGCAATCATTCACTCACAAATTTTTCTTGTGTATCTGCTCCGTGCCAGGCCCTCTGCTGTGTGCTAGGTTCTGCTGGGCAGATGTCATATGAGAAAGACTAGGACAAGGTAAGAGAGTGGTTTAAATGATGGACCACTGAATCTTAGCTATGTAAGAGAAGAAAGACTTTTCCTCTGGCCTCTTGCGTCCTATGGCTGGGCCTGAGAATTAAACTGACAAAAGACAGACGAACAGGAGAAGAGCATACAAGTTTTATTTGGTGGTACTATTTTCATGTGGCACAGGAGACTTCATAGAAAAGAACTGAAGACACAAAGAAGCAGATAGTTCTGAGAGCTTGTATACCATAGCAACAAAGAACAGTACATTGTGGAGATGTAGCAAGGCAAAGGAAGAAGGGTTTGGGGTGAGGGGCAGGAGATTGTGGGAAAAGGATTAGGAAATATATGGGGGGAACTAATGAAAGTTATGGGCTATCTTAGTAGGTCTGTTTGTATAGATTCATCTCGTTTCTCATGATAAGAATGTTCCCCTTTTCATGGTACAGTGAGGGCATTTTTCTCACTGGAAATTTATGTCCTGCTTTTAGGTAGGAAGGGGGAGGGCAGAGAGCCCTTCCCACATCTGCCGTTTCTTAAGTGCCTTGGGCTCAAAATAATAAGTCAAAGTGACATATTTTGGGGCGGTAGGTTCTGATCCCCTTCAGCTAGTTAGGGAGGAGAGTGAAGGAGAGAGATGGATGATTATGTAGACAGTAGAGTGCGAAAGCCACTGGAGGTCTCCATGAAATAAATGAACAGGTGACCTGGGGTATATGCTGCAACCCTGGGAGAACAGGAGGTTGTGGCCAGACTAAGATTTCTAAGTTACTGTTCTGAACTGTTGATGTGGCTCTTAGAATTGGGGGCTGAGGTGAGGTGAAGAAACAATGATGTCACAGCAACCAGAGAGATCTTTTAAAAATGCACATTTGGTTTCTTTCTTGTTTTTTTTTTTAGATTTTATTAATTAATTTATTTTTTAATATCTTTTTTGGAGTATAACTGCCTTACAATGGTGTGTTAGTTTCTGCTGTATAACAAAGTGAATCAGCTGTATGTATACATATATCCCCATATCTCCTCTCTCTTGCGTCTCCCTCCCACCCTCCCTATCCCACCCCTCTAGGTGGTCACAAAACACCGAGCTGATCTCCCCGTTGAAATACACATTTGAATGTGTCATTTACACCTACAACGTTCTGGTGGTTCTTAAGAAAAACAATAAAAATCCTTAACATGGTCTGGGAGCCCTTTCTCACCCTTCAATCTTCACCTCATGATGCTTCTTTCTAGCCACTCCGGCCTCCTACCTCAGGGCCTTTGAAAATGCTGTTTCTTTGACCTGAAATGCCCTTGGCCAGCACCCAAGAACTCTATCCAGTTATCTCCTCCTCAACCTTTTGTATTTGGGTATCAGCTTAATATCACTGCCTCAAAAAGAGCTCCTTTGCCCTCAGATGAGTTCCGTGAACTTTTCCTTCATAGAGACTATTACAGGTTATCATATATTTGTGTGATCTTTAAAAATTATTTTTGTATCTCTCCCAGAAATGATAAGCCCCACGAGAGTAGCAACTATGCCTACTTTGCTTCTTGTCCTATTGCAGCAAAGAGCCCTGTACCTAGTACATATGAGTTGCTTAAAAATATTTGTTAAGTGAATGGATAAATAAAGAGGTTAAGTGACTTGCCCAAAGGCATTGTTTGGGCTTGCGAAGAATAACAATATTAATATGTATAAAATGTGTTTCTTATACTTTATACCTTTGTGACACTTGCATGTATGTCCAGACGGGTGAATGACACCAACGACATGACTGATGGCAAGGAAGACAGAAACACAAAGGGAACAGTGATATAAAACAGGAGGTAACACAGCATGGAGGTTTGATACCCAGACGTCTTCTCTGATGTTTCTCGTGTAGAATGAGAGTTGTGACAGGGCAAGATGGACCCTTTTCCATAATCACGGGTGGCTTTATTTTATTCTGGTCTCTCCTCCTGCCTGACCATTGTGGAAATTCTAGCAGCCTACATGCCTGTCCACCAGGAGCAGGCATGTGTAAAACAAGCCCTGCACATCCCTGAGTATTGACTACATGACTGGGTGGAGAGAAGAAGCAGCCCCCAGCAGGCCCCAGGCTGGTCTGAGGTCTAGGCCAGCCCATCTCTTCCTTTATCATCTTGAGCTGGCACTCAAACGATTGGTAGCAAGATACTTTGACTTATTACCTGAGGATTTTGTTCATGTATTTTCTTGTAACCCTCCGGCTCTTCTCCCATTTTACAGCCAGAGTACGAGCCACACCCTGACTCAGAGGAAAAAGAAGTATTTTCCTGACTTGAGTTCAGATGTACACACCCTACAGGGAACAAGTTGATGGATTTGAGAGAATGTTGCAGGAACAAGATTTTCCACCCCAAAGGATTGTTTGATGGGTCAAGACTGATAAGTTTCACTGAGTGTCAGAGGGGAAAGAGAGTACACGAGCTGCTAGTGTGTTCCTAGAAAAAAAGACATCTCATCCCCACCCCCGCATCCAGCTGTTAGGTAGGAGACAACAGAAATCCCAGGTGTGTCGAGGTAACTGCCCCTGTTGCAGGTAGAGCTTCAGGAAGCTTTGAGATGTCAGAATGGAAATGGCTGTGAAGTTTGTCTCAACTTGTGGGCCTGAGGGTGCCTCACAGAGCACCCCCAGCCCAAGTTGATGTGGCTCCGGGGAATGATTCTAGTGTGCTCACAGGGAGCACAGAACTGCCCAAGGCCCTTGGACAGCCCCCCAGACCCCACTGCCTGACACGCAGGGGCCTCAGGGAGAGCTTTAGTAGCAAGGACAGTCACCGACCTTAAGGGGCCCTTTGGATAGGAACAAGGTCCTTCCAAGCAGCCATCTGGCAGCCCAATCCCCCAGGGCCAGATGAGACGATAAATCTCAGTGGGTGTCAGCTTGGGCCCTGCCTGTTCTCCATTCTTCCTCCCATCATCTTGGACCCCTCAAACTTAGAACTGATACCATGGGTGAAGAGAGGGGGTCTTTGAGTTGCCTAAGATTATGGTTTTTCCTCTTGGAAGAATCTGAACCTGATATCAATTGTGGACATTCAGCATTTTCTATATTAAAGGAATGTATCTTTTTTATTATTGAGAAATAAAACTTACCTTTCTTGCACACTTGAGTTTGTGAACAGAGATGCATATTCTACACACGTTTTGCTAGCGATCTTTTCCTGCATTAATGTCTGGTCTCCGCAGCTGAACTGCAAGATTTTCAAGGCTAGAGAGTAGCCCCTTCCTGCCCTCTTCTTTCTACTCAGCACCTTGTATACATAACAGGCTCCATTTCTGAGAGAAAACCTATGGAACACGATGTGCATGGTGGTTTTGTTTGCGTGTTATTCACCAAAGTATCATTTCAAGAGTCTCTCAGCTCTGACTTCATTTGTAAGTTGTAAAAGTTCCCCCAAGTATTCATTTTTCATGTCAAGAGATAACAAATATTTGCCACGCGCCCACCATGTACAAAGCCTCCTTGGACCTCTTCCTGGGGATGCAGCCCTTGTCATTAAGGAACTTATTATTGGAGATGTAGACGGGATGTAGCTGAGGGAGCTGACCATGCACTGACTTTAGGACAACAGCTAGGAGGTTTTGTTGCCTGTTATTTTAAATACACATATAATCTAATTGTCAAAGTGACAAATATTTATTCGAGAAAACTTGCAAAATTTAGAAGTAAACAAATTGCACCGACAAACTCAGTATCTGTAAAATTAGAAGTAGTCAATGCTGACAGTTTGATGTATATCACTACTTATGCATTGTAAAAATGTATCATGATCTATTGGAGTTTGTTGTTTAAAGAAAACCCTGATATACTAGTGTGTGTGTATGTGTATGTGTGTGTGTATGTGTGACTTTTTCTTTCTCCTAAAAAGGAGATGGTGATATTTGAGAGTTTCAGTGATTATATGTATTCAGTGACCAATTACAGTACGTTGAGGAAAGAAATTTGAAAGTGTATTGCAGATTAGAAGACGAAAATTAGGTTTTTGGTAGCCAAGTGGGATGGGAAACCAAATAAAACATACATTGGAACCTAATCCATGATGGATCCATGAAAATAGTTCTGTTGATTAACTCAAATGTCACCTCCTCACTGAAACTCTCCTCTTCTCGCTCCAGCAGTGTTAGCCAGCTAGTCCCTCCTGGCTCTCAAATATTTTTTACTATTTTTATTTAATAATATATTCATTATTTTAATAAAATAATATACACTATTATTTCTATATTATATTTTAGGGAGGCAATATAGTGTTGTGGTTAAAAAGAATAGACTTTGGATTTAAACATCCCAAGTTCAAAATCCAGACTTAACATTCGCTAGCTGTGTGACCTTGGACAAGCTGTTTAGCCCTCTCTGAATCTGAGTTCTCATCTGTAAAATGGGAATAATAATACTTACTTCATAGAGTTGTTGTGACAAACAAGTAGGACAATATTTGCAACATGCTGATCTGCCCAAAAACACAGTCAATAACTAATAGGTGTAATTATTTTTATTACAGAACTTGCCGAGTTGCATTGCAATTACTGGTTTAGGAATGCTTTCCTCACTGGACTGTGAGGTCCTGACCTCTCTCATCCAACCTCTCTCCCTCCTAGCAGTGTGGCCCATAAACAGTAAACAATCCATGTGCGTTTTCTGGAGGATAAAATAGTTATGGAAAGTGCGAGATCAAATGCTTTTCCCCTAAGAGTCCTGTATCCTTACTCAGATTTTTCGAACAAACTCTTAACTGCAAATCATTGACTCTTATAATCAATATTATACAGGGCCATTTCCACTTTAATGCAAGCTAACATTTACTGAGCACTTACTATGTGGCAGGTTTTGTCCTAGTGCCTTCCACTGTATTTGAACCACTCTATGAGGGGGATATTATGTCTTCTTTCATGGATGAGGAAACTGAGGCCCAGAGAGAGTGCTGTGAACTCTATGACTTCTGAGATTTTGCTAGGGGCCCCAGGGGGGTTCCTGGCTCTCTGTTCTTCCATTTAAGTACGGAGGCAGAAGGTGAGGAAAAGAAGAAACCATATATTTTTCTTTCTCTTTAGGAAAAACATTTTATTTATTTTGCAGTCTCTTTTCTCTTCTGGAAAAACAAACAAAAGAAATTCTTGCTTCACTCATGATTTTACCCCTGCTGAGGTCCAGGGCAAGATTTCTCCCCTGCAGAGTCCTGTTCAAGGATGAAAATGAAGGTTGGTTACAAGACTCCACTGAGTGTCCCAAGCAGTAGCTTTTTTCTTTAAAGAGGGGTTTGAAATAGACTTTCAGTACATTCAAATAATAACAGTAATTCATATCCCATCTGTGTGTATAAAAACAATTAAGTCACCTGTGAAACCATGAAATATCAATATGCTGAAAAAAATTGAGAGTGGAGGGCACTAAGAATCTTTTCAAAAGCAACTTGTTCTCAAGGAAGATATTTTATCCCATATGATCCATGTTTTATGTTCATGAAATTTATCAGTTATTTGTTCATGTTGCCTACATGAGTGAAAGATATGTTTTAAAAATAAGAAAAACCTTGGGATGATTCTGATTGGAATCTCTCCAGATTCCACATTTGTTCCTATTGACCAGAAGTCTTCTGACTTGGGAAAATATTTTTATTTCCCTCCCCCTTTTCTAAATGTCCTACAAAGACCTGCATTAGGATGGGAAACATTTTCTGAGTCCCAAAGGAATCCTCCATTCGCCTGAAAGAGATAGTTGAACCGAGTATTGAGAGAAGCCACTCAAGAAGAGGATGAAGATGCCTCAGAATAACTTTTTCAAACATTCTATGCATACTTTCTTCATTCATAGTATCATCTGCCATATGATAGAGAAAATGGGATTCTAGAGAGCGTTATATTATTTTTCTTTCACATACACCATAAAAGATGCAAAAAAAAAATTCACTTTTGAGATTAAAACTGCATGGTGCCTAGCTTATTCACTCTTTAAAAAGTTTGTTTCAGGGCTTCCCTGGTGGCGCAGTGGTTGAGAGTCCGCCTGCCGATGCAGGGGACACGGGTTCGTGCCCTGGTCCGGGAGGATCCCACGTGCCGCGGAGCGGCTGGGCCCGTGGGCCGTGGCCGCTGGGCCTCCGCGTCCGGAGCCTGTGCTCCGCAGCAGGAGAGGCCAGCAGCGGTGAGAGGCCTGCGTACCGCAAAAAAAAAAAAAAAAAAAAAAAAAAAAAGTTTGTTTCAGTTTACTTCCATAATTGGACAGATAAACAGCAGAGGCCACTACATCAGGTACAGATTAACTGTTATTCTTCTCTAAGAAAATAAGTTCTAAGGAAGGGGAAAAATCAACCAGGTCCCTCAAATATGAATTTTGCTAACATTCCCATGATAAAAATAACCTAAAACATGTTAAGTAGGAAAATTAATTCCATCTGGGGAAACTATCGCCTGACGTACTAATAGAATTCTCAAGTGAAATATGTAGTGAATTTTTAAACCAATGTAATCATAAAGGTAGCTGCTGGCTGCTCAGTGGTCCTTTCTGTAGTGAAGCAGGTAGCCCTTCCTTGGAAAAATACTTTGAAAAATTACTATCCTTGTGGAACTTTGTCCTGGAATTGAGGATGGGATTGCTTCAGGCTTCAACTCTAGGAGAGAATATATTCTGAAGGGACGAAATGAGAAGTGTAGGTACTAAGAGCGGCAGGTGATGCCTTCACTCAAGGCACAGAGTAGGTACTGGTTAAACGTTTGATGAATTAATGATGGAGAAAGCTACTGGTTGTTAGGGGTCTTAAGGGTTGTCATTTAGGACACTCCAGAATCAATGAGTCTTGTTTACTTCCATTAGGTGTGAGTTTATTTCTTCCTTCCTTCCTTCATTTTTCTGTTGATGCTTGCCATGTGTCATGAGACTGAAAATACAACTGTGAGCATCACAGACAGTGCTCTTATGGAGCTGACATCCTCAAAGATGGAGAGCAAAACAAACAAGCAAACAAAATCCCTGCAGACCAGTCAGTAACTTTGGGTAGCACAAGTCTTCATGGCTCAGGTCCTGTCCGCATTGAGGTTAGGACATGCCTGGTATGAGAAACAGCAAAGAGGGCCTCTCTTGGGAGCTCCTGCCCCCGTCCCCTGCCCTAGGGGCCTGACTGGCTCAACCTTCATCTTCTGAAGTCCTCAGTTAAAAAACGGGGAGCAGAAGAGGGCCATTGCACTGGGGGAGGGGGGACTTGTCAGGGTAATAAACAAATTTCATATGCCTTTACTTTAAAAATGCTCATTTAGGCATATAAGGCTTTAGTTAGCTGCATCTGCCATCAGAATAATCAGACAATTTAAAGTGAATAGATTTCCTTGAGAAGAATGGATATACAATTGGTTCTATAGAACAGAGATTATCATACAATTCCCTGTCTTCCCTCACTGTTCCTCATCCCCATCTTTATCACTACCATCTTCCTTTGTTTGTCTTATATAATTGAGTAAAAAGCAGGATCTGGAGTTGACATTTTCAACAAGGCTCGCCTACATCATCCTCTGATACCAGACAATTTTCACTTCATTTGTGGCCCTGAAAGAGGGTGCTATAACTCTCTAACTTTCCATGTTAAAGTAGTCATAATTTGCTTTTTATGTGTAAGATTCCTCTACTACACAGCAAGATGTAGCTGAAGTCTTGTTTCATCTGTCCTGGTTCAGGCAAGCCCTTAGGTGTCACGTACATGGGGCCCTAGCCAGGAGATGGGTTTTCTTTTCTTTTTTTTAACATCTTTATTAGAGTATAATTGCTTTACAATGATGTGTTAGTTTCTGCTTTATAACAAAGTGAATCAGCTATACGTATACATATATCCCCATATCTCCTCCCTCTTGCATCTCCCTCCCACCCCAAGAGATGGTTTGACTTCCAGCATCAAATTTTAAATGTCTGGGTGGTTGAACTAGAATTCACACTTAGGACTCTGATGCGTGGATGTCATGCACAGCCAGTGTTGAATCTGTTTTCCAAGTTGGTCTGTTGTTGTTGTGTATGAACCATTGTTACTTTTCCTATGAACCAGTGTGACTGGATCCTGAAGAACAAGGGCATGGAATGGAGCCAGTCTGGCAGCACTTAGGGACTACTTATCCCGTAGGCAGGACCAGGCAGAGTTGGATGACAGCAGCAAAGCCCAGCAGCTGTTGGGGAGCAAGCCCAGGGGGCCCAACTCCATGCCAGGCAGGTGGAAGAAATGCTGTCAGAGCCCCGTGAAGTACAGCCCCAGGCCACATGGCACAGGTGTGGCAGAACTGGGAATACCAAGAACAAGAGACCTTCTCAATCAGAAAAGAGGTGGCTGTCATGGAGGAAAGGTGCTTGGTAGTCTGTGGATTAGCAATCAGGATAGAATGTCAAGTGTTACCATCAAAAACTGTGCCCCCAGATTAAAGGAAAGCCTTTACACAATGGCCATGTGGCAAGAAGCCCTCTGACGCTCACTGAAGGGCACTGCTATTATGTCCCCTAGAATAAAACACCTATATGCTGTGAAGGGACAACTAAATTACTTTTAATGTTGCACCAAATACTGGTGAATGTATTCTTTTTTTTTTTTTTTTTTTTTTTTGCAGTACGCGGACCTCTCACTCTTGTGGCCTCTTCTGTTGCGGAGCACAGGCTCCGGACGTGCAGGCTCAGCGGCCATGGCTCACGGGCTCAGCCGCTCCGCGGCATGTGGGATCTTCCCGGGCCGGGGCATGAACCCACGTCCCCTGCATCAGCAGGCGGACTGTCAACCACTGTGCCACCAGGGAAGCCCTGTATTCATCTTTTAATCAAAAGTTCCTCTCATTTCTTGAGTTGCAGGGTTGCAATAAAGTATTTGTTACCTATAACTGCATAAAAAGTTATCCGAGCTTAAAACCACAAACTTATACAGTCTCTGAGGGTCAGGAATGAAGGAGACTTATCTGGATGGTTCTGTCTCAGGGTCTCTCTCATGAGGCTGCAGTTGAGTTCTGGGCCAGAGGGGGACGGGGTGAGGGTGAAGGGACCCAGTCATCTCCATGCTTGTCTGAATGCTTCCGAGACGGCTCACTCACATGGCTGCTGGCAGGAGGCCTCAGTTCCTCACAACAAGGGCCTCTCCAAGGGCTGCTTAAACATCCTCACAACATGGCAGTTGCCTTCTCAGAGCAAGTGACCCAAGAACAAGGCTGAAGCCACAATGCCTTTTATTATTGATCACGAAGACACACACTATCACTTCTGCCACGTTCCATTCATTAGAAATGAACCATTTGGGGACTTCCCTGGTGGTGCACTGGTTAAGAATCCACCTGCCAATGCAGGGGACACTGGTTCGATTCCTGGTCCAGGAAGATCCCTCATGCCGCGGAGCAGCTAAGCCCGTGAGCCACAACTACTGAGCCTGCACTCTAGAGCCCATGAGCCACAACTACTGAGCCTGCATGCCACAACTACTGTAGCCTGTGCACCTAGAGCCCGTGCTCCGCAACAAGAGGAGTCACCAACATAAGCCCGTGCACCACAACGAAGAGTAGCCCCGCTCGCCTCAAATAGAGAAAAACCCCTTGCACAGCAATGAAGACCCAATGTAGCTAAAAACTAACTAACTAACTAACTAAATAAATAAATAAAAGAATCATTAAGTCCAGCCTGCAGTCAAGTGGGGAGTGGGATTTTTGTTCTACCTTTTAGAGGACGAACTGTTGAAGAATTTTAAACTCTTACATATATTAGGTGGGCCAAAAGGTTCATTCATTTTTTTCTGTAAGATGGCTCTAGTAGCACTTAGCTGTCTTTAACTTCATTTGAAACAATTTTGTTAGATTGTATGTGACAGCTGTCATATCAGCGTGCATTTAAAAAAAGACTTATCAAAATTGGTGAATTTTTGTGTAGCCATTTTAATATTGAAGATGGAAGAAAAAAAGCAACATTTTCGGCACATTATGCTTTATTATTTCAAGAAAGGTAAAAATGCAACTGAAACACACAAAAAGATTTGTGCAGTGTATGGAGAAGGTACTGTGACTGATCGAACGTGTCAAAAGCGAAGTTTCGTGCTGGAGATTTCTCGCTGGACGATGCTCCATGGTCCGGTAGACCAGTTGAAGTTGACAGTGATCAAATCGAGACATTAATTGAGAACAATCAACCTGATACCACGCAGGAGATAGCCGATATACTCAAAATATCCAAATCAAGCTTTGAAAGTCATTTGCACCAGCTTGGTTATGTGAATCACTTTGATGTTTGGGTTCTGCATAAGTTAAGCAAAAAAAAACCTTCTTGACCGTATTTCCGCATGTGATTCTCTACTGAAACATAATGAAAATGTTCTGTTTTTAAAACAAATTGTGACAGGCAATGAAAAGTGGATACTGTACAATAATGTGGAACGGAAGAGATCGTGGGGCAAGTGAAATGAACCACCATCAACCACACCAAAGGCCGGTCTTCATCCAAAGAAGGTGATGTTGTGTATATGGTGGGATTGGAAGGGAGTCCTTTATTATGAGCCCCTTCCGGAAAACCAAACGGTTAATTCCAACAAGTACTGCTCCCAATTAGACCAATTGAAAGCAGCACTCGATGAAAAGAGTCCAGAATTAGTCAACAGAAAACACACAATCTTCCATCAGGATAACGCGAGACCACATATTTCTTTGATGACCAGGCGAAAACTGTTACAGCTTGGCTGGGAAGTTCTGATTCATCCACTGTATTCACCAGACATTGCACCTTCGGATTTCCATTTATTTCATTCTTTACAAAAGTCTCTTAATGGAAAAAAAGTTCAGTTCCCTGGAAGACTGTAAAAGACACCTGGAAGAGTTCCTTGCTCAAAACGATAAAAAGTTTTGGGAAGATGGAATTATGAAGTTGCCTGAAAAATGGCAGAAGGTAGTGGAACAAAAGGGTGAATACGTTGTTCAATAAAGTTCTTGCTGAAAAAGAAAAATGTGTCTTTTATTTTTACTAAAAAAACTCAAGGCACTTTTTGGCCCACCCAATAGTATTCATTTAGGATATCAGGAAATGTAGTATGCTCAGGACCGGCTATAAGATTTGTGGGACCCAGTGCAAGATAAAAATGCAGAACCACTTGTTTAAGAATTATTAAGAATTTCAAGACAGTGACAGCAGAACATTAAACCAAGTGTGGGTCCCTTCTAGGAGCCAGGCCCTGTGCTACTGCCCAGGTGACACACCCAGGAAAGGCAGTCCTGAGTAGAGTAGTTAAGAGCATGGGCATTGAAATCAAGAGTTTGAATTCCAGCCCTTCTGCTTTATAATTGTGTGACTCTTGGGAAAGCTACTTAATATCTCTAAACCTCAACTTCAATTTCTCTAAAATGGGTATGATTAATTTACCTGCTACTTGGGATTTCTGTGAGCGTTAAATGAAGTAAATACAGTGCCTGGCTCATAATAGGCACTTGAAAAGTTGTAGATATAATGATTACCTTTTTAGGGAGATTTAGAAGAGAAAAGAACCACTGAGCTGGTAACTCAGATTGATTATTCAGCTGATGATCATAAACTCCTTAAAGTAGGAATAGTATCTCATACTCTCTGCAGTACCAGCGTCTGTTTTACCAAGCATGGACCCACATGTACATGAGTTTGAAAAATGTGGCCTGCAAGCTACAATAAGAATGGCTAAGAAGACGTGTTGCAGAAATGGTATGTTTTCAACATTCTAGAAGGTAGAATCAAAGCTACAATTTTAGGAAAATCCATTTAAGATCAACATGTCATTGGCTGTTGCAATACTAGGCATTTATCGGCACCTTAGATATAGTTGCCATGAACTGCTTTCTATGAATAACTCAGTTGATGAAAGTGAATATTAAATGGGAACTTTCCCTAGCAATATTCTTTCTTAGTGGCTCAAAAAACAGAAGCAAAAACTAAAACTATTCCTGGATGAAGTCTTAATACTGGCAAAATGTTTTATAAGACACTTTAGAACTTCAAGCAGGTTTTTTCTGCTTTCTTTCTTCAGCTGAGCCTGGCCCAGTGAAGGTGTCAGCCATGGACTGGCCTTCTTCAAAAACCATCAGCTGTTTCCACATGGACCCTCTTCTACTAAGCTCTTAACCAAAGTCTACTGTTGGCCCAAGACATCTTCACTCATTTGACAAAAAGCACGTGCACTAGTCCAGGCAGTGGAGTCCACAGAACCCAGGAACACCGTACCAGGCTTTTAATCACTGCTGAATAGTGCCTGAAAGAGCTGATGCAAGTTCCCGGGGTACCTCTGTTGCATCTTCTAAAAACATGGTCTTGCATGAGCAGATAAATAGGAAATATTAAGAAAAATAGTGCAAATTGGGGTCTTTTCACAAACACATTAACACCATAAAATAAATATGACAGGTATTAGTGGGAATAGACTCCCCCCACCCGCCCGACTTAACTACAGGCAGTGCTGTTTTCTTAGCAGTAGTCTATTTCTGAAGAACTTCTTTATTTATTCCCCAATCCAAAATTAGTTCCTTAATTTGAAACAGCCATAAACAAACATTGCTAAAGAAATCCCTTGGGCTCTCTTCTCCCACACCCTCTCCCCTCACACAGATATTTTTTGCTGCTTTGTTTGTTCTCAGTTCTTTTTGCCTTTGTGCTCAACACAAGGACCTGCAGTGGCTTGGCTTTCTGAAATCCCTTCATTCATCCCCTGAACGATGTTTAAATTCCATTTTGACAAGAGAGAATTAAATTCACATTAGTTTCAATCAATTATGTATTAAATACAAACTTCAATAACATCTAAGTATGGGTTTGAGTACTCTAGTGGTATCTAAGGTCACATGCAGCTCTTTAATTCTCTGTTGGCCTGTTCTAGCTACCATTGGACAGTGAGTATAAATGGAGCTGCTGATCTCAGCAGCGACTCTAGCAGACTTGGAGAGAGATCCCCCCACATCTACCTCTTCCTGACTTGCAATCTTTGCTACCCTTTCTTCCCTTCCTACCTTTTTCCTTTTCCTCCCTTCCCCTCCCCATATCAACAAATAATTTCATAGCCATGTGGCTTTTTTCTTCAGTTTCATTCTCAAAACCATCTTCATAAAAAGGAATGTGCTGACCATTTCCCTGGTTGCTCTGGCCTTTCCCCTGCTCTGCTTTCTATCATGGGGGACTGCATTTTCCAGCTTCATTGCCCTCTGGCTTCCACACAAGCTGAGTCAATGGGAGGCACAGGCAGAAGACGGGAGAGTGGGAGGAGGGGAGAAGCCAGGGAGTTTCTCCCCCTCTCTTTTCTGTTTTGAGTGGTTTCTCTGGCAGCAGCTGTTTCTATTCCATGATTTCAGTTGCTGTCAGATAGTCCCTTCCTTCCTGGTCTCAGCCTCTGCCAGGAATCCTCCCTCTGTGCTCCTGACTTCTCTCTGATGATCCTAACTTCTAGGCTCTGATAACACTGCCTTCTCCCTGAGGCTCTCCAGCCCTGGGGAGGGGGGAAGCATGGAGGTTAATGGCTTCTGACTATTGTTAATGTTTGGGTTACCCTCACCATCCTACTTCACTCCTTGGTTCTGGTTCTTCCAGTGCTTCCATCACATGTATAATGAGTTCCTGTATTAAATTCCCTCTGTTTCGAACACCTACAGTGGTTTCTGTTTTCTCATTTGGGCCCTGATTGAAGTAGGGGGCTCCTGATGCCAACAACGACAAACAGAAGCTCCCAGGTCGTGAACACGTGGAGGTGTTAGGAGAGCGGCAGGCTCAGGGAGGGCAAGGAAGCTCCTCGCCCTTTCCACATACCTGGCCCTGTGCATCTCTTCCATCTGGCTGCTCCTGAGTTATATCCTTTTATAACAAATTGGTAATCTAAAATCAATTAAAAAAATTATAACCTCCTCTGAACCTCTCAAAACTCAAGTCTTATATGACGTCTTCGTAAGCTGAATCTGGATTAAAACAAGTCCTCAGAGAATGGCAGAGCCGTAAGATGGAATGAGCCTAGGTCCCTAATCACCACATGGAGGAAAGCAGCCTACTGAACAGGATCACCACCTTCAAACTGGCACATGCACAAGAAGGAAACCATTATTGCATTTGTGCCATTGTATATTTGGATCGTTATTTGTTACAGCAGTTCATACAACTCTAGAAGTTATAGGTAGAGAGGAGATGACACTCAAGTAATAGCTTAAATCTTAAAAGAGTAATTACATAAATAATACTACAATAAATATACAAATTTTAGTTGATTTTTGGACTGATGAGATGATCAAATTTACACATGGTAATGGAATCTTCCTTGTGTATAATTGAATCAACCCTGTAAACATGTTTAGACTAAGGCTTTAGTATGTCTGCCAATGTTGAAAGAGACACAAAATTCCCAGAGACAGAGGGTTAATCATAATTTTGATGTAGTAAAACAATAAAAATGAAAAGAGCAATTAAAAACAATTAAACAAGGACAGCAGCAATGATAAACCACCACATAGCAGCATCTCGGATCAACAGCTCCTCAGAGGGGAGTGCTGCTCTGCATGGCCTTCTTCTTCTCTCCTTTGGGGATTTTATACACACGGCAAAACCAATAGCTCTCAAAACCCAGAGTCAAGGGTAAGTCTGGGGTGCACATGAGCGGTGCACTAGGTAAACGGAGTATCTTTTCCTATCTGCACCTGTTGAGGACACCCTATTGTTTTCACTCTCCTAAATATGGGGAGGAGGATTTTCTGCTCTCACTTTACTAATATGGACTTTACACAAAAGGTCATATGAGAGTTGGGAGTGACTTTCTCATTTCCATCTGAGTAGACAGGTCCCATCCACTTTGCACCACAGCCTCAGGACTCCAGTAATGTTTTGTTTTTTTTTTTTTAACATCTTTATTGGGGTATAATTGCTTTACAGTGGTGTGTTAGTTTCTGCTTTATAACAAAGTGAATCAGTTATACATATACATATGTTCCCATATCTCTTCCCTCTTGAGTCTCCCTCCCTCACACCCTCCCTATCCCACCCCTCCAGGCGGTCACAAAGCACTGAGCTGATCTCCCTGTGCTATGTGGCTGCTTCCCACTAGCTATCTACCTTACAGTAATGTGGTTTTGATCATCACTAGGTTCAATGATCTTGAATCTCACCTGACAGCAACACCTCTTTGTTTGTGAATCTTGGAAATATTTGCTATAGAGCATTGGTTGGCAACACTTTATGAGTCAAAGGCCTTTTGGAAGAATACTGGGACTGGTCAGAATCCTCTCTGGTGCACCTCTCAGGTGCACACGCATGCACACGCATGCATATGCGCACACACACGCGTGCACACACACACTCTGACATACATCTTAGCAGGCTTGTTGATTCCAGATTAAGAACACCTCATCCCCTTGGCCAACCACGTGGTCCTTGGTCAAATATTATTCTTCTGTTAATATCCAGGATGCCCTGGGTTTTGCCTATGTATGTAAACATACATGTATTTTTTATTTGTAAAACTGTCGTTTTACAAATAACTTATTTTCTTTCCATTTATATCCTTTTAAAGGATGGATTTCAGTTCAAAATACAAAATCTGTCAGACATTATTTGGAGAGACTCTTCCTTCTTTTGGACTAATCCTTAGGCAGATATTTCCATGTCTGACTTGCGTTAAAAGATCTCTCTATAGTGATATTAAATGCTTCTGTACACGAAACAATCATTTTTCTCCTGCTGTTTTGAGATAGCTCTCTTTCTTATTGGCACCACATGAGATAAAGTTCTGTAATTGGGACAGAGATTTATGTAGCGTTATTGTTGAATGTATATGTACGCTGCTTTCCTAAGGTGAAAGACCCGTGACACAAAACTTCTGTCTGGGGATTGATCTGGGGCCTAGTGCAACATATATGCTATAATAAGTCACAGCAGATGCTGCCTATTCAATCTCTGCTATCCCATGTGGGTTCTAGGGTGGATAATTTTGCTCATTCTTTTGGCCTTTGCTATGGCTTGTCAGGGACTGGACTCATGTTCATAACTCTGAGACGTGCTCAGCTGTGAAATAAGTACTGAAAAGATGAAATGCAATTGATTCTGAGCCATTGTGATCTTTCAATCCCATGTAAGCAAGAAATAAGTATTTTAAGTGGCCCAATAACTCTTTTTGAGTTTAAAAGTTCATACATTTAAAATATTTATGGACTGACTTGGGCAGAAAGACGAGGAAAAACTATGTACTGGCTCTGAAGTAGAGATAGAAACCATTATTGTGTATTAGTGACAAGCTCAGTGGAGTCAGCCTAGTGTATCTGTTTCTACAGAAACGAGAACCTTTTAGCATTAAGGTATGAGTTTGTGTACAGAAGTATAGGAGATGTCAGTTCCAAGATTGATTAAAAATGAAAGATTGGCTTTCTTTTAAACATCTGTAGCTGCTTTTTGTGTTTGGGTTTATTAGAAGAGGATATTACACTAAAATTCTTCAGGCTTTCTATAATCGGAAAGGGGTAATCTTTCAAACTGAGTGACAAGAGTTATGCAGGACCCATGAAAGAAGATACTGGAAATGCTTGGTATTCATTCATTCATTCAACAAGCATTACTGAGTGCCTACTATATTCCAGGACCTCTGTTAAACATAGGAATAAGAAAATGAATAAGACATTATATTGTCTCAGTGTAGTAAGAGAGACTGATAAACAGGTAATTTAACCATGGTGTGATATATTCTATGACAGAGGTGCACAGTATTATCGGAGCACTGAAGAAGTGTTCTTTTCTTGTTTTGAGAGATCAGAAGACCTTCTCCGAGAAGGTGATGTTTTCCAGAATGAGAAGTTATTGGCAAGGGGAAAAAGGAGAGAGAGGCACCCCAGGCAGCAGAGACACCGTATGCAAAGGTGAAAGTAAGAATCCTGAGAGATCAGGCACTGGAATGACTTGGTGCAGAAGGCCTGGGTGGGGGGTGTGATGGGAGATGGGCTGGAGAGGGAGGACAAGTCACATGTATGCCCTGCTAACGGTGGAGTAATCTGAAGTCAAAGGCTTTAGGATAAGAAGGCAGGGGCAGTGAGTATGGAGAAAAAAGCATGGATCTTTCTTTTTTTTTTTTTTTTTTTTTTTTCAGTACACGGGCCTCTCACCACTGTGGCCTCTCCCGTTGTGGAGCACAGGCTCCGGACATGCAGGCTCAGCGGCCAAGAGCATGGATCTTTGAGTCAGCTGGCATGTATAATAACAAGAGCTCCAGGACTGATAGGATTCAGAAGATGACAGAGAAAGAGGAGTCTAGAATGTTATTTGCTTTCGACTTGGGTGACTATATTGGTAATGATGGCATTCACCATAATCAAGAATAATGGACAAGGAATGGGGCTGGGATTGGGCAGAGATGATGGTTTCTTTTTTCATGTTGTGTCTGAGGTACTTGTGAGTTTCTGTTCTGAATATACTGAGTTTGAGGTAGACGTTCAGTAGACACTTGAATATAGGGAACTTGATCTTAAGAGACACAAATTTGGGAGTCATCAGTAGTTGAAGCCTTGGGTGAGGGTGAAATTAGAGAGAAGAGAGGGTTGAAAACAGAACCTAAGGTAACATCAACATTTAAGGGGGAAAGGCAGAGACAAAGGAATGCTATGTAATATTGAGAAAAGGCTGCAAGAGCATTAAGGGGAACATAAGAGAGGGTGGCAAACAGAAGCCAAAAAAGAAGAGTGGTTCAAGAAGGCAGCAAGTGTTATGGGTAAGGGGTCAAGTGATATGAGGACTTAAAACTGCCTTTAAGATGTGACGACTGAATGTTCATTGAGGATACTGGCAAGATCAGTTCTAATACAGTCACAGGAGCAAAGGGTTGGGTATAAAACGAGGTGAGAAATCAGACACAAACCTACTGAGCTTTCTAAAACTTGATTGATGGGAGACAGAGCTTTTAAGACCCAGGTTCCTTTCTCAATACACATAAGAATGCAACTTTATTACCTCAAAATTTTCATCAAATAGAACTCTCTTCTCCCCGAGGATCATGGCTCAATCTTTTGAATATTTCGACCCACCAAGCACCTTTTATTCTAACTTTACTTACAGTAATTTATATTATAAAAGAAATATTTTTTCCAAAAATGAATTTATAGTATAGGATAAAACATCATCCACTTCTCAAGACTTAGATATGCCCTACCACCCATTGAGGTTACCAATGTAGAATTCACCAGGACACCTCACCACAGTGATAGGGATGGGGGTTGCAGTCATTAAGTTGCAGGGTTAATTTCAAACGTGAGGAGTCATGGATGAATTACTATTGAATAGAAACCAGGTAGAACTATGGTATTGTATGCAATAGCAACTAGCCCAGGAAATAGCTAGCTGGGAATTTAAAGATTTCATATTTAAGTTCTCACATATATGCAGTGTTCCAGCCATTTTTGAGGGTTCTAACAGAGCCCACTGGCCCAGGGATCTTGGATGCATTGCCCTTGGCAGATGTCTTCACAGCCGTAATTTTCCTTTGAGGCAGGCATTATTGTCACCCACCAGGTTGTCAATGGAGAGATTTCCCCCAGCACTCCCTCTAACCGCTCATTGCCTCCCACCCTCTGCCCACTACCTGTGGGCACAAGACTTCATGAAATGGAAAGAAGGTCCTCTCCAGTTAAAGAGCACTCAATAAAGAAATCCAAGGACGCTGCATTCTAAGAAAATGCTCTCCTTAGCACAAACCCTCACTCAGCCGAGCTAGTTATCAGATCTGCTAGTTTCCGATATATTTCATGGAAAGGATCACCAAGTACTGAACTGTTCTGATGGAAAGGTATTAGAAAAAGTGTGCAAGCAATATTATTATTTTTTTCAGTAGGGCCAATTCATAAAAACATCCTCTCAAAATTTACAGACCACATATTTTGTCCAAGATGAAAATAGCTTTATTATTTTTCCTGATTATAAAAATAATGCATGTTTATTATTACAAAAACTGGAACATTGTTTGTATGAAAAAGAAGTAAATATAGCATGAAATCCCAAAGCCCACAGGAGGCCAACAGTTTAAAAAACAACTCAAGTAGTTTCTTTAGTATTTGACTTTCTTGACTAGAAAAATGTCAATGGGTGTTTTTTAGCCACTAAATTTTTGAATATTTGAAATTAAATATTGGAAATGAAGAAACAAAAGGCAGCTTTCTAATCTTTCACTCAGAATTGAAATCCTGGACCGCGTTGTAGCCCTTCGACCCCAGGTTGCGAACAACTGATCTAAAATGCTCAGGGCAGCATCTGAAGGACCAGGTGGAATGGTGAGGCCTGGGAGACAGGCATCAGGACTCTCATTGCCTGAGGGTCTGGGAGGATGTTATAAGGGAAAAGGGAGTTTTAGCCACCAGAAGAAGGAGCCAAAGACCTGAAGCTAGACTTACATACTGTAAGGTCAGAGATCATGAAGTTCACTGTCCCATCCTAGCAACAGGGCCAGTATGGGACTGAATAGACACTCAAGTAATACCTCTTTTTTTTGTTTGTTTTATAAATTTATTTATTTAATTTATTTATTTTTGGCTGCTTTGTGTTTTCATTGCTGCGCAGAGGCTCTCTCCAGTTGCGGCGAGCGGGGCCACTCCTCGTTATGGTGCGTGTGCTTCTCACTGCGATGGCTTCTCTTGCTGCAAAGCATGGGCTCTAGGCATGCAGGCTTCAGTAGTTGTGGCTCGCGGGCTCTAGAGCGCAGGCTCAGTAGTCGTGGCACACAGGCTTAGTTGCTCCGTGGCATGTGGGATCTTCCCGGACCAGGGATCGAACCCGTGTCCCCTGCACTGGCAGGCGGACTCTCAACCACTGCACCACCAGGGAAGTCCCTCAAGTAATACCTCTTGATGTAGGACAGGTTTCAGCTACTTCACTATTTGGCCCTGGGGTAGTGGTGCAGGACCACAGGCACTGGAATGGAAGGAGTCTCTAAGGTTGAGGCTCTTTTATGGCTGCTAATCTGGAGCAATTACAGTGCCAATCAAAATCACCCAGTGGGACCAAAAGCACAGAAAAGCCCATGTGTCTGGAAATAACGAAATCCTTTTCCCCATGCCCAGGCTACATCTGGATGGGGCTAGTTGCTTTAGGCTGATAAAGATTCATAAAGAAAAATAAAAAGCTTTAGCATGCTTTCCAGTTTAAGGACTCTGTGGACTTGTAGAAGCATGCAGGACTCTGCAGGATACCTCAGGGGGGGATAAGTTCTGAGGAGACTTCAGGAATTTTTGAAGAAATTTGCAGACCTAGTGCTCTAGAGAAGAAAACGTTTGAGGTCGCTGGATCAAGATTACCTAAGGTCCAGACGCAAGATTTGGGGAGAACCTGTAAAACACCCACTGGCCGAGAGGGGATTAGGGCGGGTGAGGCCTGGTGAGAGCGGCCCAGAGTCTAGGACATTAAGTGTCTGCTCCCTTTTCTTAGTAATGTGAATGGATTTCAGCATGTCTAGTGGGAAAGGAGGTTATGTATCTTTTCAGTAGAAGTCTTGATTGCTTTGGCAGCTGGGTTGCTTTTCAATGCCCAGGCTCACATGGTCTGCTGCTTCCTCTGCAGAACATGGGCAGTGCTTTGGTGCTACTCTCTTTAAAGTTTTCCAGCTTTATTCAGAGTTGAAGTAGATCACCAGTGTGAACCCATCAGCGAGGACCTGCTTTTGTTTAACCTTGCTGTGGAAAGCCTTAAAATTGGTCTAAGACCCATCTGGAAATATTGACTGAGATTATGGGCCAGTTCAATTTACCTAAAATAATTTATAAAATTCAGGAATTCCCTGGCAGTCCAGTGGTTAGGACTCTGTGCTTTCACTGCTGAGGACACGGGTTCAACCCCCAGCTGGCGAACTAAGATCCCATAAGCTGCGTGGCCAAAAAAAAAAAAAAAAAAAAAAAATTAATTCATCAGTTCAACAATATTTGAGTATCTCGTATGTTCCTAGGCTCGGGGGACACAACAATGAGCCAAAGAGACAAAAATCCTGCCCTCACAGAGCTTCTCATCTTGTACAAAAGATGTCAAGATTGAGAACACTGCTAAAACTAATGAGAAATCTATTACTAAGCCTTGGTTTTTAGTTCCAGTTAAATTTTGGTTTATTTAGTCAACAGTCCCTATACCTGTATTACATGTTGTCTTGGTTGTTAATAAATTAAAATATTTTTTGGTTACACAATTATCTTTATCGGTATTTACATATGCTAACACCTGTGATGAAAGTATACACAAGACACAAATAAATGGGCATTTAGTTTTAGAGACTGAAGCAGAAACAGAATATTACTTCATATGTTTGCTAAATTGCACTTCGTTTGGTATAGACAGCTAATTCTTTTTCTTTTGCCATAATATTTGCTTTTCCTTATAGTTCTCCTCAAGTCTCCTCAGCAACGAGGTGACAAGCTCCCCAGTCATCATTAGAAAGATGAAAATGCTTTTTAAAAAAGATTGGGGAAAAATTCTAGTCATTTTTCAGATTGATTTATTGTTTAACAGCAAGGTTTTGCCATAATGGTACTAACTTGTTACAGTTTGCAAGGAAATAAAAAAGACAATTATTCTACTAGTTGAAGAGACAAAATGCTAAATTATAAAACGGTGGGGGAAAAACTCAGGCAATTTAAATTTCCTGGCAATGGATCTATAATTTATTTGAGGGATCACAGTATTCTAAGCTATAGACAAATGTATTTTGTGGAGAAAAAAAATTACACTTTGAGTTTCACTACCCAATTTTAGGGGTCAATTACACTGTTATATGTTGTAAAGAATAGTTTTTTTTTATAATGCCACAGTGACTAACCTTGTACACATATTTCAAGTTTGTGCAGATGTACTTTTTTTTTTACATCTTTATTGGAGTATAATTGCTTTACAAATGTTGTTAGTTTCTGCTGTATAACAAAGTGAATCAGCTATATGTATACATTTATCCCCATATCCCCTCCCTCTTGAGCCTCTCTCCCACCCTCCCTAACCCACCCCTCTAGGTGGTCACAAAGCATTGAACTGATCTCCCTGTGCTATGCAGCAGCTTCCCACTAGCTATTTTACATTTGGTAGTGTAAATAGGTCCATGCCACTCTCTCACTACATCCCAGCTTACCCTTCCCCCTCCCCATGTCCTCAAGTCCATTCTCTACGTCTGTGTCTTTATTCCTGCCCTGCCACTAGGTTCATCAGTACCGTTGTTTTAGGGAATAGTTGCTCTCGATCATCACATATAGTACCTATAAGGAATCCTACTCCTGAGTTTTGAATTCTTCTCTTTTCATCTTCGAAAAGCTTTAGCAAATTTTCCTGCCTAGGGGAAATTTCATCAATCTTTTTATCCTCTAATATTTTTGTTGTCATTTATCTACAGTTTTAAATTTTTTTTAATTAATTTTCTTTTTATTGAGGTATAATCAACATAAGAATATTAATTTCAGGTATACAGTGTAATGATTTGATATTTGTATATATTGCAAAATAATCACCACAATAAGACAAGTTAACATCCATCATCATAACATAGTTACAAAATTTTTAATTTTTTTCTTATGAGAACTTTCAAGATCTACTCTCCTAGCTACTTTCTATCTACAGCTTTTTTAATACTTAGAGTAAGAGTTGTGTTTTTCCTGCTGAGTCTCAGAGGCTGAAAATGCTATAGAAATATTTTTTATAATACCTAATCTGAATTTCAAATAATACCTTAATCATTATGCATTTATTTTCAAAGCATTCTTTAAATACATAAAAAAGATTTTTTTTTTTGCATGCAACTAAGAAATACTAATGCAGTGCTTACTGCATTTAGAGCACTATTCTAAACTAAGAGATATATAAATTAAAGAGATGAGACACTCCTTGTTTTCAGAGACAAAAGGAAAAAGAGCTCACAGATTAAATGCTCACAGATGTGAGAGGAAGTATTTATATAGCGTTGAGGTAAGAGATCAAGCCCTGAAGCTAGACTGCCCAGATTCACATCCTGGCTCTAACATTATTACTGTGTAACCTCAGGCCAGTAATTAACTTTTCTCTGCCTCAGTTTCATCATCTGTAAAATGGGATAATAATAATAACCTACCTTATTGGGCTGTTATGAGGGTTAAATGAATTAACACACATGCAGAGCATTTAGATTACTTTCTAGAACACAGTAAGCTCTCTAAGATAGTTCTTACTGTCATGGGCCTGGTGTTTTCAAATTGAATTACTCCTTTAATCTAGAGATTTACCATCTAGTTGGAAAGGCCAAACATTTATAAGAGAACAACTTGAAAGGTTTCACAACCTGGAACCGATTAATAAGTATGGAGAAGATGTGGCATCAAGATGTTACCACAGCAAAGGAAGCAAGATCCAATTCAAGAAGATGGTCAGGAATAGGTAAGAACTGAGTGTGGTCTCAAAGGATAAGCAGAGTGGGTGAAAACTAAGTGTTTGGACAGGTAGGCAAGGAGTGAAAACATGGCAAATATAAAGACTATTAGATTTCTTTTAGAACCAGAAGTTCTTAACACATTCAAGATGATGTAAAATAAGTAAGGACAGAGAGCATGAGCTTTCTGGCTAAAATTCTAAAGCTAGTTGCAGACAGAACCAGTGAGAAAATCTAAAACTATGACTTCCAGCCCACCATTTCATTTGCTACACCAATGTGAGGCAGAATCAGGTTACGTGGTCCTTTTGTTGGTCAATTTTCCAATGTTGAATTCTTGAAAAAAAAATTTTTTTAAGGGGCTCAAGTAAAAACAACTAAGGAAAAACATCAACAACAACAACTCTATACTTTTAGTAGTCATTCTCTTCCTGGGACACACACAGATGTGCTTTTATTTCTAAGTTTTTCCACAAAGACGGCAGGATTTCCCTTGTTTTGAATTAAATCATTGCATGTTTTCATTGAGATAAAGCACACTTCTTACATTCTTTTACTCCTATAACTTGATAATTTATGTTTATGACCCTAAAATCTTAATAATAGTCTTTCTGCTTCTTCATAGCTTCTGCTTCTTCCAAATAGACTAAGGGGAAAGTAAAAAATGCTTTTGTACTTGGTGGATTTATTATCTATTCTTGACAGTTATTAGAACAACTGTAATCTGCTTCTTTTAAATTCAAAAGTTGTTGATTGATTGACTTTTGAAAAGAATGGCCAGGAAGGTAAAAGTATTTAAAAACCTCATGGTATGTCTTCAGAAGTTTGGATTTTGAGATTTATGAAAACTAGGGTAAGGTATTTTTAAAAGAGAAGCATAGCTTTGCTCTAGAAACATTTTTGGCTTTCTAATAGCTTCTTGGGTTCGTTTTCTCAATGTTATTAGAATGAGTTCAATAGCTTCTACTATTTTCTTTCCCGAACCTGCTAAAAAACAGGGAGAAAGCCTCAAGTGTCCCCACTCTGCTAGATCCTTCTAGAGGCAAAATTGTTCCTACATAACTATGTTCCCAATTTCTTTCTTGGGGCAGGAACTCCAAAACCTTCCTAAGAGAAGTTCTCTTAATTGTCCTACGCAGCAAATACTTGTTTTAAACCTACTTTTTACTAAAACTTGGCCTTTTTCCAAGATCAAAAGATTACAGAATTTCTCCCACTCTTTCAAATCATCTGTTTACATTTTGTACTTGTGAAGCTGCCGTTTGAATTTCTGTGATTTTTGAAAAGCTGGACTGGACAGTAGAGGTCAGAGGCTCCCTTACTGCCAAACTGCTATAAGCAGTCACTTTGGAATCTAAAGTCAGATGGGCAAAATGGAGAAGGGAGGCTACAAGTGTCATCAGGTAGCAGGTCCATATGTTGCCTGTTGCGAAGACAGGGACCTTCAGGGTGTTCATTAGGCTAGGTTATCAAGGTCTGAGGCAGTGTACTGGATTGTGGCGGAGACTGTGGAGTCAGAAGGCTTGGGTTCAAATCCCAGCTCTGCCACTGTTCCAGGTGCCTACTGCTATACAACGACCACCCTGAAGCCCATCTCGTATCATTGCTACCTTCTGTTTCTGGGCACTGACTAGGCCCAGTTAGATCTCTCAGTCAGTGACTGGGGCTGGAGTCATCTCAAAGGCTTACTAACTCACATGCCTGGCGGTTCATCTGGCTGTAGGCTGGGTCCTCAGCTGGCATCAGCAGCAGAAACACCACCTATACATGACCTACCACATGGCTAGAGCTTCCTCATAGCATGGCTGCTGAGTTCCAAGGGTGATTGGCCCAGGAGAAGGTCAGGTGAAAGCTGTAGCTCCTTTTACAACCTAGAATCAGAAGTTACCTACATCATTTCTGCTGTATTCTATTCGTCAGGATCACATCTCTAAGTCTAGCCTATATGCAAGAGGAAGACAATTAGACTCCATTCCTTAATGGGAGGAGTGTAAAAGAATTTGTGGAACTTCCTTGGTGGCACAGTGGTTGAGAGTCTGCCTGCCGATGCAGGGGACGCGGGTTTGTGCCCCGGTCCGGGAAGATCCCACATGCCGCGGAGCGGCTGGGCCCGTGAGCCATGGCCGCTGAGCCTGCGCGTCTGGAGCCTGTGCTCCGCAATGGGAGAGGCCACAACAGTGAGAGGTCGGTGTACCGCAAAAAAAAAAAAAAAAAAAAAAAAAGAATTTGTGGACATGTCTTCACACTAGTATAGCCACTTATTAGCTGGAAGAACTCTCTGTTCTTGGCTTTTCTGGTTTGTAAAACAAGGACACAGAGAGTAACTTTCCTCCCAGGTTTTTGCGAAGATTAAACAGGAAAAGAATGGTACCTGATACTCAATATGTTTAAAGCTTAGCACATCACTATGTCTTATGTGGATCAGAAGTGATGCTAACGGTGCCATCAATGATGGTGTAGGTCCAAAGCAGATACAGTCTGGGGAACTGTTACCTTTTCAAACTCTACTGGCAGCATTTGACAAATACCAGTGCCTGTGGTTCTTATGCCTGTAGGAAAATAATTACTATATATGGTCTGAATTCTTGGTTCACCTCATTTTAGCGACAGTTTCCAGGTCAGTCCATTTAAACCTGGCTCCATTTATGGCAATTTATTTCATTATTGGACGAAGTAGTTAGAACCATGAGTAATAATTACTGCGCCTACATTTCTTTTAACACCTTAGCCAAGTGATCCTCACCTCACCCAGTGAGTAAGGTTGGATGAGCACTCTTCCCTCCTCCGGGATGAGGAAACCAGGACAAGGGTCAAGTGGCTTGCTCTAAATTCTACTGTACAAAGAGGCAAGAAGCCAGCTGGAGTGAGAAGCTGGAGGGCCTGATTCTCTGGCTTCCTCCAGCACGCATAAATAATATGCAGATTAACACCCTATCATTGATCATCACCCAGTGCCAGTTAATACGCAATATTCATTTATATATTTTCATATAAATATATACATATAGTTGAAATTTCTTTTTCAATTATCTTTTAATTTCTGTAACAGAGAATTGGCCAGTGTCTACTTAGCATCATGTGAAATTAAGTGAGTTAATAGATATTAAAAAATCTTGTAAATAAAAGCACACTTTGCCACTCAGTACACTCTTTTCCCTTTCGGTCAAATTAATATTTTCCGATATTCCTGGGTATCCAAACTTTTTTTGGTCTAAGGGAGAAGGAACAATTGAGAACACTCCCACTCTCTGCTGACATCTGCCCACAGGTTGGGTTCCAGATTCCCCGCGGCCCCCTTCCTCACCCCCTCCGCCCCGGCCCGCTCCCCCTGGCTTGCCTCTCCAGTTATTGTATTTGTCGTTTGATGTTAATAAATCCGGGAGTGAGAAAGGTAGAAGGGCTGTGCCTTCCGTGGGGCTGGGAGGGACGCCTCTCCTTCCTCCTCTTTTCCACTCCTTGCCCCATCCAGGCTGGCCCCGGGGGCGGAGGCTGCACCCGCGCTCACCGGGGGGCGCTGTGCCGCCGGCACCGGGCGGCTGGAGGTGAGTCGGCTGGGAGGCGGCGGCTCCCGGTCCTGCCGGCGCTCAGAGGGGCGAATCCCAAGCTGCGAGGTCGCCGCCCCCGCCCCTCGGCCGGCCCCTCCGCCCTCGGGGTAGAGGGGAGTGGCCGGGCGCCTCCAGCCGCAGCGCAGCACTTTGCAACGGCAGCGCACTCTGCAGCCGGGCGCGCACTGGAGACCCGGGCGCTGCGCGTCGCGGTGGTGTGGGAGCGCGGGCGCGAGGGGCAGGCAGCCGCTGGGCAGCGTCCGCCGGCAGCGTCCGCCAGCAGCGTCTGGCGAGCAACTGCGCGGGAGCCCCGCAGCCTCGCGGAGGGCCAGCGTCCCGGAGCGCGCCCGGAGAGGGAGGACGACAAGGAGGCGGAGTGGCGTCCGGCGAGGTAGTGCGAGCGCTTTCCTTCTCTCCCCTGCCCTGCCCGCTCGGTCCTTTGTGCCCGGGGTCCCCGTGGCCCCGCCGCAGCTCGCGGGACACGGGTCAGCGGCGTCTGCGGTCTCTCCTCGGGGCCAGGCGGCGCTGCGGCGAGAACCGCGCACGCTGGAGGTCGGGCAGGGTGGTCGCGACTCCGCAGTTGCTTCGGGGGCGGGTGGGAGAGTAGAGGGCGCTAAACTAAGTTATTCTTACTTTGCCCCATCCCCTTCGTACCTGTGGGCAAAGTGGAATTCAGGTCTTCCTGGTGTTCACCCACACCCCTCCATCTCTCTGGCCCACAGCTGTTTCCTGGCCCCCTGATTCTATGGAAGGACACGGGGTGGCCTCCTCCGGGAAGGAAAGCGGAGGGAGAACAATGGGGCGTCCTGGGGAGTGGGGTTCAGGTGCGGCGTGCCCCAGCGGCGGGGGAGAAGGGGCCCAGGACCCGACGGGGCATCCTGCGCGTGCAGCTGAGCTATGCTCCTTTGTTCCGCCGCAGCGGAGGGGGCTGCCTTGGGTCTCGTTTCCTGCCCGGTATGGGATTGATTCACGGTCCTAGAGAGGGAAGGGGAGGGGGCGGGGCTGGAATGGAAACCAGATTAGGAACGGGAGTCCTGGAGGGTTCTTGCCGGGCCGGGGCAGAGGGTCGGGGAGTGGGTGATGTGAGTGCAGTGGAGAGTTGATTACAAACACACAGCATTTTGTCCAAGGGCTTGCTGTGTGGGTTTCTGGAGCTTATTTGTAATGCTTTGTTCAGGCTGCGGCCGAGCGTTTATTGCTTCAACAAGTTGTGTACTTCCCTGACTTATAGGCGCTCTCAGTGTTAGTTTGCTGAAATCAAATCTTCTTAATTACAGTGGAAGAAGACTTTTTTTTGGGCTATAAATCAGGGTATTTGTGTGTATGTATGTGCCTGTGGATCCGTGTTTGTAGCTAGTAGATATTGGCTTGAATGGGTAGGAAGCAGATTTTATAGCATTGATTTTGACATAGAATAATTTTCTCCGTTGTAATAGAGTAAAACAATTTTCCAGGAATGTTTGGGGGGGAAACCACTAGAAAATTAGACATTGCTAAATAAATGAATCAGATTAGGTAACACTGAATTGAAAAACCCTTTACAGTCTTTCCCAGAAAACACATCATACACACCACCCTTTGGGTTTTCAGTTGAGGAGTCGTGACTTCTGTGCTTTCACTCCCCTAATGTGGGTCATCTGGACTAGGAAAGGGAACAGTTGCCACTATGGTGAATGGGAATTATTTTTAGGGGGAGGTAGAATTGAATGTAATGTGTTGGGCATATGTTAAGTGACCCTTTCCTAGATTGGAATCAAGAAGCCCAGGAGGACTGGTTGACCTCGGGAGGGAGCCAGGGTGGATTGAATGATGAGTGTTTTTTGAATGGAGTATTCCAAGCAAAACCGTTTTGGGAGGAGGCTGACATTTCCAGGCATTCATGGTTTGTGCCTATGGGACACTGGTGGAAGGATCCCAAAGCTGGGCTGAAGGTTAGAATTACTGTGGTGATAGTTGAGGAGACATTTAGCTGTAGTAGTCTGGCTGAGGCAGGGCTGGGAAATGACCTAGAGCTGCTTCTTCGACAAGTCTGAGGGCCCACCGGTGAACCACCGCGTTGGCTATTCATTTTAAGACAACCAAGTTTGAAAGTCTCTTAATCTTAGAAGGGGAATGAAGAGCTTACTCCTGGGGAAAAAAAATGTTTCCTGCCCACTAAGCGGTAATGGAAAAGAGCTGTACCAGCTACCGTGAGGGTTTGTCTTTTTCTTGGAGGATGTGGTCAGATTTTCAGGCCAGGCTGGAAAACAGTGGGATTTGTCCTCCAGAGCCATTATGATGTGCAGTTGAGGTGGGATGTTGTCCAACCGTCAAGCTGTTTGTCATTATAACTAACACACTGCCTGGCAAAACATTGTGTCATGGGCAGCGAACAGAGGGAGACTTCCTTCGTTATCGTTGTCTTGCCATTTTGGACTTTTCGTTTATGTTGTGAATTGTTTTGTAAAATATAGCACAATTGGATTCCTCCCGAGTACTCATTGCAATATACATTAACAAAATGCAAAGCATAAGATTACTGCTACCAAAGACATGGATGGGGAAGCCTCTTAAATAGTTGGTCTCTGGCTGCAGGCCGTCGGATGGATTCCCCATGTGTGATGAGGCTGGCTGCAAACTGCACCCTCTTCACGGGATGGGATGAATCATCACTTTGTCAAGCCTGGAGGTAAAGACTGACTCTCCCTGGTTGCTTCGCGGTTATGCAAAGCAACGAGGAGCTTCCGACAACGGTGGGGAAGGAGTGGGGGGTAGGAGTGGGCCAAGAGGGGAATCCTCAGAATGTAGGATGTTAAAGGTTTTTAACATTTGTCCTCCTTTTGGGTGAGATTCTTCTCTTGTCCCCCTCCCTTCTGCTATTTTCAATAGCTGGACCTTTGGATTTTAATTAAACAGCCTAACAGTAGTTAAAACTGTCATTTAGTATTTACTGTGTGAAAAGGATTTTACACACATTATTTTATTAACCCTCACAACAACTTGGTAAAGTGGGTATTATCTCCATTTTACAGTTGAAACTGAGGCCCAGGGAGTTTGGTAACTTGCCTAGTTGTGTAGGTAACTAGTAAGGGGTAGAGGTGAGATTTGAATTCCGATCTCTGATTCCAAGGTCCACACTGTATGGTATGATATCTTTTAATACTAGGAATGACAGCAGTTTGATTATGTGATTAGCCCTTTGCAGATTGCAAATCACTTTTGCATATATTATCATAATTGATTTTTTCAAAAACCACTGTGAGATAGGTTTGGAAGGCTAGATTAGTGACATCGCAACTTTTCAAACTGTATTATTGTTCAAAAGCTTTGCTGTTTGATGGCCTGTGTGAATAAACTTTAAGAGAATGAAACTTTAAAAAGTTAGGCTGCCAATGTTTAAAAATAAGTGTTTTTTCGGGGTGAGGGGACATTTAAAAGTGGTGGAATGGAGTAGCCTTATAGTCATTTGATATTTATTGAAATCTATTTTAGCCCTTTTTATCTCCCAGCCTTTATTAGAACACTGCACTTTGCTTCTTTACTGAGACCCAATGCCAGAGTGTCTTTTTAGAAGAGGAATAAGGAGGGAAGGAATGTGATTATAAAGAGGAAGTGGGACATCAGAATTGGAGTCATACACAGCAGCAGGCCGTAGATTTTCCCAGCACATGCTTTTTGTCCTGGCAGTCGCCTTTTACAGAAGACATTCTTCCTTAGGGAAGTGTCAAGGGTCTTTCTTTACAATATCCTCTGACATCATCACATTTCTGAGCTCTGTGGGAACACACATTCCACAGGATTTCTGTGCTCATCTTTTCCCCACAGGGGAAGTGAACAAGCTTAGGCATCCACGTGCAAGTGGAATGGAAGTGGTATCCGTCCTTGGGGTGGAATGGAGTATGGTGCCAGGCAGGAGTCTCCTGACCTTGACCCAGGGGTGACCGCCGAGTGCAGGAGCAGAGTGGATTCGAACACTTGGCGTCATCATCGATTATTTATGGATTTCTCAGAATGCTCCCGGGCAAATGGAAAAGTCAATATTGGTTTTTTTGTTCCTAAGATAAGACTATGAAGACTGAAAGTTCTACTGTTACTTTTTAATTATTTCAAGCCAAGACATCATTTGGGGTCTTCAGAGACTGTAGTGTAGGTGCAGTAACTTCTGTCTCCTGAGGCCATTAGATTCTCATCCATTGGATATTTAGAGGGGATGCACACACGTGGTCTGCTGAGTTCTAACAGGGAGCACTTTCCAACTTACCAGCTGAGAAGGATGAAGGATGCTCTTCTAACCTGTCATAGGTTTCTTTTCAGTTGCCAGTGTCTTCATCAATTTGTATTGTATTAAGCACACAGTTGATGCAAGGCTAGGCATTAAAAAGCAGCAAAGGAAATCCATTGTGTATCAAAGGATGTAGCAGGGCAGCGCAGTGTGCCCAGAGAGTGGATGTTGGTGAGATGACTGTGACAGCCGTGGTGACCAAGGCCACGCCAACACATGCTACTGCGACAAAAGCGTGAGAGTGGGAGGAACCCAAACAATGCCTGTTCCTTCTTTGTCCTTGGTTTTATTTCCCACAACCTCTGATGGTGCTAAAGGGGTCAGGTCTCTGAACACCTGCCTCTGAAGGCTGGATTGGTTGGGATGTTAGGAAGCCTCTTTCTGGTGAATTCTTTGCTCGAGGAGAGAGGAGAGGATCCTTTTTTGGACCCTGAGGGTGTATAAAGTACCACTCCATGGGAGAAGGTGTTGAATTACATGGTCGGCCCTGGTGTACAGCAAATCCTTGGTGTCCTCCTGCTTTCTTCCCTCCCCACCTGCCAGCGTCCCAACCTTCCTCATCCTGGTTCAGCATGGCTGTTGATTCAACCCCACTAAGGCTGTTCATAGACTTCAGGCATATTTGCATAGTGGACAAGAAATGCCAAGTCCCCAAAGAATTATATTTTGTTACATGACATTCGTGCTGCTGTCAGTAAGTAGTGGGTGCTGCGCTGTGTCATGCTGCGTCCTGGGTTCTCTCCATAGCCTGTTTCATTTAAGCCTCATTGCTCTCCTTCAGTAGGAGATGTCTGTAGTTGGGAGAGTTGGGTAACGTGCCCAGGGCTAGTAGAGATCAAGCCCAAGACTGTGTGCTTTACAGAACAACGTGCTGCCTTGTGGGACAGTGTTCTTGGAAGCTCTGGGCCACTTTAAGGAGTGAGTTTTACAGAGTTAGAGAGTGAGCCCACCCTGACAGTCTCTCTCTTCCTTTGTCCCCTGGAGTCGGGGTTCCTGCGTGTGTCCTTGGTTGGACCAGGGCTGAGGATCTGGTTCAAATGCTTCTGAGTTGCTCTTTTTTTTTCTGGGTCTTGTGCTTGGCAACCCTGCATTATTCTCCTCCCCCAAGTGAGGGGGATGTGGTGAAACAAGATTCAACCTGCCGGTGGGAGAGCAAGGAGCCAGCCCTGCCTGGTTGTCTTTCTCACCCTCTCCTGGTCACTGCCTTTTCTGTGGGAATCTGCTGGCCTTCTGGGGATTTTCAGGGGGTTTGTCTGATCTCTGGTCTCCAGGCTTTTCAAGCACAGTATGCTGCTGGTCATCCAGTCAGAGCTCAGGGTCTGATGCATGTGGATGAATTGGTGGGAGCACCACTGCAGAGCTGGAACTTAGGGGATAAGACTTTGGACAAGGCAAGGAAGAAAAGAATTAGTATAGAATTTATACTCGTCCAAGATAGGCAGTTTTTGAAATTGAGGTCTGGAGATAAGTGAAAATTGACATCCTTCCTTTGCTTATCAGATAAACAACAATGCTGAGCTTCTAAAAATACCAGGTGCCTGGCTTTCCTAGATAGCTTGGAGAGGCAGGAGGAGACCAGGTCTCTGCTTTCCAGGGACTTTCTGATCAATCCTGCCTGGACTCAAGATGCTTTGAAGTTACACAGATGGCTTCATTTTGCTGTGTTGAAATGAAAATACAATTCAAAATTGTACAAGTTTTTAAACTCATAAAAAAAAAAAAGAATTCAGCATCCTTGAAGAGACTTCAGAAAATTGCATTGAAAGGACAATGGAACGAACCAGGTTATTCGTTACTGGTTTCATTATTGTGTGTGTGCATATTATTTGCCTGCTCATTTTCACTGGTTTTGTGAAAGCATTTTCTGCACACTTCAACCCCAAAATTAAAAAGAAACCAAAAACCTTGATTGAAAACCTCCTGCTGGCCCCACTTACTTTTGCCACTGTGCACCTTCTCTCTCCTCCCTCAGTGCTGCTTCCTTTTAAATTCTATATTATTAGACTCTGAAGCGCTATTTGCAACGTTCAGGTTGCAAATAGGCCCAGGTCCTAGCTGCTCGTTCTTTCCTCTGAAAGGGCTTCAAAGGGATCATCACTATTTTATTCATTTTAGAGTCCCTGCCTAAATGCTTTTAGGAAAAGTTTAATTTTTATAAACATTGGGCCTAGGCCAATTTGCATGGCTCGTTTTTTTTTTTGCATTCCTCATGCAGTCTGCTTACAGTTGTAATAAGTAGACTACAGTTTTGATTTACCCCTGATGTGGGGAGCTGTCTCGCAAAGAGTTCTCACTTGCTTGAACTCTTCAGGCTGTTGAGAGGTATTCATAAAAATATATGAACTGCCACATTGGGTCAGATTCAGGAATCTGCTTTCTGCAGAAGCAGAATACTAAGTATTCTGTGACATTGGAGGAGGGGGCTGGAGTTAGACTTTATAGCTTTAGTAGGTTTTGGGGCTCTCTCTTCAACATCTATAATTGCATAATCTCTTAAAAACCTCTCATCCATATATATTTAAACTCATATATTCAGATTCTTGAATTGTTTATTTGTATCCTATATTTAAACATTTCACACCTCCTTTAAAGGTAGAACTTGACTGTATTGGTATTTTGACTTCAAATGTTTAATTTTTGGAATGGTAGAGTGATGAAGTTGAAAGGGCCTTTAGGCCACCATCATAACTACTTACTTGTATCTGAGAACTGCTCAGGCTCAAAAGGTTGACCAGGGTCAGATCTGGCACCGGGCTCCAAGGCTTTTAACTTCTTGCTCAGTTTTCTTTCTAGGGGAATATCTCACTGTCTCTCCAAACCCATCAAAATCCACGCTTAGTGCCCATTACCTAATAGTTGACCGTCTTTGATGTAACTGTGCTAATAGCATTCTTATCATCATCTTGACTTTGGATTTCAGAAGCCTCACCGACTTCTCTATTTTCTGTGACTCTTACATCCATCTAATCAGTTACAGTGTTTGGTTGATTGTTGCCTTTTATTTTCAAATCCTTAAACCTCTATTCTGGTTCAGACCTTTAAAAGGCTGGTTTACTAGAATACAACATTTCCCGAAGTGGGTTGTTCCATGAAAAGTTTGTACACGTTACTGTAAAAAAACGTTCCTTGGGCAAGTAGGTGTTGGTTAAACAACATTTTAAACAAGTTTCTTTAAATAAACTTAAAAAAATAAGTTTCTTCTTTACAGAAGGCGGACTTTTATTTGTGACCGTGCACTGTGGATCTCCAAGAGGGAGATAGGGTATGCACATGTCCCAACTTATGTGACCGGTGTCCCACTTTTTGGCAGGATCATTGTGTAGATAATACTGCTGTAGTCCCTTCATTGTACCGTTTTTAGACCCATCACTGTCTGGCTTTCTGTGGGAATATGTGTTCTCTGTGAGCCATACTTGGTTCTCTCTGAAACATGTCTTCTGCTTTTTTACCTTATTTTTTTCCTGGATCTTTCCTTCGCCCTGGAAGCCCCTCTCTACCTATTACCCCTACGCATCTCTCACAACCCAGCTTTCCTGAACTTGTAGCATTTACTGTTTCACAACTTAAAATGGAGAAAATATTTGAAAGAGTCAAAACATTGGAAGTAACATTGCATACCCATAATAGTTAAATTACTGGAATTCACACAGAATGCCGTTTTCCATATTTGTGTCAGTTGATGAGTCAAACGCACATCACGTTCTTCTCGCTCCCTCCACAGAGGTTAACTTGCACATATATTCTCCAAGCATGTGACTTGTTTATTTTTCAAAAATTTTGTGTTATTGGAATTGCATTCAGTTTACATAAAAATTTAGAGAGAATTGAGATCTTTATGGTCTCATGGCTTCTGGTCTGCAACCTGATATACTTCTCTATTGATTTAGGTCTTTTATGTCCTTCAATGAAATTTTATAATTTATGTGTAAAAACTCTTTCACGTCTTCTGTTAGACTTGTGCCATGGTGCTTTATGGTTTTTATGGTCATTGTGAGCGGAATTGTTTAACACATTTCTGATTGGTGTTGCTGGTATACAGGAATGAGGATTGATTTTGTATTTGTTTATTGATGGGTTCTATTTTTTTTTTTTTTTTTTGGTGGTATGCGGGCCTCTCACTGTTGTGGCCTCTCCCGTTGCGGAGCACAGGCTCTGGATGCACAGACTCAGCGGCCATGGCTCACGGGCCCAGCCGCTCTGCGGCATGTGGGATCTTCCCGGACCGGGGCACGAATCAGTGTCCCCTGCATCGGCAGGCGGACTCTCAACCACTGCGCTGCCAGGGAAGCCCCGATGGGTTCTTGATTGATCACATTTCAACCTGTGTTTGCTATAGGAGCCTGGAGTCGCGTGGTGTTTCTAATAGAGCGTAAAATAACAAACCTGTAATGGAAATGTCATAACTCACCGTAATTTAAAAATTATATATGATACTTTTAGAAGTAAGGGGAGGTGGAGGTGTTTTTTGTTTCTTTAATGCATTCATGTATTCATTCATCAAATGTTGGGGTGCCTAGTGTGTGCCAGGCACTGTACTAGGCACTGAGTCTTTAATGGTGAGCAGAGCAATTGTGTTTCTGTCTTCATGGAATGTGAGGGGAGAGAGACATTGCGGAAGTGAACATAGATATTTATGCCATATTTATGAATTGTGATATTTGTTATGAAGGGAAAGGACAGGATGCTGTGAGAATAAGAAAGATGGGGAGGGGAGACTTTGGATTGGGGGTAGAGGGAGAGCCTGTCTGAGGAAACAGGCATTCATGCAGCTGCCTGAAGGGTGAGTTGGTACTGCTGCAGGAAGAGAAGGATGGTAGAGCTTTCCAGGCAGTGAAGAACGGGCCCAGAAGCCCTGGGGTGCAGTTCTGCTCTTAATGATAGATTGATGGAAATTTTAGTAATTAAGGACTTAAAAAGTGGTACTTCTTAGTAAATCATCATAATAGTGGTATTTAGTAGTGTTTAAGTATGATGACATGAAAATGTTTATTTTTGGCTAGTATGTTCCCCTTCCTCCTCAAATGAAACTGCCCAAGTAAAGAGTGCGCTGCCTCTGTGACGGGGCTTGAGTGGGGCTACTGCCCATCCCCCAACCCTCCCTCTACCCCTTGAGAGCTGCCATTGCCCTGAGTACTGGTGGCTGCTGGGCACACCAACGTCCTGGGTTCTGTACTATTGGACTGGGTCTTGCTCTGAGGTCTGGAGAAGCCCTGTCTCTCCTCCTGGGAGGGCTCTTGAGCAGGGGGGGCCACCTTTGGCCCTTTCAGTGTCTCAGCCCTCTCTCTCCCCTTTCCTTCTGGCACCTTCTCTAGAGACACACTGAGGGCTCTGATGTGAAAAGGGTGGGGAGGGAGGAGGGGTCTGGTCTGAGTTACACACACTTCATTCCACCTAGAATCACCGAGCATCGCGCATCGGTCATCGAGGCTTTGCACCTGGGGCAAGCGCATCAGAGCCCGGTTCTCTTACGTGGCAGTGAGTCCTCGCTCAGTGGGAAGCAGTGTGGTGCAATGGTGCTGGGCTGCGCTCTGGGGAAAGTATTGGGTTTGAAACCTGACTGTTTAGCAGCCCATGTCCTTGGCCACATAGCTTAATCTGTCTCTGCCTCCGTTTTCTCACCTGCGGTATTTGGGTAATAGTAGTGCCTTCTTCCTTGGATTGTAATAAGGATTAAATGAGTAAACACACATATGTCCATAGAATAAACAACGTCAGGCACAGAGCAAGCGCACAGTATAAATGTGAGTTGCTACTCAGTCTTTTCTGAAAATGGATTCCTGGAGTTCTTCCTCCTCTTCCCCCACCAGATATTCAGATCTGTTTGATTCCAAGCAGTGTATATAATATGTGATTTGATACGGGGCTCTAGTTTCTCCTCTGAAAAATATATAGGAAGAAAGATGGCAAAGAAACCAAAATGTTAACAGTGATTGTGTTAGTGTAGTAGATAGGGATGACTTACTTTTACAACCCTCTTTAGTTTCTGCATTTTCTGTAATCTGGTTATGTTAGCTCTGAACTAATAATGATACCAAAAAATCTTATGAAAAAGCTCAGGCTGCAGTTGCCTCAGCGGTTCACTAAAGTGGAGCCGAAGAGGGTGGCATGCCTGGGGTCTCCCTGCTCTGATTGTATTTGCAGGTGGAGTAGTTTCCCATTTATGGTTACAGTTGCAGGAACGCAACAGTATTTAAAAGTCTTCAGCAGAAGCATCCCAGGAAGTTAGAAGATGGGGATGTGGATCCTTGTGAAACTCTTCTTTCTTTGAATGTTACTTTTTCTGTCATTATTTTCCCTTTGTTGTCTCTTGCTCTGCTCCCTGAGAGTGCCTCTGGCCATCTGTTACTCTCTTTGGTCTGCTTTTACTCCCCTCCCCTTGAAAACCACTCCTTTCAATACCCCATCTTTCTCCTTTACTTGCTTGTCACATGGCAGTGATGCACACATTGCTACAATTCCAAGTAAAGACTAAATTTTATTTCTTATTTTTAATCGTAAAAATAAATGTAACTTTTCACCCTCAAAAACCTACATTAAGTTGCCTTTTGTTTACTCATACCTGGAATTCATGAATTAACTTACTAACTCACTAAAGTCTAGGGGAGTCTGTGATTTCCTAAAAGCACCAAGAATCTTGGGGGACTTGGGAGACTGAAAGGAAGGGGAGATTAAGGGGATACTGAAGTTGAATTTTTTCTCTTATTTTGCTGAGGGTCATCTGTGTGGCTACCATTTAGTTATGTCTCCAAATTTTTAAAGTTTTCCAAACCGAAAGAACCGAATTCTGGAAAATTACCAAAATACATTTTTTAGAAAGAGAACTTTGCCAAATTTGACACATTTCCTTAAAAGCCCATTGATTTCAGTTACCTTTTAAAAAGTTCAGTGAGCTTTCCAGTTTTCCTTTCATGTGCCTCTTCTTGAATAATTGTGAGTGGAGAAATGGGCTTTCCTGCTAAGTTTGTTTTATCTACAGGAATTTATTTTTAAGCAGTGGCTTTCTGTAAGTATCTCAAAATTATACCGACATGGATTTCAAAGAAAGTATGACAGCATGTTGCTACTCAACAGAACAGCTATTTACTTGAGAAATATTGCTAATTTCAGTGAGATTTCACAGTTGAATGTAAAATCTAGTAGAGGGGATTTAAATTAAGGGATACCTTCCTATACCTTATTCCATAGTTTGTAGTGTTCTTCATCTCCAACCACAAATGCCTAATTTGAACATAAATATTTATGCGCATTCTTTCTCTGCTGTAAGGAAGCCTAGTTTAGTTGGGGTAAAATCTGGATTTATAGGATGGGTATAACTAGGATTTAGTATTCACTATTCAAAAGGATTCATCAGCAGAGTACTTTAAATTAGAAGCAACATGTGTACCACTATTGAGTAAGGCAGCAGTTGTAAAAGGTCTGTATTATCACAAGCCCACTAGGTACAGACGTGATCTTGCATCTTGTCTGTTTCACTTCATATACCCCAATACATGGAGGAAGAGAAATCTGTTGGGTTTAGCTGACACGTGCGTGCCACAGGTGTTGAGAAATAATGGTAAAACTGTCAGCCCAACCTTAATACTTGCTGTTTGTTGCAATTGAAAAAAGAAACAGAAAAGTATAGGTAAACTGCTACAGGAGACATGTGCCGTTATACATCCTTTGGGGTGACCTGTTTCGTATCTCATGGACTCTGGGATGGAAGAGTTGACAAGTTCTCTCCTTGGATGGGAAAGTGCCCCTTCCTTACCTGGCAGCCAGCGAGCCTGTCAGACCCTGGGTGCAGCGGGGGCTTCACCTTCTGTGATTCCGCTTCCAGCTTTGCACTTGCCCTCTTGGCAGCAGCTCGTGTGTGGTGATCTTTTCTTACGAGAACAGTTAATGACCATGGCAGATGCTGGGAGCCCACTTCTGCAGTTTTGCAGCTGTTTATGTGTCCAGTTGGACTTCTTGAAAGAATTAATTTTTAGGATCTCACACTGAGGGCTACAAGTATAATAGGATTTAGGGGGGAACGTTATTTTGTGGGAGTTAGTTTTGGATGTTGTAACAGATGTAACATGAAGGTAGCGTGGCAGCTGAAGGGGATCCTGTAGTAAGATTCCCATTTATCCTGAAACCAGGCAACTCGGAAAGTCCAAGATTACTAACACTCCCTTTTGGATATTTTGTACTAAAAAATCATCTTAAGAAGAAACTTTACAGGAAGTTTGGAAAGTGGAACTAAAAAAGACTCTTCTTGAGTTAACTAACTCTTAAAATATCAACTATGGTCATTTCTGAGTATTCCTTTCCAAGTTTTCTATGTGTATATTTTGGAATGATTGTAATCATAGAGTTCATGTATTTTCTGTGCTGCTGTGAGTTTCGAGATACATTTTATAGTTGTGTTATTCCACTGAGCACTGTAATTTCCTGAAACACCTCTTTTTTATTGGGCATTTGGGTTGCTTCCACCACTTTGCTGCTGTAAATAATAATACCGTGATGAACGTTTTTGTGCATATAACCTTTTCTCTATTTTGGGTTATTTTCTGATAGTAGCTGTTGAGAATGAGCTGACTGGGTCAATGATTGTGGTGACTGTTGTGATGTACCCCTCTTTAAGCAGTGGGCTGGATGTAGTGACTGGATTGGAGGGGGCAGGGGAAGTGGTGGTCTGGGATGACTCCCAAGTTTCTGGTCTGTGTGATGTTGGGTATGGTCGTCACAGACAGGCTGAAGGGGGTGGGTTCCATTTGGGATGTGGGGCCTCCAGGCAGAGAGGGAGGTTCAGCAGACGCTGGGGCTCAGGGACAAGCCAGGGCCTGAGGTCTGGATGGAGGGACTACCAGCATCTTGGTGTGGTCGAAGCTGTGGATGTTGTGAGGATCACTTGGAGGGCGGAGGGAGAAGCAGGGAAGGTGGGTGATAGAAGTCTGGGAGACCTTATTTTGTGACAAGTGGAGGAAGGAGAAGCCACTAAGGAGAATAAGGAGTGGTGGGGTGGGAAGTGAAGAGCCAGGGAGACGTGGCCAGAGGGAAGCCAGGGCAGGAGAGAGTTTTTTTCTGTTTTGTTTTTTTTCTTATTTGCTATCTATATATCTTTGGTGAAGTGTCTGTTTAGGTCTCCTGCCTACTTTTTTTTTTTTAACATCTTTATTGGAGTGTAATTGCTTTACAGTAGGAGAGAGTTTTAAGGAAGGAGTTCGCGGGCAGCAAACAGGTGGTGACGTTCTACTTGAAGATGTTTCAGTGGCACATGCCGAGTGAGCTGTGGGTGCCTAGGAAGGGTGGCAACTGTCAAAAGGTAGGCTGTGTCAAAAGCTTAGCGGTGGAGGAAGAGAGAAGTAGCCAGTCTTACCAGGGCTTATAGGACAGTATATTAGTCTGCGTGGGCTGCCGTGACAAAATGCCACAACTGGGTATCGTAAGCAACAGAAATACATTTTCTCACCATTCTGGACGCTGGAAGTCCAAGATCAAGGCGTCAGCAGGTTTGGTTTCTTTGAGGCCTCTCTCCTTGGCTTGCAGATGGCCACCTTCTCACCGGGCCTCGTATGCACATCCCTCAGTCTGTGTTGGCTGTGTCCCTGTCTTCTCTTTTTATAAGGACACCAGTCATGTTGAATTAGGGCTCACCCTTATGGCCTCATTTTAACTTAATCACCTCTTTAAAGGCCCTGTCTCCAAGTACAGCCCCATTCTGAGGTACTGGGGGTTAGGACTTCAACATATGAATTTGGGGAGGGGGGTGACACAGTTCAGCTCCTAACAGATGGATTCTAGGCCTGATGACACACTTATCCTTTCTCCTTCCTCCGTTCCTCCCCCCGAACACACACACACACGCTGTTGACCCTCTGCTGCTTCTCATCGTACTTGGCTTTGGTGACCCATGCTCTGGTCTCATCTCCCCCTGGTCCCTTGGTGTCCAGGTTCCGTAGGGTTTGGGCCTTGGCTTTCCTCTCCTGCTAGAAGCAAGTTGATTTATTTGTCTTCATCTCCTTCTCAACTATAACTCAGTTTCAGGTAGCAAAGTATTAATTCTCTGAGGTATAAAAAGTTGTGTCAGGTTAACCCTGTAGTAAATTTTATTTGATGATAAGACTAAACCATTTTGTAATCTTGTCCTCGTGGCTGCTTATTTCACAGCTTAAAAGAAAAACAAAACAAAACAGTGGGAACATTGATTTAGGTCAAGGTTCAGTCAAAATTTATATTTGAGTTTATCTCATATTTTACAAATTAATATTGTTGTTGTTGTTTTATCCCCTTGAGTTTGGTCTTGGATTCCTTTTTTCCCAAGAGCCTATCTTGGTTAAAATAAGACTGAGTGGGTAGCTATCCCAGTAGTGCCTGGGGGCAGAATTATTTGGGTAGGTATGGTATTACTGCCTTTTTTTCCTTCAGATGTGGCTTTTTATTTTTTGGAATTAAAACTGTATAGAAGTTATGATTATCCTATTTGATGCTGAGGAGGGAGGCTTTACATGCATGGTGTTGATGAGGGAGTTGGGGTTAAATTGTGGGTATATGTTATTTAAACTGTGGTTGGTTGCACTGGGGTTTCTGGTGTACATGTGTTTACATGGTGTTTCTCTCAATAGTCTATTGAAATATATCAGTATGATTTCTACGTAAAAGTTCATATTTTTATTGAAAAGGCTGACTATCAGATTTCTAAAAGTGTATAAATTACGGATAGATTTACTGTTTGGCCACCTAAAATAGCACCCAGATTTTGCTGGGCAACCTGGAGAGGAACATTTATCTCTGTCAACAGTTTTAAAAGAAGTACATAATTTTAAAGTATGAAACTCAAATTTAGTTTTTAATAGTAACTTATGTGTTTATTCTTTCTATCTTTAAGAGGCAGGTTATTGGAATGAGATGTGACCTTGTACTCTTGACTCTGTGTCTGGTTGTGGGTTTGAAGTGTTATTTTTGTGCTTGCTTAAATGACTTAGGCACTTCTGACTATACATTTGGGACAGAATAAATATGGTAGTTGGATATGGTTTTGAGAAACCAACCAGATTTTTAACCTGGTAATACGATAGTACTATTCATTCTTTTAATTGTCTAGAGGCTCATGGCTTTAGAAAACTCTGTGAGCTCTTAGGGACCTCCAGATTTGCTGGATTAGTGGGTGTTCTTTTCCTTTGTCAAATATATCAACTGATGTCCATGATACAGTAAATGCCCAGAGTCAGAGGGCTACCCTGTAGTGTGCTCTTGAGTTTTTGTTCCTACCAGTCTATGCTTATGTGGACTCAACTGTGTTTATTCCCAAGCCTGTTTATGCCAATTGTACTTATTATTATATTTAATATAGTGATTTAAAATATACGTGCAAAAAGAATTGTTTCTATGAATATTCATGTGAATGTTTGTTTGTAAACCACCTCATAAGTTTCTAAAAATGATTTAGGAGTAACTGAAATAACTAAAGGATTTGGAGGATCATAAACTAAAAGTATTCCCACTAATATTGTTAGTCATTCAGGATAGGTAGATTCATTTGCGGTTATGTAGAACCTGGGAATCTTAGTGACTCAAACGGTAATGCACACTCACACTGGGTGGCCATTGTAGGTCAGGTGGGGGTCTGCCCCATGTTGCCCTGGCCCTCACTCCAGCGCATAGTCTGATGGAGCTGTGCCCTCTGGAACATTGCTGATCCCAGTGGCAGAGGGAAGGGCGGACGTGAAACCTTTATGGCCATACGCCTGAATTCAGCAGTTCAGGGATAGATGGTCTTCCCACAGAGGGATTATCGAGCATTTGTCAGGAGTAGTGCAGTCCACCCTGCACTGCGTCCCAGGTGTCTTTACAGCCTCACTCTTCTTTAAAGAAAGTAGACTTGGAGGATGAGGCCATGAGGATGTTTTACAAGAGACCACTGGGTACTACAGTCAGTGGACATACACTCAAAAGGCCTCAGCGCTACAGAAAAAGATTGGAAAATATATATTTTTATAGGATTTATTTAAAATAATAGGTTTAGGTATGTATCGTTTACTTATGACTTCCAACATTAACTGACCTTTAAAAAAAAACAACCAGCCAAACTGTCAATCATTAGGCATTTGGATGAGAGAGCCTCTACATGAGTCTTAAATCCTCCTCTCTCTCTTGCGCCCTCCATCAAATTAGTTTCCCACCTTTTATGATATATTTGTCTGTTAGTTCTCTTGCACTTATCCTCATTTCATTTCTATTAGTTCTACCCTCGTTCTTATTCCTGAACTTCTAGATCTGTGCCCCAACTGAATTCCCTACTGCTAGCTTGTACAGTGCATTTATGCAAGTAGGAAAAGGTGTCCTTTAGGGCAAATCCAGTCCCTCAGGAGCTTGACTTGATGTCAGTCCCCATATTCCCTCTTGGCTGGCCCATTTTTATGCAGTGCACAAACTGAACAACTGCACAGAGCAATCCTACTCCCTGCTTCTAGTCACTCTCCCAACTAATTCAGACTATTGCCTGATCAAATAAATCTCCTTAAAATTTTTGTTGTCTCTGTGCCAGCTCAAAAATTGATGACTCCCAATCATCTATAATGGCTGTCCTCAACTTTATTTTCCATCAGACCATCACCAGTGACTGTGGATCACACTTGTTGCCTTCTGGATGCACTGATGTCAGTAATGACAGAAGTGTAGACAGATGAGGCAGGCTGTGTGATGCTTCCCTCTCCTCTCCCACCCATTCCCACCCCCTCAGCCCGCACTCTCAGACTTGCCTCAGCTTACCTTTCCTTCCAGCTTCATGGCCCAGCAGGGCACGACACCAGCTGTCTTCTGCTGCCATTCTGTCTAGACACCATCTTCTGAATATGTCTTGTATCTCTTGCTTTCAAGTTCTTTTCCGCTTAATCACATCCTGCTCATCCTCAAAAAGGACCCTCAAGGTCAAGTTTCAGCTCTTCAGCCATCCTTCTCTAATCCTCCTAGACCATGATAATAGTTCACCTCTAAACATAGATGGTAGGCTCTCACTTCTTCTTTTTGTGGTGAATCATCTGCCCTAGGTGAGCACTTGTTTTATTAGTTATATTGCTCTTAAGAATTTTTTTCCCCAACTAGCTTGCTAATGACTGGGGAGCAGTTGATGTGTCTCTAATTCTTTCTTCTCCCAGTGCCTGTGCATCCTAGGTGCATAGGTCAGAGCAGGAGGCTGTGCCTGGTTAATCATATAATTCAGTTCTGGATGGAAGCTGACGCTGCTTCTGCCTAGCCACAGGATATTGACCTACTTTTCCCTCCTTATCTGTTTGTAAAATATTTGTTGAACGCGGTGTGTTCTCCCGGTCACAATGAATGTTGTCTCTCCCTTTCATATGTACTAAATGCTAAAGTGCTAGTTAAATCAGTGGAAAAAACAATGGAGAAGAAAAGTTGGTATGTAGTTTTAATTTCTAAACCTTATAATTATGTCATTTAAAGAGAACGCTCTGTAGTTTTTATATCTATCTACCTACCTACCTATTGAGAGACATGATTAAGGGTAGAGTGTAAATTTTAAGTTTTTAGGCCTTTTGATTTGATGCTTTACAATATAACAATGTGGTATTTTGAAAATCTTTTTTTCATAAATTACTTGTAGAAGGAAATGAACTTTTCTTAATCAGCCATATACAGGGTAGTGCACTATTAAATGTTTATTTCTTACCAAAACTTCCGTTGGGAAAATTTATTGTATGGTTCTATACTTGGTCAATCTGGTTAACAATTGAGTTTTGTATAGCTTTACAGGTTAAGTGCGTGCTCTATTCAAGGGAAAAAATATGTGTTTATATGTTGGGGGCATTTGTATATATGTATCCTTATGTAAATATATGAAATAATTGCTGCATCCTACAGAACTTTTGGAAATTAACAGAACTATTATTAAAATTTAGTTTACATTTATCAATTTAAATTTAGTAAACATAGATTTTGTTAAACATTTTAATTTGTGACTTAAAAAGGGTTATTTAGTTATGGCATGTCTCGTAAGTTGCTTTGCTGAATTGTGTATTTTTTTAGTTCTTCGTAAACACTTTAGAATGTGTTTAGAGATATGGAAAAATTATGGTGCTTTAAATTCCAAATGAGAAAAACTAGAAAAAAATTAACCGAGAAAATACTTCCAAATTCGAATCTGATTGCTGATTTTAATCAACTTAGGTGAAGTAACCCACTGCAATTTCGCTATTTTTTCTAAAAATTCTTTTTCAGTGACAAAGTTGTTATGCCTTCTCAATTTACATTATCAGTGTCATTTTGGTAACATCTTAGCTATTTTTGTTTGATCGATTCTGAACTAATAAACATTCATGAAGCCCTAACGTAAATATATAAACATCTCTCTCTTTGATTACGTAGTGTATTAGACTTTATTTTAGTGGATAACTGCTTGAGGAAGCTTCTGAGTTTTTATTATTCCAAAAATACTTTTTCTTAACCACAAGCACAGAGGCATTACTGAAGATGTATTGTTGAGAGATGCACATTTTTCTTTTACTGTATAGGTTTCTTTTTTAAAAATTTTATTGGAGTATAGTTGATTTTATATGGGTTTTTAAATTTGTAATTTGAGATCCCTTTTTGCTTTCTTAACTAGATGCATTTGTTAAAAAAGCCAGTGCCATTTTGCAGCTAACCATGTAGTTGTAAACAGAGAGAGAACACATTCACGTGTACCTTGATGCCTTTGCTCATGGTGATGCTGTTGATCTTGTGCATTTCCTTCTGTGCTGTGTATGGTTAGACCCTTAATACATTTTTTTTGCTGGTGAGGTCAGAATAAAGAGAGCTGCTTTCCTTTACCTCTGTGTAGATGTCACTGGGAAAGTTTCTTGTGGACTGGCATTTTTGGTTTTTAACATTCTTTGTAACCAGATCCAGGAGGCTTGCGCACCCCAAATGAAGGAAGTCAGTCTTTGCAGAGTTGAGCTTTTTTTTGGTTGAATCAGTAATGATGGAAGCTGGGACAGGATCTTAGGAGATGATGTATTCGACCCCTTTGTGGGGAAACTGAGGCTCAGAGTTGGCAGTGTGCCTAGGATCACACTGTGCGCTAGCTGCAGAACTGAGTCTGCAATATGGCACTTGTCGGTTTTTTTCTGGAGCCACTGTGGTGGTCATTCCAACCTCCGGTCTGTTGCAAAATGCAACAGCTGACATTTCCCGGAGAGATAACTTGCTTCCTTACCCCAAAGAGTGCACTAAATTCAATATATTTCCCTCCATTGTCACTGAAAAGAGCCTGAATGACTGAAAGGTACCTTTTTAAAAGAAGGTAGTTTTGCTCTGGTGTACCCCAGGCTATTTTATGTGAGAGTCTTTGTTCAGCCAGATGTCTTCAAAAATTGATTTATAGGGACCCCCAAACTGATGGCTACAAGAAAGCCTACTTGGGTGGCTCCTAGGTGCAATTCACCGTACTTTGAATTATAAGGGAACATCTTGAGTGCTTGGATGGTCTGATCAAGTATGAAGAGAGCAGAAAGAATCACTGTACAAGCGATGTAAGCAGGGGGAGGGGGCAAGGACAGGAGGACTTGGGTGAGCGTATTAGCATGTGGGACTAGACTGGGACCCTCTGATTAACAAGCCAATTCATTTGGAAGGAAACTTGATTTTCCCCAGGTGACTGTATTGTATTTAATGACCACTGGTGGTATTTGGGATCCGCACACCGGCCAGGAACCAGTCAGAGCTGTCAGGTGTGCCAGTTACATGTGAGCCGTTTTACGTTCATCTAGGGGTTCCAGGGTGTCAGGTTTGCCAAACTAAACACGTTTTTATTATTGGAATATTTTTTAATCTGCATGAGGGAACAAATTGAGAGGACTGTGGGTTATAATTAGCACATCCCAGTGCAGCTGAGTTTGTGTTTCTGGCTATAACAGTGGTTTAGAGTTTTTGGCTACTGTGTCCCACAGGAACTCATAGGCCTTTTCAGACGTTAGCTCATGAGTTCTCGTAACATCCAGTATAGGACAGCATGACCATAGGTTCCCCCTAAAGCCAGGATGGCTTGCCCTACATTCTTGACCTTCTAGGATTTTGGCTGGTGAGGGTACCATGCTTGGGGAGGGGGTGGAGAGGGAGGGCTGGGGGTGGCTTTCAGACCCAGTCTTGGGGGTGGGTGTCATTCTCTGAAGTCTCCCTGCCCTTCAGCAGTTGTTCCTGCCATGACTCTGCACAGCTTCCTCCAGGAAGTGACGGTGGGGACAGTGATGTTGGCTGCGTTCCTCCTCCGGGTTGAACTCCATGGGGTGTCTATTTCAAATGAGGCAGTGCTTGAGGTTATTTGCATGGACACACCTGCCAGAAAACAGCAGGGAAGAGTAGGGGAGCCCTTCAGGATCAGGAGAAATGGGCATTGCGAAGGGAGGGAACTAACATCTGGTGAGAGCCTCTCGGGAGTCAGGCTTTGCTTTCTCGAAAGAGAAAGTGGGGCTTCCCTGGTGGCGCAGTGGTTGAGAGTCCGCCTGCCGATGCAGGGGACACGGGTTCGTGCCCCGGTCTGGGAAGATCCCACATGCCGCGGAGCGGCTGGGTCCGTGAGCCATGGCCGCTGAGCCTGCGCGTCCGGAGCCTGTTGCTCTGCAACGGGAGAGGCCGCAACAGTGAGAGGCCCGCGGACCCCCCCCCCCAAAAAAAAGAGAGAAAGTGGAGTGGATGTTGTCATCCCTGAATTTTTAGATCAGAAACTTGAATTCCATAGATGAATTCCCTTGGATTCGAGCTTGGGTCAGTGATTCAAAGCCTGTGCTGTTCCATGTTGGGGTGGATCAAAAGGGAATTTCTCAGTCCTGGAAAATTCTTGCAGCTAAACTTGTAGAAAGTTACTCTTTCCCAAGTAAAGCTTCTCTTTAAAAACTGTGGAATATTCTGACCTTTGGTGACTTAGGAATTAGATTGAAGGGTGTGTGTAATATTAGTATAGTAAGTGTGAAAGCCTACTGTCAGAACAGATAGGAGAGCTTCCTCACCCTGGCTCTTCCAGAAACCAGATGTGCAACATCTGCTGGGTCCATTTCTGTCTCTTAAAAGAAGGTTTTGCCTGGGATCCTAAGAAATTTTGCTTATACATCAGAAGAGATAGTTTGTAGTAATCCAAAACCTTCAGTGTTGTCATGGCAGCCAGTTATTTTTGACTCAAAAATCTTTCCAATTAGTCTAGATAATACATTTTTCATTTCCACTGTTAGAAAAAAACTTTTTTTTAACCTGTCACTTTATGAACTGTAAAGTTCTATCTAGATGCTATCTTTCAAATCCTTAATAACTGGACTGTGCCCGGGGTTGAGGGGAGCCCAGCTCCTGGTTGATGGCTTTGGTTGATATGGCTAGCCTTTCTCTACCCGGACAGAAACGAACCTTGCCCCTGACACTGAGTGGTCCTGGCCCGTCTCTGCCTATTCAGAGGAACTCTCTGGGGTGTGAACTCTTAGGTACCCAGAATGTTGCATTAATTGCCTTTCGCATTCACAGAGCTTTTTAAGATTTGAGTCTGACTTTATGGCTTAGGGGCTTCCGTATGCTTTTAGCTGTTTATTTTCATTCCCAGTTCAAATCTGTTCCATTGTATCATTGCCTGATAATTTAATGTCCTTTGTGTTACCCATAGTTTGAACTTAAGACAATAGTTATTGTATGGAAACTGCCCAGTAGTTGGGCCTGTTTTTCCCTAAATCCAAGATTGTAACAAAAGCCCTCCTACTAGCAGTCTATTATATATTCTTAACAAAAAGCTTTAGAGAAAAGTGGGTAAAACCTCAGTATGTAGTGGTGGAACACAAGATTGGAAAATCAGATAACTATGTGAAGTAAATGCCATGAATCGATATACCCTGTCTAAGCTTCTCTAAGGAAGTGTGTTGATAGGAGTGAGAATTGGCATCCCCTCTGCCTTTTCGCAAAAGCATGTCACGGCCCACTTTCTCAATCTCTGGGGAGCCCTGCAAAGCACCCCGAGTGGTTCTGTGTGGCCCACTAACCCCTTCTCCTTTGAGAACCATGCTGCTTGAGTAAATTGTCCTAAAGGATGCAATTTTCATTCCGCTTGCCCTTAGCTTCGTAAATACCGAGAAAGTGTCTCACCGTTCGGTTTCTAACCCGAGTCTCTCATGATCTTTCCCGTTCTTGGGGAACCATGCAAGGCTGTCTGACGGGAAGGGGAGAGATGATGGAAACAGCCCTGGAAGGAAGAGCACGCGGTGTCCCTCTCACACGCATCATCTACCTGCTCCGCACCCCAGTGCCCTGTGAGCCAGCCCCCTCGGCCAGGCAGCGGGGTCTTCACACATGGGGAGCTCAGGCCTTCTCCAGGGGCCGGGGGAGACCAGCAGGCTAACAGCTGTGCTGGAGGAGTAGGGCTTGTTCAGAGCATGCTGTCTATGGGGCAGCGCTGCTGACACTGGTTGAAGTCGGGGGATTTATTTAAGACAAGCAGCTCAGCTGAACCACTGTCAGGATCTAAAGCAGCTTTTCTGTCTGTCCCAGGTGGTCCTTCTTGTGAGGTTTGCCTTAGGGGGCAGGGGAACTTGGTTGGGGAGAGATGAGACGGAGGAGGAGGATGTCTGGAGTCCGGCTGTGGAGTCATGTCATCTCTGATAAGGAATTTTTTTTATTGAGGTAAAACATACATATAATGTAACACTGACCGTTTTAACCTTTTTAAGTGTGCAGTTCAGTGGCATTAAGTACATTCGCATTATTGTGCAACCATGTACCTGTTAAACAGCAACTTCCCGTTCCCTCCTCCCTCAGCCCCTGGTAACCACCATGCTAGTTTCTGTCTTCATGAATTTGACTGCTCTAGGACCTCATATAAGTGGAGTCATACAGTGCTTGTCCTTTTGTGACTGGCTTCAGTTAGCATTATGTCCTTAAGTTTCATCTGTGCTGTAGCATGCGTCAGAGTTTGCTTCTTTTCTTAAGGCTGAATAATATTCTGTTGTATATATATGTCACATTTTGTTTTGTGAATAATGCTGCTTTGAATGTGGGCGTTTGAGTCTCTCCTTTCATACCCTACAGTAGAATTGCTGGGTCGTATGGCAGTTCTCCGTTTCATCTTTTTGAGCATCTGCTAAGGCATTTGAATATTAGCTTAAAGACACTGGAGAGTTATTGAAGGATTTAAAGCAGGACTTACCTGATCAGACTGTGATTTAGAAAGGCGACTTCGGTGGTGTGGCCCATGGATGGGGGAAGGAGAGGGCTGGCAGAGGCTGTCGGGGAGACCACTTAGGAGATGTTGCCTTCAGCGTGAGAAATAATGAAGGCTGAGCTGGGGCAGTCACAGTGGGGAAGGGCGGGGAAGGGATGGAGTGGGAGTGATTAAGCTGATATAATCAAGGAGATAGGTTGGCTGTGAGGGAAGGAAGAGACAGGGAGAGGCCAAGGATGGGAATCTGAATCAGTTGTGGCTGTGGAATTTAGGGGGAGTGGAAGGGTTTTGTTTTGCTTTTGTTTTCTTGTATTTTGGTGTGTGACGATACAAGAGACAAATTTTGGATGTATTGTGTACATCTTTGTGCGCCGAGATGTTAGACACAGCCAAGTGGTAGAGATGATTGGTGGGCGGGCTGTTGATAATGTGGGTTGCTAATTTGGGGGAGGGGGAAAAGCTAAAGCACAAGGGGGCAGATGGCCATGCAATTTGGCTGAATTTAAAAGTGTTGGGGATATTCTTGGTGTAGCTCCATGGTTTCATAGCTCCTGTGGATCTATTTCACATTCCTGCCTGAGGCAGAAATATTGATATATATGAAAATTTGTAACACCAGAAATGATGGCCAATTCATTGGTTATAAAAATCAGGTTTTGGGACTTCGCTGGTGGCACAGTGGTTAAGAATCCACCTGCCAATCCAGGGGACACAGGTTCGATTCCTGGTACTGGAAGATCCCACGTGCCTGCGGAACAACTAAGCCCATGTGCCACAACTACTGAGCCTGCGCTCTAGAGCCTGTGAGCCACAACTGCTGAGCCCGTGTGCCACAAATACTGAAGCTCGCACGCCTAGCGCCTGTGCTCCGCAACAAGAGAAGCCACCGCAATGAGAAGCTCGCGCACCGCAACGAAGAGTAGCCTCCGCTCGCCGCGACTAGAGAAAGCCCGTGTGCAGCAACAAAGACCCAACACAGCCAAAAATAAATTAATTAATTAAAAAAAATCTGGTTTTGTAAGGATTCTGATGAATCCAAAAGGATTTAAACTAAAGCATGAGAGTGTTGGATTTGTCTTATGTTCTTTTTGCTCATCTACATTTTCTGATTTTTTTTTCTATAGTGAACATGTATTGCTCTGAAGCATTAAAAGGGTCATTTGAAATTTCAGAAGTGGCCTATTTTCTTGTCTTAACCCTTTTACTGGACTGTGAGCTCCTGGGGGTGTATAAGAGGAGGAAGTACCATGATTTTTCACAGTGTGTCCCTAGCACTTAACACAATGCCAGGGACCAACAGAGCTCTATACTGTAAATGGTGGTTGAACTGAGTTGAATGGAAATTTAATCAAACTTTTCTCAGAGATGAGATTCCATGCTATTCTGAAAGATCTGGAAATTCCAGTGTTTCTCAGTCACTTAGGCCATTGCATTAGGTACGGAACCGGAACCGCATCCTATAGACTTGGTCCCACTTTTACCTTTGTCTTGCCATCAGGATTTGCTGAGTCTTATTTTGTTCATGAAGTCTTGCCACATTGGCCTTGTTTTCTTACTTAAATGTGTTTCTCATGTTATTCTTAAAAGCATTAGCAATGTCTTTGGGAGCCAAATAGCTCAATTCTGTTTCCTGTCCTTTGTTGATAGTAATATGTTTTTAGAGGAATGGATCAAAGCGGCTTGAAGCCGCAGTCATTATTTTGCCTTCTGGTCTGCTTTGACAGAACCAAGCAACCAAGGATGGCAGCTGTGAGAATGTGCCCTTATTGAATGAATCAGTTGTCAACTGTAAATTTGCATACTTGTTCTCCTTTTGTGTTTCTGTGAATGCCTGCCATATGCCAGAGGCTGTGCACTGTGCCTTTGGGGAGAGAAAGATGAATAAGGGTGACTCTGGACACCAAGGAGCTGATTCTCCAGAAAAGGGTCTAGGATGCATACATGACCACCCTACAGGCAGGTTAATGAGGGGAACTCGAGTCAAATAAGAACAATTGTTACTATGCTAAGCAGACGCCCTGAAGGTGCTGCCTCTGATGTGTATTATTAATGACATTATAATAGACGTGTTTCAACTGTCCCCATTTACAATTACCAAAGCAGTAGATAATCTCCTTTCATTAAGTTTTCCTGCAAGTGGCTTTAATGGCTTTGCTTTAAAATTTCCTTCAGATTTATTTATTATTTTTTATTTATTTTATTTATTTATTTTTTTGGTGGCGCTGTGAGGCTTGTGGGATCTTAGTTCCCTGACCAGGGATTGAACCCAGACCCACGGCAGTCAAAGCACCGAGTCCTAACCACTGGACCTCCAGGGAATTCTCATTATTTATTATTATTATTATTATTATATATATTTTTTTGCAGTACGCGGGCCTCTCACTGTTGTGGCCTCTCCCGTTGCGGAGCACAGGCTCCGGACGCGCAGGCTCAGCGGCCATGGCTCACGGGCCCAGCCGCTCCGCGGCATGTGGGATCCTCCCGGACCGGGGCACGAACCCGTGTCCCCTGCATCGGCAGGCGTACTCCCAACCACTGTGCCACCAGGGAAGCCCTATTATTTTTTTAAATTGAAGTATAGTTGATTTACAATGTTGTGTTAGTTTCTGGTGTACAGCAAAGTGATTCAGTTTTTTATATATATATATATATTCTTTTTCATATTCTTTTCCATTACGGTTTATTACAGGATATTGAATATAATTTCCTGTGCTATACAGTAAGACCTCGTTGTTTATCTTTTTTATGTAATAGTTTGTAGCCCAAAGTTTCTTCAAATTTAAAATCGTGTTCATGACTTAATGTTAATCCCTGTTAACCATTGCACCCTGAGCTCTGATTTGTGAGTGTTCTTTCAAACTCTATAGTAAAACTCTTTCAACTTAAAAATACACATCGTTTCTCATCTGTGGCACTCTGAGACCTTCGAATAACATGGGAGACCACCAGATGCTATATTTCAACTTAAACTGCATCTCTTCTTAGTCATTATTAAATTATCAATTACTTTGCAACAGCTTTTCAGTGTTGCTGCTTTGATATCAATAGTAGAATGGCCATGGCCTTCATAAGGTTGTGCCATGAAGTTTGGCCATGTCTGTGTAGGGCTGTTGGCTTGGGGAATGCTGGTCTTGACATTCCGAGCATAGATGACGTTAACATGGTAGGTGGCTGGTCATTTAAGGTTGGGACTGAATAGACTACTCATATTTAAATGTTAGGTTACAGATGGCATTTTAAGATGCTCTAGGATGTTTATGTTTCATTCTCTTTTGGATTTTGAGGAATTTTTGAAATGATGCTTTCAATACTTTAAATGGTATTTTTATACTGCAAAAGATGCCAGTAAGTGAATTGGTGTACACTGAAATATAGGTGGTAATTTTGGAAGTTTTTGAGATGAGAGTCGGTGGGGGAAGGAGTGGTTGTGATCATATATTTTGTTTTTCTTGGATGGACAAACAGATGGGAAGAGCTGGGGCAGCCATGGAGTCACCGGGTATCAGTTGGTGTGCTTGGTGGTTGGGCTAAATCAGCACTCTTAGGTAGAGGCCCTACTTCCCGGCTCCTCTGTGTTTCCTCGGAGGGCTCCGCCAGTGGTTGTATTTTGTAGATGGCTTTCACCAAGGTTGGAAGAAAAAGATTAGGTACCTGTAATATTGAAGATGTAACCGTGGTTTAAAATTATATGTTGGGCACAGTACTTAGTGTTCATGTTGATTAGGGATCTTGGTTGCTTGCAATGCAGGAACGATGTAGAGACTCACAGAATTGCAGAGAGGTTGGAGGACCAGGAAGGATACGGGCTTAGAAGCTAGGCAGGAACTTAGAGAGACTGGAGGGCTGGGCAGCAGGATCCGTAGCAGAAACCATGGCACAGGAACCACCTGGTTTCATGATGCTGCTGTTGCTGCAGTGAATAATGAGTGTAACCACCAGCTGTCATCATGACCTGGGACTCCAAGTCACAGGAGGATGTCATTGGCTGTATATAAGCCACGTTCCTTGGGGTAGAGAGAGAGCAGATCTGTCTCCTTTGAATTCTGTAATGGGAACTGGGTATTGCTTCTCACTAGATTACTTGTCGCAAGGTAACTGGGCCCCCTGAAAGGGAGATTAGGTGCAAATAGGAATAGGATTGTGTACTGGATGGTGTCCCCTTTAAAATAAAAGACCAATGTTTACTATGCTCCCCCTTTGGCTGCCCAACATTCACATAAGCCTTTCTTTCCATTCTTAGGCTTACGAAAATAAAATGCCCCAGCCAACATAATGCACCTCTTCCCTGTATGGCTGAAAACAGAGCCACCCTCCCCAGAGGTTCTCAAGAAAACCTCCTCTGTCCATTGTCTTCTGTGGCCCCATCTAAGTGGAGCACTGGGGATGATGACTTTGTCATGCTTTAGCAGTTGTTTTTTGTTTTACGAGTTGCAGGTCTTGGGGTTGATTGTCTTAAGAGTCAAGCCACTTGTAAGTCACTGTCAGCCGTACTTCTTTGCAGTGTAGATCCCTTATAAACGTTGTTGGCTTTCGAGGTTTATCTGCTTCCACGGACTAATAACTAAAACTAGATATACTACCAACCCCTCAGGTTTTGAACCTAGAACTTGGTCTGAGAACTTGTCTCTGGGCGATTGGACCTGGCCTTGTTGCTCTGCCGAGTGCCTTAGCTCTTGGTTAATGGAATCCACCTGGGAACAGTTAAGAAGCTTAAGAAGCAGTAGAGCAGGTGATACCTCCCCTGTGCTGCATCTTCATGGTGGGAGTGCTATCCCTTTTTCAGGCTGTAGAGATGAAACAGTTGGTGCTTGGGATAGAGGACTTCTCCTCTATGTCCCCTGCCCCCAGGCAGAATGACTCAACTTAGTAGCGTCATATGTTCTCCTCTCTGGCTTTCAGACAGACCAGTTTCACAGCAAGCATGTCTTTTTCTTGTAGATCCTTAAGAAGTAGCCAACACATACTCTGGCATCTTTTTTTTTTTCCCCTCGAATTCTTGAAAGTTGCAGGCACGGGTCCATGTCATAAGGCACAACAGGCTGTGGTTTAATCAGCTGTGTCTCTATTAAGTATCAAAGGTGATCTTGCCAGTCTAAGATAGTAAGTAGGTCCTCATGCCTCCACTCAGTGTCCTTGGCTCAGCCAGTCCGCGCTCTTCAGTGTGTTACTGACGCACTCCATTTCCTCATGCCGGCTTCTTTTATTGGGTAAGATGCTTTCTGTGGCAAATAACAGAAAATCCAACTCAAACAGTTTAAATAATAAAGAGAATTAATTGGCTTCTGTGACCGACAACTTGAGAGCTGTGGGATGGGCTTCAGGTGTAATTTGATCCAGAGGTTTGTGATGTTATCAGGTTATTTTCTTTCCCTGCCCTCCTCCTTGTATTGTTTTCCTCCTCAGACTAGGCCCCTCATGAAAGCAGACATGGTCACAGAAGTTCCAAGTATCACATCTGTAAATCATGCCACCCAGAGGTAGATGGAACGAACCTTTGTCCTCATATTCCAAGCCAAAGCCTCAGGCTCAGTTCTATGACCAGCCCTGAATCAATTACAGTGTCTGGGAGGTGGAAATGTGTTGATCACCTTAGTGTAGATCGCACGCTACATTCCCGGAGCATGGGATAAAATTGGCTTGCCTGGAACAATGTGGTTTCCCCTGTGGGTCTTGGGAAGGGTGCAGGTGGACATCTGTGTGTCAAACAAAAAGTATCCTTAGTGCTCTATGTACGTTCCCATATGAATTCTTCTGATAGTTTATGGAAACCTTGAGTTAGCAAGTGATTCTGAAATTTGTTCCTGTAGTCAGCGTTGCTCTTTCAGAGAAAAAACAAATCAGTTTCTTTTGGCTGAACGAACTATTCCGACTAATTTCGTTGAGATGTCGAAGTGAACCAACCAGGCCTGGAGATGGTAGTCATGGTAAGGGAAATCAGTCCATGTGTGCGAAGATAGGAAGTATCTCTGTGTCATTTTCTCAGTGTCCCAGTTTCACCAGGAGAATGAAAATGAGGGGGAGGATGTCACTGTTTCCTCCCCGCTAAGTGCCTAGGTGCTAAAAAAGTTAAATGATAGGAAACAAAACTGCTGGCATGACTAAGTGGATGTTGCTATTACCTTTTCAGTTGGTTTACTTTATTGCTGTATTTTGATTTGCAAAAGTTGTATTTTCAGAGTTTTTCACTTTTACCCACTGCCTGTAACTCAGCATTTGTTTTGCTCTCTTCCGCCCTTCAGATTATAAAGTTGGGATAGAAGTGTAAAAATTAGAACCCATACTCTTGCTTGAAACTTGAATTTGAAGAAATGGTGAAGCAGGTTTAATTACAGAGAAAGACTGGCTGCTTAATTACTGTTAACCTGCAGCGAAGCTGCTGTCTTTCTGCAGCTGTTTCCATAAATAGACTTTATTATATACAGGAATCTACCCCAGGGCAAAGAGTTCCCATTCTGCCCCTTTGCTTAATTTAAATTGCTGGTTTGCGGTGGTTATTTTTGAAACTCTTCTCAGGTTGACTTCCCCCTTAATCCCTAAGCCTTCTTCCCTCATCTGCCAAATTGTATGTAATGCATCGCAGCTAGAGTGCTTTTGGCATTTCTCGAGTCTGAGAACTTGAAATTTGATTTAAATGTTAATTTATTGTGACAAAGGTTGGGTACTCATGTTCCTATTCCTGTACAAGTCTTTCCACGGACTTGGCATGGGCCCAGCTGTCTCCCTGGCTTCTGCTGCATCTCTAGAGAGTGGCAAGTACCCCTCCCTCCACCTGGTTTATTTTGAAAGATCTGGCCTAGTTCAAAGTGCGTGAAACCGTTCTTGGTACGACTATTGTTGGGTTTTAGCGATACCTGGGGCTATTTATTCCAGGTGTACTTGGTATGAAATTTAAAAAGACATTAACAAAAAGTTAACCCTGTTTTTCTTCTTTTGAGTATTAAATACTTCTTTATTGGTTGCTTTCGTTTATGAGAGAATCTTGCTGCTGTTTCTTGGTTTCAGTTTTTTGGCTTTTCAGTGCACACTTGAAAAAAAATTCTTTTTTTAATGGGTCAGAAATAAAGAATGTGTTTGGATTCATAGAAATCATTAATAATTAATAATAAAGAATTATGTAATTCCCGGTCTTTCCCAGTTCTCTTTAAAATAGCCCAACTAAATGTAGTTTCTTTTGCCTCTAAGAGACCTACTAGATGTTCTAGACTAGAATAGAGTACATTTATTTAAATTGCTAAGCCTTAAGCAAGAAGACTGACCTTTATAAGATATAGGATGCTTGAGTGACTCCTTCATGGAAAGAATTAAATGTACTCCCCTCTCAGTATTAGGGGCATGAATATATGTGAACATTTATTAGTATCCTGAAATATTATTTAGTGTTAGTGTCCTGAAGTTAAACAAAATTGACTTCTGCATTGGAAGTATTTAGAGGGAAGGGCCCAGATGAATTTAGTTCTACATCCTGATGATATTAGAGAAAGCAGCATAACACACACACACACACACACACACCTCGCCACACCACACACACTCTCCTAAATTCAGATAGTACTCTTGACAGTGATCAGATTTGAAGTCTTGGGCATTTAACCTTCTGCTCTTGGGTGGCACCGCGCACTTTAGAGTGGGAGTCCAGTGCTGCCTTTGCAGCGTGCCTGTGTTTTCCACTTGGTAGGCTTTCACGTTGGGCTAAAAGGAAACTAGTATTTCTGGTCTATTCGTTGCATGTTAATTCGGTTTTGCTGTTCTAGCGGTGTGTCTGTTGGAATGAGCGTTGAGAATATTGAGGTCACTCTTGGCAGGTTATATCATATAGGCAACCTTTGATTTTCAAGTGGGGTGTATCATTTTCTTTATAAGTCAGCGTTGACTCCTGGAATGAAATTTCTCCCCATAGATGTAGTGTTATAAGTGGTGATTTAAGTTCTTTTAGCACAAAATGTAACACACTCCTAATTAACCATAAGCAGGATTTCTTAATCTCCCTGAGCTTCCTTATCTTAAAATGGGGATAATGATAACAACCTACCTCATAGAGTTGTGAGGATTAAATTAATTAATGCATGGAAAGTTCTTGATACAGCATCTGATGTGTGACAAAAGTACTCAGTAAATGTTAGCATCATTTTTTAAACATTTCCTGGGAAATGGCATTCTGCATTTCATCATGGAATACTGGGGGATGCCGTCTTCGGGCAGCAGGTTCCTGTGGGTTCAAGTCTGACATTGGTAGGCAAGGGCTAGTGGAAAGGGGTGGGTTGGGTTCTCTTGCTAGAGCTTTGCAACTTCTGGTTGGGGAGAGGAGATGGTCTACAGAAGAAAACGGTGACCCTGGCTTCCTAGTGGCTCTTTCTGTAGATGGACTTTGCTTGGGTTGATGACTGGGAGGGAGGTTTGTTTGTGGCAGCAGGTTGGCAAGTGGGGCTTCTAGCAGCTTGGCAGTGACTGCAGTTTCCGCAGAGGCTTCTGACGTAGGTTTTGGGGGCAGGGGTGGGGGCGGGTTACGACATTGATGAGGCAGGTGAGGGCCATTTGGAACTAGCAGTGTTTCATTTCTCCATTGGTGCTAAGAACCCATCTGAAATTATCTTGCTCATTTATATTGTCCCCCTTTCCCTCTTTCTTACAGCAAGAGACTATGGCCAAAATGGAGGTGAAAACGTCACTTCTGGACAATATGATTGGAGTTGGAGATATGGTTCTTTTAGAACCTCTCAATGAGGAGACCGTCATCAACAACCTCAAGAAACGGTTTGACCACAATGAGATATATGTGAGTGTGCACTGGAGGTCATCTGGGGGGTTTAGACTTCGCATTTTGTGGCACAGAGCTGGCTTTTCTTCCTTAGACTCTTCTCTCTTTTTTCTGTTTGTTTACTGGAGTCCAGAGGTATTTGTTTATACCCTCAGGAAGAGTTTTGGGTTTGCTCATTTGGCACGTGAGTAATATCGCATTAGAGTCGCGTGGGTCTGCTTTCCACACGGTGTTTGTAGAGGGCTGACTGTGCAGAGTGTTGCCCTGGATGTCGGGGGTGTTGTAAAACAAGTGGAAGACTTAGTTCTGCCCTCGGAGGAACATGTATTCAGGAGGAAGTTTGAAATCCACAGGCGTCTTCTTGGATACCTTCGTAAGATTAGCAGCCTGACCTTTGAGAAGCTACTCATTAAGATGCAAGGCAGTGAACCGTCAAAAAAGACATAAACCTTCTTAACATTTGTAGTTAGTAGAGACAGGAGCAAATTACCAGATACGAATATGTGTTTGGTCCCTGGAGATTTGGGAATAGTCATGTCCTGCTATACAAAAGTATCATGTCAGACACAAAAATGAAAACATATAAATATATACAGTAATAGAAATTTTATGTTGTAAAAATTCTTTATAAAGGATTTCATAGTGTTACTCTATTAAGTTTGTTAAATATATTTAAAACATGAGTCAAAAGTGCTTTTATATATAGCTTTTCAGGAATTTGCATAAAGCACAGAAATTTGCATCTGTTCAGGTAGAGACATGTTAACTAAACCAAGGAGATGAAGATTCCCTGTACCAGCAGCTGAGAAGGAAGTGGATGGATGGGGTGGAAGTAGTTTTAATAGCTTCTGACTCGCTTCTGAGTTCTTTTCCCCCATGTTGTAGTCTCTCTGTGTCTAGATATGAATTGGATTATTGGGACCATGCTTCATGTTTTTCTGTCTGTCAGTGTGGGGACAGGAGGAGGAAACATAAGTAAATAAAACGAGAGAACGTAACTGATTATAACTTTGTAGAACTAACATATTTTTAAAAATTATATGCGAAGCTGTATTTTATGTTGCCTATAGCTTTCCTTTCCAGATAGGCGATCATGTTTCAAGGATAATTTTGGATAATTAATTCTTTTTTTTTAAATTTATTTTATTTTTGGCTGCACTGGGTCTTTGTTGCTGCGTGCGGGCTTTTCTCTAGTTGAGGTGAGCGGGGCCTATTCTTCATTGCGGTGCATGGGCTTCTCATTGCGGTGGCTTCTCTTGTTGCAGAGCACGGGCTCTAGATGCGTGGGCTCAGTAGTTGTGGCCCGCGAGCTCTAGAGCGCAGGCTCAGTAGCTGTGGCGCACGGGCTTAGTTGTTCCGTGGCATGTGGGATCTTCCCAGACCAGGGCTCGAACCCGTGTCCCCTGCATTGGCAGGCGGATTCTTAACCACTGCTCCACCAGGGAAGCCCGGATAATTAATTTCTTAATGAAATAGGAGTCACCATCTGGGAACTGAACTTTCAGTCTTTCTTGATTTGATTGTTGGAGGTAGGGGGAGGTTGACAGTAACCTGAGATATATGGATACTGCTTTGGAATATTAATTTGGTAACTGGCTGCCAAACTAACTAAGAGGTGTAGTTATGTAAACTGCTGATTTAGATGGAAGAGGTATAAAACGCCATTGCTGTAGAGCAGGTGAGAGGTGTTGTTTGGTTTGGCAGTGAGGCCCCGTGTCACCTTTCCTCAAAGTGTAGCAGTTCAGTTTTCAGGTGGGAAAACATCATGGTTCTGCAGCTTTAATTGAAAATGTGGTCTGATAGCAAATAAAAGACAGACTTTAAACATTGGTCTTTGAGATGGAGATAGGAGGCATCAGATATATCCTAACCGACGTTGGCTGATCATTTTTCTTTCTGGCTCTAAGAGGCACAGTTCACTTTCAGCTGAATTGAGAATAGGATGGAGAGTAGAACATTACATGCATTCAAATACCTGATTTGTTGTGCCCACTAAAAATAAAAGAATCTCCTTTTTAACAAAATGTCAAGTGTTAACATTCATGAGTCTTTAGCAGACGAACTCTCTGGGTTTCAGCCTTACATGATTTTATTTTCTGACTGTTTTAGGAATGTTCTTTCTGGTATGAGACAAAAGCAGAAAATTGCTTTTTGCTTCCAGATATTCATATAATTAATGTTTTCCATGATACTTTGGGACTACTATTTCCATGAGATGTGTGCCTTCATTTTGTAACTTTAAACACATGTCATATTGGAGAATTGGGCATTCTCTATTTTAAGCAAAAAAGAAAAAAAAAACAGCTTATAGGGTAATGTGTGTAGTATGATCTTATTTTTTTTAATGGGGGTTTATGGATGTGTACATATGTTTGTATATTTGTATGAACATAGAGAAAGCCATGCTAACTTTAGTACCATGCTAACTTTAGCATGGGTGGATTTAGGCATGCTAACTTTAGTGGGGTGGGTTGGGATATGGGGACGGGGAAGAGTTATTACTCTTTTAGACCTCAGTATTATAGGGCTTGTTAAGTCAAGTATGTATTGGTTTTGTAATTTTTTTTTTTTTTTTGCGGTACGCGGGCCTCTCACTGTTGTGGCCTCTCCCGTTGTGGAGCACAGGCTCTGGACGCGCAGGCTCAGTGGCCATGGCTCACGGGCCCAGCCGCTCCACGGCATGTGGGATCTTCCTGGACCGGGGCATGAACCCGTGTCCCCTGCATCGGCAGGTGGACTCTCAACCACTGCGCCACCAGGGAAGCCCTGGTTTTGTAATTTTTAAAAAATACTGTACGATAAATTTGATTACCCCACCTTACCCTGTGTAACCCCACATGATGTATATACTACCCTTGGGAGATCTGTTTCTGGCCCTTATTCTGATAAGCGTCCTGCTTTGCTTTTCTTCTTGGGTTGCTGAAAATTGTTCAGCTGATGCCAAAGGCCAAGTTAATGACATACAATATTTTACTATCTTGTATTTCACTTTGCTTTTTAATTCTTTCCCAGGAAGAGAAGGTACAGTTTTTAAAATTTTTTTTATTATTTAGTCTCTGTTGTAGTCTCATAGCTTTACTTTATCCTATAAAATTGTGTGATGGTCTCGAGTGATCCATCATGCAAACATACTGAACAGTCATTTGTATGTTCAGAAGCCGTGGTTGATAAGGGGGCCTGTGAACAGAGGGACGCTTGGCTCAGGCTTTAGAACTCTGGCTGTACCCAGAGCTTTTGCAGCCTCTTGTGTGAGCCAGCTGTAGGTCAGGGGACCCTGTTCTTCCAACCTGCCCCCCACACCCCCGCTTTCACCACCATATCTAGAGGTAAGAAATATTACCTGCCTTCACAGAGTTCTCACAAGGTAAGAGTTACCAACTCTCTAGAGTATTTATAACCCCTAGTGATCCTCTGGATCTCCAGCCAGCTGAATCTGGAAGTGGAATCCCTGGTGATCCTGTCATACTAAACCGGAAGCTCTGGGTAGGCCAATGAGTCACACGTCCTCCTCAAACTACTGACTGTGGCCAGGTGACCAGAATGAGCTGAATGGCTTCAGAAAATGATGTCTGCTCCTAGGATTGGCGGAGGGTCAGTTTTCTCCAAAGTAGATGGGTTGTGTGTAAGTAGGTTGAATACTCTACTAAATATCTCTATCAGCGTGTGAGGAAGAGGGAAGGGCAGTGGATGCTGATGAGGCCCTCTGCTGTAACCCCGTCACAGGCTTGGCAGGGAATTCTATAGTGAAGTGGTTTTATTGGTGTTGCTACCATGCTGAAGGATATGTTCCATGAGAAGCATTTATGATTGGAATTCTAAGCTTCAGGTGCACCCAAAGGCATGCCTCTCAAGACTTTTCTCCTGGAGAACTCCTTATGGTAGAGAAGAGTAGGGACTTCCCTGGCGGTCCAGTGGTTAAGACGCCACGCTTCCATTGCAGGGGGCACAGGTTCAATCCTTGGTCAAGGAGCTAAGATCCCGTATGCCGCATGGTGTGGCCAAAAAAAAAAAAAAAAAAAAGGAGAAGAGTAAAAAGGGCCCTGGGGTGGGTAGTTGAAGTCTGTCCACTTTGGGGAAATACTGTTGAAATCTTTGCTTCCAAAGTCATTCAAAGTTTTATTCTATTCTGTAATGCATATCATATGGTTTTGTTTTAATCTACTCTACTCTTTGCAACCCTTATTTGAATAAGAAGTATTTTTGGTGCTGACAAGTAGTTGTAGTTTGTTTTCTATCTGAATTGTCAGGTTGGGGATCATCTAGATATAAGAGGTCTGAATTAGTCCAATTTTAGGATCTTATGTTAGACTATTTGTAGTTGTAAGAGGACTGCTTTGAAAGTCTAGTAAAAATTGTCTTGATTTTTAGAAGTTGGTACTAGAATTAGGATCCCCATAAAAATAGGATCCAGTACTTCTACGAAAGATAGTAAAGTGCATGCTTCAGGATTATGTCTTCTTTGCTTTGAGTTGGGTTCACACACTTGTTTAAAAAGCCCAGAGTTGGGTCAACACCCTGTCTGTAGCCGGGCAGAGTCTCTAAATCTGAGACAGTTCCAGATGTTGACGTGGTCCTTGCGGGAAGGCTGTTCCATTGGAGATGGAGGTGGATCAGGTAAGAACAGATAGAGGGAATGTTGGCCCAGTGGGGTAACACACAGGGTCAGAGACTGTTTGCTTTGATTCCTCACTCTTGGCCGAGTGCAGTGCAGGCTGGGCCCAGCTGCAGGACGTGCTCCAGCAGTCTCTGTGGGGTCAGTGGTGGGAAATGCTGGTTGTGACATTCCTAAGCGCCGCTCTTCTGTATTCTTTCTGTCCTTTGTCAGAGCTTCTTCTGGCCTCCCCACCCCTGTCCACAGCCAGATGGGATGGTGGCAGGATTTCATATGAACTTGGTATGCAGGAGACGCAGCCAGACGTGATTCTGTTTTTAGGGTGACTGGTCAGGACTGTGGTTCCGTTCAGGAACAGGAAAGCTGCAATTTAAGCAAGAACAAGGCCCAGGGCAAATTTGGAAACTAAAGAACCAAGGTGTCCATTCTCTGACAGGAAGTATTTTTGGTACTAACAAGTAGATTTAGTTTGTTTTCTATCTGAATTGTCAGGTGGGGATCATCCAGATATAGAGGTCTGAATTAGTCCAATTTTAGAATCTTAAGTTAAACTACTTGTAGATGTAAGAGTGACTGCTTTGAAAGTCTAGTAAAAATTGTCTTAATTTTTAGAAGTTGGTAGTAGAATTAGGATCTCCGTAAGGATGGGATCCAATACTCTTATGAAAAATATTCAAATGTAAGTACAATATATTTGGTTTAAAATATTGGAAAGTAAATGAAAATAATACTAGTTAACATTTATTTGACTAATAATAGAAAAGGAAGGTGCTTATATTGTTAGCTTTGGATAAAAGGTAGAGAGTAGACCAAGGGTCCCTGCTTTGTTTCTCTTATCTGCTTTAACTCAGGGACAGGCAGGAAAGAGTTCCTTGGTCGGGGCTGGAGGTGGTCTTCGGGCTGTCTGTCTTTTCCTACTTAGAATTTTATATGAAACGCTCAGAGGACAACTAGTATTGCTAGGAATAGCCCTTCTGAGCTGAAGATTCAGTAAGTTTTGTGAGCCGTTAGAGGTTCTTTTAGAATAAACACTTAGTTATGTTGTGGAAACACAGGAAAAAATAATTTGGATACTGTTAGAAACAACCAATGAGATTATAAGTAAAATACGTAAATTTTTTATGCGCCCAAGTCAGCCATAAAATTATATTTAAGGGTGCTGGCTGAGCACAATAAATGAGGTAAACATAAAAAAAAATACTAGTTAACATTTATATGTTTATGTGAAGTGTCAAAACCACTTTTCATTTGTATACATGAAAATTCCTACCTTTTGGGGATAACATTTTTCCTGAGAATTTAGTATAAATGGTGTATTAGTTTTCTCTTGCCGCAGAATAGATTGCCCCAAACTTAGTGACTTAAAATAACATACATGTATTATCTGACTCTTTCTGTGGGACAGGCATTCGGGCATGGCTTAGCTGGGTCCTCTGTTTGGGGTCTCACCAGGCTGTCATCAAGGTGTCAGCCAGGACTGCAGTCTTGTTAGGGGCTCGGCCCTTTTCCAAGCTCACGGGGCTGTTGGCAGAGAGTAGGGCTGGAGTTCATATGCCCAGCTTAGTGTTATTCCTACCCAGATGTTCTCTAAATTTTTTTCTTTTTAAAATTTCCTTTAAACAGCCTTAAAAAAATTACACAAGTAACAAATGCTTTTGGGGAAAAAAAATGAGATAGCATAGGGATACATAACATAAAAATGTAATTTTCTTATCTCAGCCTTAAAAAAATTACACAAGTAACAAATGCTTTGGGGAAAAAAACATAAAAATGTAATTTTCTTATCTCAGTACCCCAGTCATTTCCAGAAGTAATGGTAGTTGGGTGGGTCATCTTCCAGATTATGTAAGTTTGATTAAAAATTAAATTTGTTTTGGTTTTAGAGTTGGAAGTAGAAGGTTCTCCTTCATCTAGGTGGATGGGCCTTTACCCAGAGAACCCAGACCCAGCAAATTTGAGTGAAACAAGAACCTTCTTTAATGCCACCTCCCCTCCCACCTTGACCAAGTGGGGGAAGGAAGACGGACTCCTGAGCTGGTGAAATGAAATGCCTAGACTTGACTGTGTATGAGGGGTTCACCAAATGCAGACTCAGCCTGCGCGGCTCGTTGAAAAGGTAGACAATTAAGGAAACATGGAGAACAAATTGTGTGTGTTTTCAAGAGTGTAGCTTTGGTTTTTGGAATGGAGTCACAGCATTAGGGGGCTAGATAGAGCTGGGGAACAACAGCAGATCATGAGGCTGTTGTGTCTCGTTTCGGAGCACAGTATGTCTCTTGGACAGTTTTGTAATACTTTTCAAAACAATCATTTTTGGTAAAAGCTTGCCAGTTTCAACCTGTCCAAGCTCCCTTAAAACCTTTGGTGATTGAAAAAATTCTCCTCTTAGAACTTGCAAAATGGCATGAGTTTATCTGTTATCTGCCAAGCTTAGGGAGTTCATGCAGGCACTATATAGTACTTGATATATTTGAATAATATTTATAATATATTAATTTAAATGTTCTGATTGAAGCCGTACTTGAAGTTCACTTTGGAGGAAATTAAGGCCCAACTTCAGGTCTGCAGAAGTGTCATCTTTTGGTGGCAGTGTGGTGGGTACTAGGAAGCAAGGACCTGAGCTCCAGTCCTGGCTCTGTTACTTACCATCTGTGAGACCTGGAACAAGTACTTTAACTCCCAGGAGAGTGTTTTCTTATTGGTAAAATGATAAACAATGACAGTTAACACGTATTAAGTCCTTATTGGTACAATATGCTATTCTAAGCACTTTACATGTACGTGTTTATTTAAGTTTTACTAGAGTCCTATGCACTGAAGGTTTTCAAATTATCTTCATTTTACATATGAGGAAACTGAGGCTCAGAAAGGCTAAGTAACCTGTCCAAGGTCACACAGCGAGTAGGTGATGGAGCTGGGATTCATATCCAGGAAGTCTGGCTCTGTAGTTCATGCTCTTAATAATGGTCCTGCTAAGTTTACGCAGTTACCATGTGCATCAGTGATACCACTAATAGGGAAGCATTCTCAGCCTACAAAGTGCTGTTCAACATAACTGAGTATGATACTGAGTGTATAGGTTTTGGAGCAAGGCAGCCTCAACAACCCAGACAAATAATTGAAGAGATAATCCGTATTCCTGCCACGTGTTGAGTTAGCATTCAACAGTACAGTGACGTGAACTAGTGTGACAGGGAACAAGTGCATTCAGTTCTAAAGTCGTAGGTGCTCTCTAGTCAAAGAAAAGTGATAGCAACCGTTAGGATGGTGTGTTCCTCTCTGGAAGGTGGGAGACGATCTTGGGAGGAGATGGGTTTTCATCCTGTTCACTGGATGGCAGGTGATTGATAACTGCACAGGGTCCTTTACCTTTAAGAGCACATAGTAGAGGGACTTCCTCCCTGGTGGTCCAGTGGTTAAGACTCCGTGCTTCCACTGCAGGGGGCACAGATTTGATCCGTGGTCGGGGAACTAAAAGCCTGCATGCCGCAGGGCACAGCCAGAAAAAAAAAAAAAGAGCACAGAGTAGAGGAGGAAGAAGCAATTCACCACAAGAGCCATGTGGCTAATTCATGCGGCTGATTCACCCCTCCCCTCTACACACACATCTCTTTCTGCTCTTAGATCTATAGTACAGATAAGTATTAATGATAATCCTAATTTCTAAAGAGAGGCTGTTTTGTGCATCCAACTGTGTTGTGGCATATTGGGCAAGGCATGGGCCTTTGGCAGACAGGCCAAGGTTGTGTCTTGGTCACTCACAACCACTGTGACCATTGAAGTAATTGAGGGTCAGTTCTCTCATCTGTAAAAGAGGTATCATGATGCTTATCTTGTTGAGTTGTTTTGGAGATTAAGGGGCATTTTATTTTATTTATTTATTTATTTTTTTTGCGGTAAGCGCGGGCCTCTCACTGTCGTGGTCTCTCCCGTTGCGGAGCACAGGCTCCGGATGCACAGGCTCAGCGACCATGGCTCACGGGCCTAGCCGCTCCGCGGCACGTGGGATCCTCCCGGACCGGGGCACGAACCCGTGTTCCCTGCATCGGCAGGCGGACTCTCAACCACTGCGCCACCAGGGAAGCCCCTAAGGGGCATTTTAGCCCGGTGCTTGACATATAGTTGGAATGGAGTACCTGACCACATGACCATCTGAAAAACTTGGAAACCCAGCATGACTTTTCTTCAAGATTTCAGACCCTGAGCTTTTCTTATAATCAGAATTTTCTCTCTCTCCCCTTCCCTGACTCTCTCGTTGCCTCTCCTCCCTCCCTTTTTCCCTACCCTCTCCTACTTTGGTATTCATTACACAGATTTCACTTTTGTTGGATTACTACTTTCAATTAGCCACATAATATTATTTTCAAGACTTGTAGCTGGTAGCATACCTGTAACACAGGACCACTCTGTACCTTTAGTTAAGAGACTCTTATTAGGTCTAGAGAATGATACATATTTGGAAAATACTTGTTCCTTACAGAGCAACGAAGATAAGGTAGTATTGTGTTATCCTGCTCTGAAATAAAGGCTGCCCGAAGTGATATTTTTAGCCAGTATTTCGGCGTGGCATAGAACTCATATATAGTTCTTTAATTCATAGTCTGAAATGACTGGCAGCACAGGAACAAAGGATTATAATATGATGGTAGTTAAGGCATGTCTCAGACTACACTGACAGGGACCGTGCCTGACAAGCTTGCCTGATCTAAGGCCAGTGATTTAGCACAGCATAGATAAAAAGATGAATAGGGCTTGAATCTCTCCTCAAACTTTGAGTTGAGAAATACTGAAAAAAATAAAATAACAACAGAAGCAGACGCCAGGAGTCATGATGTGGTGAGGCCATGATGGGCCGTGTGTAGGCAGAGACTGTGAATAAGAGTCTTTGCAACAGGCCAGCTTTGGAGTAGAAAGTGAGAAGACCAGTCAGTAGCAGGCCTAGAGGAAGCAGAAATGTGAGTAGGGGATGAGCACATTGATAGTGGGACTGGAAAGGAGGTCTTCACAAACTTGTGTTGCTTTGTTCCATAATGTGGCCTCACAGCCATCCATACTCACTTTTGGGTCCCAGCTTTTCTTGTAGCTCGGTAATGGGTTCCTCGGGGGGTTCCTGGGTATGTGATTATCACAGTAAAACCTTCAGTACTTGATGTAACTTGAGGGCATCTCTGTGCCCAGCAGCTCACAGAGCTTGACAAATCATACTTCTCTATTCTTGCATCACAGACCTTGGTGTAGAGCTTTGGCGTTAAACTGCTCCTGCTACTACTTGTGAGACCTTGAGCAAGTCTTTAAAACCTTCTAATGCCTTTAGTTTCTTCCTCTGTGAAAATTAGGCTGTCATTATTGGTTATATGTATCACAGATCTGTTCTTAGATGGGGGTGTGAGGTGTATGTCTGAATTCCACTGTTTCAGATTTAAGACCCAGATAGAAGCCTACATCAGTGATTGACCTTATGTTTGTAATTTTTCACTTAGGCAGTTTTTCACAATTTTGAACTGTGTCTGAAAAACCAACCAGAGCGTATGGTAGACCAAACTGTGTCTTTAAAAAAAAAAACAATTAAGACAAAAGCCCTCTTCAGGGAAATTTGGGAAATCTTACAGATGGCTAAATTTAAAATGCTGCGACCCATAATGTCTTGATGTCTTGTGATCAGATTCCCAGGACCCGAGACCCAAGAAGAGGGTGAATTCCTCTGTGTGAAGTGAATAGCATGTTGTCATTTCTGAAGATTCCACCAGCTTGTCTTGTAGAGCCGTTTTCTCAGTATCCCAGGCTTTTCCTACGAGCTTCATTAAGACCATACGTACCTCGTGTGCCCCTCTGATAACTCATCCATTCTCTGTATACAGAGAGCATTTGGTAAGACTTCAGCATCATAGGACTCCTCCATGCATTTAGCTGAGATACTAACGTGTATTGTAGGCTTTTGAGTCCTGATTTGGCTATTTACTGTGGCCAAAAATTCCAGTAGAGCCAAACTCACAGTAGGTAACATTTATGAGATGCTTGCTGTATGTGTCAGGTGGTTCGTGCTTTAACGCACAATCTCACTTAATCCTCAGATTAGACAGGAGGAACCAGTATCGTCCTCCTTGTCCAGATGATGAAACTGGGATTTGGAGAGGTTCAGTCATGTGCCCAGGTTCACACAAAACTGAAAAACTTTGCTAGATAACTTGGAGCTAAGGTTTACACAATATTTCAAATACATTTGAAGCCTTGTCCTACTGTATGACATAGAATCTGAGCAAAGAGCTCAAAAACACTGAAGTTGGGGTGACTTGGGTTCAAGTTCAGTCAGTTTCATCATCTAACCCCCCTTACCCCACACACTGACTTTTACTTCAAAACTGCTCTCAGACTGAAGCCCAGACTGCTCACTCTGACATTTGAGGCTGTCTGAAATTTGATTCCAGTCTTACTTTCTAAGCTATTACTCACAGGAGGTCTTTGCTTGAGGCAAGCTGTTTTATCCCCTGTGTCTGAAATGTGGTTGGGTGGGCCTTTAGGCTGCTATCCATGTTTTAATCCATGTTATAGCCTGTGTAGAATTTCCTTTTTTTTTAAGGCTGAATAATATTCCATTGTATCTGTACAGCATACTTTGTTTACCCATTCATCCGTCAGTGGGCGCTTGGGTTACTTCTACCTTTTGGCAGTTGTGAACAGTGCTACAGTTGAACCTGGGTGTACAGATATCTGCTTTGAGTCTCTAGCAATTCATACTTAAAAAAAAATACATTTTGAAGAATACAACTATCCTAGCGAAAAATTTTTAGAAAGGGCAGGGTTCAACTATGACCTAAAAACCAGAATCTCATATGCTGCTCTTCGGTGGAATGTTACTTTATCCAAATCTTGCCCATCCTTTTAGACCTACCCAAATCCTGTGACTTCTCCGGAGCATTCTTGGACCTCTGCAGTTGACAGTGACCTTTCCTTCGTTTAAACCCAAAGCACTCCTTTAGGCAGTAAGAAAAGAAAGACTAATGCACTCATTTAGCTAGGAATCACTTAAATCCTGTTGCATCTGTTTTTGTGCCTACGGCGGTTAACCCTTAAATTTTATGTTTTATGATATAAAAGTCTCACCTCCTAAGCTCTATTATAATCTCCCAGGGGCACAGGCCACAGGAGTGTCCTGTATTTTCACCATGCCTAAGATGATGTTTTGCTTAAAGAAGGCTCTTGATAAATTTGTTGCTTGCTTGTTAAAATGGTTGTAGCCTAAATTCAGTCAAGGAAATCAATGCGGTTGTGCAGCCACGTGAAGGGTTATTTTTACCTGAGTCCTGATCCATCCTGGATTTGAACTATTATTACTTTAGAGGTGAAAGAAACATGGCTTGGAGACTGGGACTTGGAGAACTCCAACACATTCTTGAATATTTTTTGATGACATTTTAGACTAAATACTTAGCATGAGGTGAGGTATTTAAATAAACATTACCTGTTGCATTGCTACCTTCCTGATTCATTTCTCTGAAGTTAAAGGACGATTGTGACACAACGTCTTGCATTTCTTCAAGAGGTAGGCACAACTTGATGTGCTGGGATAAACATTGAAAAAAAAATTCTTTTCTGTTGAGATAAAAAAATTTCCCTGTAGCTAGAAGATCTTTTCTCCCCCTTTCTTTTTTGTTTATTCCTGGTGGTGTAAGGATTTCAGCATTCTGCAGATAGTGAAAAGGGAGGCTTCTGCCCAACAGAGTAGCTCTCTATTATACAAAGGCGAAGGCGCCCGGGTAAGGCGTTGTACAACACAAGTTGCTGTGATGAGGTGTTCTTGGCCACTTTTTGCCAAAGCTTTCCAGGCCTGACAGCATGGCTTGTGTGCTCTAATGAAAAGAGAACAGATTCTTGGCTCCTGGTCCTGATTCCACTTTTGTTAGATAATGTGGTCATACCACTTAACTTCTTTGTGCTCCATTGTTATGGACATTGAAATGGAGACTTCATTTCTACCTCATGGGGATTTAGGAAGAGTTTAGTAAAAAGGTGCTTCAGTGTATATTATATATCAGAACTTTAATAACTCTGGGGATGTGTTTTTAAGAAACTGCAGTGATGATTTGTAAACAAGTCGCCAAAAGTCATTCTGAGGAAAATAAGAAGCTGGTAGATAGGCAGATGGGATGCCTAGTTAGAGTCTCAACAGAGCAGGGGCTTTACAAATATTTTGGAAGAATTTGATATTTGGAGAGAAGCCTCCGAGTACTCATCATGGTGAAAAGAAGTCATTATAGGATTTCCTTATGTGTATTTTATGGTTTAGTTATAATTTTATTTTCAATTTCATTGAAATATAAACTTTCAGGGGTAGGGCTTCTTAAGATCTTAATGTTGTCCTGGGAAGAACTATGATATGAAAGATGTGAAAATCTTGTGACTTTTCTGTTGTGTACTAACGTTTCCTTTACCTGGCATTGTGGAGGAATGTGTGTACAGTACTGCATAATGGAGATGCACAAAATATTAAAACTGTGCTTCACTATTTAACTTGAAACAAGTGTTTTTGGTTGGATATCTTTCCAAAATGTATTTATTGCTTATGTCCTTGTCGTCGAAAACAGAATACTGTCTGTCTCATTTTGGCCCTTGATTGTTAGGCTGTGTTCCGACTCAGTGCTGTAATAAGGCGCTCAGGGCCCACTGAGCTGAGCTGTTGGTTCTTATGCTGAACAACTCTTCATTTTTATACTTTTAGAATTATTTTGATCACTTCTTACTCCTTTCTTTCCTCCTCTGTCTCTCTTTTTTATCCTTTTTCTGTCTCTTTTTCCATTAGTGGCCGTTGTTTCTTTGCTTAGGGTGGGAGCTTTTAACCTGGTATATCAACTGTAGGCAAACTTTTATGTGCATATTATATGTGTGTTTTTTGGGGGAAGATGGTTCATAGCTTTCATTGGCTTCTCAAAGCCATCAACAACTAGAAAAATATTAAGAAGTGCTCTGTGGCAGTATTTTTTAAACTGCAAGCTTCAGCCATTAAGTGATGAAAACCATTTAGTGGGTTAGGACCAGCAGTTTTAAAACATTTTGTAATGAATAGAATTGAACAAAGTATATCAGTACATTGCACATGATAAGGATATTTATGATTTTGTGAAACTTATTTCATACATATGTATGCACATATGTGTATGTAAATATACACTCAAACACACATACTTGGTTGTGATGCAAATTTTATTTTTTACAGTGAGTCATAGGCAAACATTTGAAACATACTGCCATGAGAAGGCCCCAATTTACAGATGTTGCCGCTGTTTCTCTGTAGTGTGCTGAGATGCCATATGCCAAGTTTATTATAAATGTGGCTGAAATGAAAGGGTAGCCAGAAGAATTTTCTTTTGTTCTTGAAATGTTGACAGAATTAATTACATAGGACAATTTAAAGGGGAAGGTAAAATAGCAGATAGACCAACAGCAACACTAGCATGGTTGCTGCATTTGAAAGTAAAACCTGGTCCTGTGAGCCCTGAGGGTGAAGGCTACAAGCAGTGGTTTTGTGTGTGTGTGTGTGTGTGTGTGTGTGTGTGTGTGTGTGTGTGTGTGTGTGTGTGTGTGTGTTACGCGGGCCTCTCACTGTTGTGGCCTCTCCCGTTGCGGACGCGCAGGCTCAGCGGCCATGGCTCACGGGCCCAGCCACTCCGTGGCACGCGGGATCCTCCCGGACCGGGGCACGAACCCGCGTCCCCCGCATCGGCAGGCGGACTCAACCACTGCACCACCAGGGAAGCCCCCAAGCAGTGGTTTTTAACTCTGGTTACACGTTTCTTTTTCCGGGGAGACTGTACGAGATGCAGATGCCTGGCCCTTCCCCCGACCATTGAAATAGAATCTCTGAGGATGGGGCTCTGGAAGAACTTTCTTATAGAATGAAATGCGTGATCCTTGGGTTATATATCTGTCAGGGACCTTTCCTCTGGCTTCTGGATTGTGGTCTGGAGAGTGGCGGTTGCTGGATGACCACCTCCAGAAAAGACTTCCGTTTTCACTGTAATCACTGTAGGAGCACTCGAGTATTATTTGGTTATTCACAAGGCATCTGTTCTGGAATTCTAGAGATATCTGACATACGAAGACAGGGATTGTTTTGACTTAGGAGTGTTTGTACATTCTTGGTTTAATGTCTGCCCTTGAGAAGTGAAAGATAAACTTGTTAATTGAATATGCCATTTGTAGAAATGTAGAGCCTTTCCTTTCCCTCTTCCCTTTTCCTTTTCTCTTCTTCTTGTCTTGTCCCCTCCCCTCCCCTCCCCTTCCCTTTCCCCTCCTAGATGTCAGAGGCTGGTTCCGCAGGGTGGTGAGAGTGGAGGTGGCCTTCTGTTGTCAGGGTGGTGTGCACGCTTCAGGACTTGGGGTGCTGGGGGCCCGGAGCATGGAGGTTGTGAACTAGGTTGGCCGGGATGGCTAGGAGGTTGTTTCCACTGAGGAAATAAAGTACATTGATTGAGCTCATCCATCCATCCATCCATTGAGGGTCATGAGAGCCACACTTGTCTCATTTGGAGAAGGTAGATAGAACCTAATTGCTAAGTAGTTTTTGCCGTTATGAGAAAGGAGTCCTTTTTGGTGTAATCAGCCTAATAGAAGAGCCGGCTCCGGATTCCAGTAGGAGTTGCTCTGTGAGCCATTTGGGACATAGGGACCAGGTGGAATGTGAGCGCAGCCCAGAAGTGGTCTGGTGGGAATGAGCTAAGCTGCTGGAGGCCTTTTGTGGGCTCTCTCACTGGCACCGTCCGAGTCCGCAGTAGCTCATTGGTGCTGGACCCAGTACATACCTACCTCTTATTTCCAGTTGAGTGAGTGAGTGGAATTCTAGAGGACAAGAGGCAGATCCTCTTTGTTGCTCCCTTTTGTAAAAGTTTACAGTGCTTTTCTTTCTTTTGTTTTTTGGTTTTTTTTCTCCTTGGCATATTCAGAATAAAAAGGACACGTAATGCCCAGCTCTCTTATGCACATACTTAAGTTTAAGAAACTGTGTCTTACCTCCAACTTCTTTATTCCAGTGGTTACTTAATGATTTAGTTTAGGATCTTTTTTAGAGCATGATGCAATAAGAAAATACTGACTTTAAATTGTATACAGTTTCTTGTTAAAAAAATAATGAAGTACGGTCAGCCCTTGGTCTGTGGGTTCCTCACCCACAGATCCAATCAACCACAAATCAAAAATATTCATGGGAAATATTCCAGAGAGTTCCAAAAAGCAAAACTTGAATTTGCCATGAGCCAACAATTATTTATATAGCATTTACATTGTATAAGGTATTATAAGTAGTCTAGAGATGATTTAAAGTACACGGGAGGGAGGATGTGTGTAGATTACATGCAAATACTATGCTGTTTTATAGAAGGCATCCTTGTTTGAGCATCCTTGGACTTTGGTCAGTCTCTGCAGGTGGTCTTGGAACCAATCCCCTAGGGATACTGAGGGACAGATGTATATCATTTATAAGCCCAAATGTTAATTGATGTAAAACTGAACTGTCTGGTCACTATTGTTCTGCTCCCTGGAAAGGAGGTTTAATTTGTTATTGCAGTTACTTGAATGTAGAGTAGATAGCTGCCTAAAACTGGAATAGGATTGTAAACTCCACCCAGCCTATCAGCTGCTTCCAGGAGTATCTTTTTCTTAAAGAAGATGTTGGGGGTAGGAGTTTATTAATTAATTAATTTATTTTTGCTGTGTTGGGTCTTCGTTTCTGTGCGAGGGCTTTCTCTAGTTGCGGCGAGCGGGGGCCACTCTTCATCGCGGCGCGCGGGCCTCTCACTATCGCGGCCTCTCTTGTTGCGGAGCACAGGCTCCAGACACGCAGGCTCAGTAGTTGTGGCTCACGGGCCTAGTTGCTCCGCGGCATGTGGGATCCTCCCAGACCAGGGCTCGAACCCGTGTCCCCTGCATTGGCAGGCAGATTCTCAACCACTGCGCCACCAGGGAAGCCCCAGGAGTATCTTTTGTGTCTCAGAGAAAGGAGGCTTGACTATGAACATTTGAGTTATTCTGTTGGCAGATGTGGGACTATTTAAATCTTTGACTAATGCACATGGAACCTTCAAGGAAAAAACCCATAAACAGCAAGGGCATGTATGACACAGTACGGGACAAACCTACTAGAAGTTCAAGATTAGAGGATGCATATCTGAAACATATAAAGTGGAATGGAGAGGGAGAGCACAGTTTCCTTTACTGTTTGCTTATTCAGATTGATAAAGCTTGTCCTGCTTGGTCCTTTTTCTTACTTGTTGAGCCGTGTTGGTGTATCGGTAAGGTAATTGTCTCTGTGTAACCCCCACCCCCAGTTAATTGCATAAAACAGCGACCATCTGTTTGCACACAGTTCTCTGGGATAGCAATATAGGCTGAGTTCAGCTTGGTGTAACTTCTGCTGGTCTCACCTGGGATCGTGAATGTGGCTTTAGGCATTTGGTGGCCTAACAGGGACTGGATGGTTTAGAATGGCCTCACTCATGTGTCTGATGGTTGTCAGGCTGTGTAGTTCAGGCCCTTGTCTTTCTGTGTGACCTCTCCAACAGTCTAGCTCAAGTTCATTTGCATCATGGCTTCTAGTGTCAGTCATAAGGGTGGGGGAGGGGCAGCATCCTAATACAAAAATGCTCAAGCCTCTGCTTGTATCTCATCTTATAATGTCCCTTTGGTCAAATCAGTCACATAGACAAGTCCAGATTGACGGGGTGGAGGATAAACTCTGTCTCTTGATAGAAGGAGTGGCAGAGTCACATTTCAAAGGTTTTGTATAAAGGGGTGGTAGGAATTGTTCCAGCCATCTTTGCAAACAGTCTACCACAGTCGGACAAGGAACCCGAGGCGGGAAGGATATAGTTGAAGGGTTTGTTCGGTGGTTACACGTGGCATATAGGTTTAGTAAAATATTAGGCACTGTATGGCAGTGTACTCGGTATTATATTTCAACAGAAGAATAGTTGTGTGAAAGTGGTTTGTACCATCCATGTTCTTAGTGTTGAATGGATTCTGTGCATGTTAGTCATTCAGTTAAATATTTATGGGACATTATTCATGGGCCAGCCCTGTTCTAGGTGATAAGAAAACAGCTGGGGGGAAAAGCACACACAATTCAGTATGTATGAAAGTCACAAGTAACAAAGAGAAATTTAAAACTTAGTAGTGTGGCTTTTGATTTTGGGTTTGAGGCAGCTGAGTTTGTTCTCCATGCAAGAATGCCACACAGGCAGATTTTCATCAAGAATTTAGCCGCCCGTGAAATTTGGTTTTAAAGAGCAACTTGGTAACTGGTTTCTTTGCTAACAGCAAATATGTATTTTAATTATTGTATTCAAGAAACTACCTTAAAAAGGGAGATTCATGTACTTTTCTACTAAAGAAGGCTGATCTTTCAATCAACAGATATTAAAGGACTAAATCAATTATTGTATTCTCATATCTACCAATCTAAGTAATTCTAGTCTATTAGTTATAAGCTGTTCAGACAGTTATTCAGTCTCTAGCATCTCCCATCTACTTGCCCAGGTGGGTTGGACTGTGAAGAAACCTTTCTGGAAGAGTCTTATCTAAATGGAATAAGTTAAGACATTTGGACTCGTTGCTTGTCAGGCCAGATTAGTTGGGTCCTTAGTGCTAGGGTGTCAGAAATAGATAACCCTAATTGCATGGGAGCTGAGAGTTTTTCTTTACAGCAGCAGTCTTACGTACTCTTGCTAAGATTGTATTCTTATAGGATGAAAATAGGTATAAAAATGACCTGTTCAGTTTTCCAGGTTGGGGGAAAAAATCTTATAATTAAAATAATTGTGACCCATGTTTTGAAAAAAAAATCAGAACATTTCTGCTGTTCTCTTTTCTATACTGTTTGATCTGACAATCTGCTTGAATCCAGTGGTGACAATACTGGAAAAACTTGTTGCTCTAAAAATGTCATCTTTTGTTGCATGGCCCTGGAAAGGCGGGGAAGTTGGAAGTGACTTTTTTCTTTCTTCTTTCCTTTCTTTTTTTCACCTTTTTATTAAAAAAGCTTTTTATCACTGACATGTGTTTGTTAGCATCCCCCTTCCACCACCCCCGCAGCCATCTTTATAATGTTGAAACTGAAAGGAAAAATGGAGCTAAGATGAGTTACAGTTAAGTGACTTTTGCTTGTGGCATTGCGCTAGTCTTTGTACAAAATGACCTAAACCAACACTGCTCTTGCTGCCAGGAATTTAAGATCGAAATGGAAAGCAAGATAACTAGTGTTCTGGTTTGCAGTGTGAGAGTGTTACTGTCTGTTAAAATAGGAGCATTAATCCCTCTGAGAGTACATTTAAATTCTACATTAAATTTAAATTCAACATGAAATGTACTGTCTTTCAGCAAGTACATTTAAATTCTGAGATTAAAGTCCACTAGATATAACATGAAATGATTTTCTTTGAATACCCAAGGGATAACTGTGACTCTAATATTGAATTGTATGTGGTCGGAGCCCATTGTAGAGATGGACAGGCTGTGTAAGGACAGTGCCAAAGTCAAGGCCCCATTGGATAGGTATGGGTATGGGTAGGGAGGAGGGGAAGCCTGGGTTACTGTAGACTGAAATAGGAGGATAAAGATGAGAGAGGGAAACACCAGTTCTACTCGGAATCGGGGAAGGCATAGCTCTTGCTCACAATTAGCCGTGGTTGGTGACAACATTTTTGGCAAGTATGACAGGGCTTTGGAGGACTCTTATCCAGGGTCATGAATTAATCTAGAGATTTATTTTGAAAGATATTTTCAATGTATAAATCTATGCTCTCCATTTATCAGCAAAATGAATAAACATTATTGACCATCTGTCTTTAGAAATATTCTTGAAAAGTATAAAATGAGTGGTCAGGCCGTAGGACTAGTGTTTTTAAAAGGATGAAACCATGCAACATTAAGACTTAAGATGTTAAAATGGGTATATTTTATTCTTTCTTTTGCAGACATACATTGGAAGTGTGGTTATATCTGTTAACCCATACCGGTCATTGCCCATTTATTCACCAGAGAAAGTGGAAGATTACAGGAACAGAAATTTTTATGAACTGAGCCCACACATGTAAGTATGGTATTAAAGCATTAAGTTTCTCTTTCACTCCAGAGCTGTCTAGTTGACAGATGTGTCCAGCTGTTTCCTTTGAGTCTCAGGAAAATGTTTTAGTCATTTTTAAAAATTAGATGAAGGAATGTGGAAGTTAATTGTTATGCCTTATTTTAAACTAAAAAAAAAAAAAGGCAGAATATTTCATTTGGCCTCAGGCTCTTTAAGTTCTGAAATATTTGGGTTCAGTATGTAAAGTATCTTCTGTTAAAAATTCTGTGTAAGTAGCAGCTGCTGCTAATTATTTTTTCAAATAAAACAGGAATGGTCATTGTTTGTTATTATAAAGAGCCCAAGCAGCATTTTCATGCTCTTTTTGGGTCAAGAAAGATCCCAAGTGTTGGGTTGTGTAATAGTTTCTGAGGAAAAGGAATAAGTAATCCCTTCAGTTTATAATATTCATGGACATTGTTCACCAGATGTGTACATTAAGCCAATGATTTCACCCTCCCTGAAGTTAGTCACTTGTTTGATTTTTCTGAGGTCACTTGTTATTGTAAATAATTCCTGTAAATAATAACCTACAATAATTACACAGTACTGAGGTTGAGAAACCCTGAACTAAAGTGAAAGAATCTGCAGAGTTTTAGTTGTGTCCTAGCAGAGAAGAATTTTCTCTGTATGATTGAAGATGGGCTCTATTATTTTTGCTAGAAAATAAATGTAATAATTAAAGAATATACATACCACTGTCCAGATGTTTATTTTAGTTTCTTTTGATAGTGGAGCATACAGTGACATTTTTGGACTGTTTGGAACTAAAGATTTAAATAATTTGTAAAAATGGTTATTAAAAACTAAACACAGTATTCTACCAATCAAGCGGATTCTGATTATTCAGTTTTCTCCTAGAAGTAGGTTTTGCAAGTGAACTTGTTTCATTTTGCCTTAACAAAAATAAAATCTATTGGGATTGACATATATACACTAATATGTATAAAATGGATAACTAATAAGAACCTGCTGTATAAAAAAATAAAATTCTAAAATTCAAAAAAAAAATCTGAAATTTGTTTGATAAAGTTATCCCTATAGTTAAAGTCCCTGCAATGAAATACCTTATTTGATGCCTTAATATTTATTTTAAATTCTAGGCCTTGAAGCCATGCCTCTCAAATGCTTAGATCAGCTATGTCAGAGTTCCCCAGGAGCTCAGGAAAAACCTAGTTGCCTAGGCCTTACCTCTAACAAGCCAGGAATCTACATTTGTCACAAGCATTCCAGGTGATTCATATGTATGTGCAAGTTTGAGAACATGTTGTCTCAGAGATATATTTACAAATGTTTTCCCTTCCTTAACTGCTTACCACAAATTATGATCTTTTACAATAATAGCATTAATGATAACAGTAACAGTAATGGCTTGTATTTATTGAATACTTACTATGTGCAGGTACTTCTCTACATACTTTCCATGTATTATAACTCACATCATTCTCAAAATAATCCTGTGAGGAAGGTACCATTACAAATGGGGAAGTTGTCTCAGAGAAATAAGTCATTTATCAAAGCTCGTGGGTCGGGAGCAGAGGTGTGAAAACAGTCATCTGCTGTGCCTCTCAGCTGGAAATGGGTTCCACCGTTTTCTTCTTATGGCCTCTTACTGTGCAGTTGTATTCTGCTACCTTTGGGTTGCCTGTGTTCCTGCATCCTGGACGCTCCAGGATAACTTAGCTGTGGCTCAGTTTGCTTCCAGAGACCACATGCCATTCTTCCATTTTCAGCTTAAATCTCCACTTTGGGGTTGTTTAGATATATAATAGATGTCCATCCTAGAACATAGAAATTCATGCTGTGGAATATCCACTTTTATCCCTGTTCCTGAAAGATTCCTATAAGAGGCTGCATAGCACTCCTACCCAAGTTCACCCCTTACCCCCCAAGGGAAAAACACCACACCAGCAATAAAATAAATTCCCAGTGTGCTTAAGATAAAGACAGAATCTTTTTACCATGATCTATAAAACATTGTGCATGGGGTGAAAGGTACAGTCTCATCTAATAAATCTGAATTCCCTAGATTCATATCACAGCTCCCTCCCCACCTCACTTTGTTCTTTCAGTCCTCAGCACACTCCTTCCTACCACGTCATCTTTGCACATTCTGTGCCTTCTGCCTGGAATGCTTTTCCCTCCCTTTTCCCCAAGGCAACTCCTGTTCTTCCTTTAGATCTTAGATTGCATTAGACCTCAAGGAAGAAATGTCCATCCCTCACCCCCTCCTTGCCAAGGTCAGATCTATTGCTCTTGTCACAGTTACAGTTAAACATTTCTTCATGGGATTATTTGATTCATGTCAGCTTCACCTGCCATGCCAGCTTTTGCTCACCATAATATTCTTAGCACCTGAAAGTAAGTGTTCAAAATATATTGAACAGGACTTGGTTTGAGTCCCAGATTTTCCAGTTACAAACCATGTCATCTTGAGCAAATTACTTGAAAAAACTTCAACTCATAAATTAAGTAATTTGTTGTGTACAATGGGAAAATAATTATTAACTCATAGGATTTTTGTGAGGGATAACTATCTAGTAGATATTTAGAAAATATAATTATCTGATATAAGTAAAGTGCTTAGCAGGGAATCTGTCGTTATGGACAGCTGTTGCTATTAACAGTGTTAAATATAATAATTAATGTAATAATGAGATATGTGGGACACATTTCCGACATTTTAACAGGCTCTTCGTTACCACTTTGTCCTCCACGGTGGGACATTTCCACTTCCTTTAATGCATTTTCCTGCATTATTCTTTGTGAGTGTCCATCTTTGACAGCATCTGAAACAGGGTCAGTGCTAGCTAGGTTCCCTACTAAAACCCAACCTGACCTTCTCTCATAGGATCTTTGTGATATAATAGGATAAGATGATTTCAAGCTTTTGATGCATTCTAATCATAACTCTTCAAGAATTTGGTTCCAATTTGAATAAAAAAGAACTTTAAAGCAACTGACAAAGGATTAATCTCCAAAATTTACAAGCAGCTCATGCAGCTCAATAACAAAAAAACAAACAACCCAATCCAAAAATGGGCAGAAGACCTAAATAGACATTTCTCCAGAGAAGATATACAGACTGCCAACAAACACATGAAAGGATCTCAGCATCACTAATCATTAGAGAAATGCAAATCAAAACTACAATGAGGGCTTCCCTGGTGGCACAGTGGTTGAGAGTCCGCCTGCCGATGCAGGGGACATGGATTCGTGCCCCGGTCCGGGAAGATCCCACATGCCGTGGAGCGGCTGGGCCCATGAGCCATGGCTGCTGAGCCTGCGCGTCCGGAGCCTGTGCTCCGTGACGGGAGAGGCCACAACAGTGAGAGGCCCGCGTATCGCAAAAAGACAAAACAAAACAAAACAAAAAACAAAAAAAAACTACAATGAGATATCATCTCACACCAGTCAGAATGGCCATCATCAAAATATCTACAAACAATAAATGCCGGAGAGGGTGTGGAGAAAAGGGAACACTCTTGCACTGCTGGTGGGAATGTAAATTGATACAGCCACTATGGAGAATAGTATGGAGGTTCCTTAAAAAACTACAAAAAGAACTACCATATGACCCAGCAATCCCGCTACTGGGCATATACGCTGAGAAAACCATAATTCAAAAAGAGTCATGTACCAAAATGTTCATTGCAGCTCTATTTACAATAGCCAGGAGATGGAAGCAACCTAAGTGTCCATCATCAGATGAATGGATAAAGAAGATGTGGCACATATATACAGTGGAATATTAGCCATGAAAAGAAACGAAATCGAGTTATTTGTAGTGAGGTGGATGGACCTAGAGACTGTCATACAGAGTGAAGTAAGTCGGAAAGAGAAAAACAGATACGGTATGCTAACACATATGTATGGAATCTAAGGAAAAAAAAAAAGGTCATGAAGAACCTAGGGGTAAGACGGGAATAAAGACACAGACCTACTAGAGAATGGACTTGAGGATATGGGGAGGGGGAAGGGTAAGCTGTGACAAAGAGAGTGGCATGGACATATGTTCACTACCAAACATAAAATAGATTGCTAGTGGGAAGCAGCCGCATAGCACAGGGAGATCAGCTCGGTGCTTTGTGACCACCTAGAGGGGTGGAATAGGGAGGGTGGGAGGGAGGGAGACGCAAGAGGGAAGAGATATGGGAACATATGTATATGTATAACTGATTCACTTTGTTATGAAGCAGAAACTAACACACCATTGTAAAGCAATTATACTCCAATAAAGATGTTTAAAAAAAAAAGAACTTAAGCAGCTGCTCAAACCAAGTACCTTGAAAATTGCTGATTAATTAACCCCAGATTACATTTGGAATTTCATTTGACCTGTTGTTCACTGTTAGTCTGCAAAACCATCCAGATATTTCCCTCATAGCTCATGTGTTTTTGAAGGTGTCCAGAAATTATCTTTCTTTAGATTTCAGACAATTGAAAAATATTTACATTCTACTTAAGTACGTGACTCAGACAGCAGAAATGTATAAATGAATAAAATGAAGATAAACAGTGGCTTCTTATCTATGTTCCTTTTCAGAAATGGTTTTCTGTTGTCATACCTCTTCTATTCCCTTCTCTGGATTCCTGTCCCCTGTATGTTTGGACCTACACCTTGAGCGTGATAACGTTGGGTGGCTTGCCCAGAGAAATGAGGGCCCTGCTGGGCAGCATAGATGATACTGTTTACTTTTCTAATTGTGTAAGCTGTGTCTTTCCAGCATGATTTTTAAATATTTTGCACATAAGGAATTTTTCTTAAATATCCCAGTGAGGACTTCGTACGGTACATTTCAGACCTCTCAGTAACTGCGTTCATGGAGAACTGCCTAACGTCAGGGATGGGAAAGAATGATAGGGGAGAGAGATAAGGGAGATAACTGAACTATTTACTCTCCCTCCACTCAGAATAGCACGGTGACAAACACCTTCTGATATTTTAGTTACCAAATCCACTGGCCTTCCCTTGGGTGATTGCCTTTTCATCTTGCAGCACTAGATAGAGTGTATCACCCTCAGATGGATCTTCCTAAAACCACATCATGCTATTCCCGGAAACCTTCCTGGGCTCCCCATTACTATTTGAGTGAACTCCAGGTTCCTTGGCTTACCGTTCAGGCTCTTGGCAGTCCAGCCTTCGTCCTCCTCTCCAGCCCAAACACCACTTCATGCCTTCGTGGAACCTCCTTTTGAGTCGCAGCTTTCCATGTCTTTTCCTTTCTGCCTCTCCCACCTCATACCCCAACTCTACTCTTAACATCCCGCCTGTCTCCTAGGTTCTGTCTTAAAGGCTTGATCAGCTCCAGACTAACCCACCAGTGACTGTTCCTGCCTCTGAGTTCTCAGAACCACTCATGTGATCTGGCACATCACCTTTCTTACTGTGGTTAATTGTGTTTCCATGTCATCTTCTTTAATGAGATAGAAGTTAATATAGACCAGGAACTTTATCCTGTGCATCTCTGTGGTGCTTTCAGTGCTTTTCTCTTAAGAGCTCAATAACAAGAGAACAAAAGAGGTTTTAAATAATATTTCATTACATTTTACTTGTACTATCTCATCTCTGACAACTCAAGGAAATCAGAGTATTCTTCGCATGCTATTGGCTGCGTTTATTCAAAACTTCATGCAGTGTAATGAGAATTTTTTTTCATTTTTATAAAAAAGTAGACTAAAGTATTATAGTGCTCTTCAACACTGAGTGTTCAGGTTCGATTTATTCCTGATGCAGAGCACTTCCCATCTAATTATATGCAGTGTCTGTTGAAGGGAACATGCTGCTAAAAGGAAAAGTGCCCCACCACCAATCCTTCCCGGTAGTCACGACCCAGGAGTGAGCTGAAATGTGTCCTTCGCAGATTGAGACATGGTGTGGTGGCCATATTACGCAGGCATTATGAAAGCACTGTTAGAAGCAAGCTGTCTTTCCATTTCAGTCAATGAAAAGCCTTGCAACAAATTCTAAAAACTGAGAAAAATGTCTTAAGGCCTTGAAAAATTTCTGGCTACTCTCACCTAAAAATGGACAAGTGATTAATGGGAGGATTTGGAATATGTTCCTGTCAGTTGTCCAGATGTGACCCCCTGTCTCTAGGGAACCTCTGACCCCTAATTTTATGACAGTTGATTTTGCAGGACCAGATACTAGTGCCCAGAGAATGACATTGCTAGAAAGCTTGTGTGTTTTGAGTCCTTGTTAATCGTGTTATTTTACTCCATTCAGGGTGAACCAGATACATGTTATAAAAAACATTTCTGACTATATCTCAAAATGTGCCAGTGCTGGGGTTGGGTGTCCAGAGCTTAGGATAAGGGTTTAGGGCAGAAGCCCCAGGTGTTGTCCCTTTTCTTGTTATCAGTATTTTCCTCTAAGCGGAGTTGAAATTCTGTGAGTAGAATTTTATTTGTTTTGAGAACTTTTATGACAGCTAGATTCTGAACTCTCATAGAGGTTGCTTGTACAACCGGGTGTTAAAGTGCTTTCTCAAGGAAAGTGAGAAGGAGTGTGTGTTTGTGTGTTTGTGTGTTGATGTGATGTCACTGAGACTTTTGTATTATTTCCCTCATTTCCTTTTTGGAATAGCGGAGCCTCCTATTGATTCAGTCCCTCCCAGAAAACCACTTGCAGAAAAGGGTTTTATGCTTTCCCATCTAGCATTCTTTCTACTTTTTGCTTTAGGAAAGTTACTCATTTACTGAGCAAGTGTTTATCGAGAGCTTACCATATGCCAGACTCTCTTTTAGGCACTGACATACAGCAGTTGAACAAAGCAGATAAAATTCCTGTCTTCGTGAGGGAGACAATCCTCAAACTTAAGTATACAGAAACCAAGATTGTTCAAACCACTGGTTAGGGGGGAAAAGGGTAGAGCAAAGGGAGGGAAGCTTTTGTGAAAAACAAAATGAATTTAAATAGTCTTCTTATAAAGCACCTCTAAGTCATGTTCTCTCAGGTAGTTTAAGTCAGTAGCCCATAGGTTGTGATCTGGAAGGCTCTGCATCTGTGTACGTCTCTAATCCACATGAGTAACGTGTGCAGGGGGGCATCTGAGCTCCGTCTTACTCTTTAGTTGGGATACCTTAAGTGAACATCTCATGTGGAATGCCACCATCTCAAAAAGAGTTCAAATTGCCCCTTTCCCTTTCTGCACGACTGTCATGGGTCAGAATAAGCAGAAAGCAGCCACCGTATTTGCTGTCTTGGCACATACTTGTTGGATTCTGGACAAATGTGGATGAGAAGACTTCTTGATGAGAGAGATTGATTCCTGTTAACAGTGCAATGCAATGTGGTAGTGAAGGATAGGTGTTAAATTGAAGCTTCCTGAAGCTGGGTCCATGCTGAGAGACACGTCTGGGCTTCGCACTGAATCGGATTTTATGAAGCTCCATGAACTGAACTTCCTGCCTTTAACTCTCAAACTTTTATTCTCAGTCTGTTGCTTTATGGGAGTTATTTTCAAAACAGTGTCTTTCAGAATATATACTCTTGGCAGAAAGGGGCCTCAGCTAATTTCTCTTTCAGATTATGAACTTTTAAAATTAAAGTTGGAAGGTTGGTTCTATACTACCATAATGTTTTTACCATGAAAATCATCGTGATAGAAGAATACATTTATTAATGAAAAGTGTTTTTGTATGTCTGAGAAGTCTCAGAATCCTAATTTCTAGATCCCTAATTCGAATTTTTATCACTTCTCAGAAAAATGCACATCTCAGACTTGAAAGTTTATTTTGAAAAGGCAATTCATAAAGCCGGGCACACGTTCATACCAGCATACATGATTATTTCATTGGTGTATAATATTAAGGGGAAAAAATGGATTCTTGACAAAATAGGTTGCTTTCTGCCAGAATGTTACAGGACTTTCACAGGCCCTGAGAAATTCTGCAGCCTTCTGGAAGAGATCCATTTCATCCAAAGGAGTGGCACTGAGGCCTCAGCCCTGAAAAGCGTTAGCCTAACACTTCATCTGCACTTGGAACCCACGTGAGGAGTGCTCTCTAGAGGGGGTGTGTTCAGGGGAGGGGTGCCCCCTTTGTTGTTGAAATAAGACTCGCTGCTGTGGTCTGGTGCTGGGACTTGTGTGGCAGTAGGACCGGATGGGTGGGTCGAAGGGAACTGTGTGGGAGTTTGTCTAAACAGGGCCCGGCAAATACTGGTCCTGATCCAGTCTGGGGAAATCAGCAAAGCCAGGAGTAATAGAAACCGAGTGCAGTAAGGCTCCCAAGGGGGCCCATCCTTGGGAGACTGGGGAACCAGGAGTGGGCACTGGGGCTGTCATGGGACAGAAATCCATGCAAGGGAAGCAGGCCCTGGAGGACCAGCCCCAGGAAGGGGGCTTGTGCTGTCCTCACTGTCTAGGTGTACTTTCCACCCGCTCCAGCCTGTCTCAGGGATCCAAACCCTCGAGCAGAAGTGATTGTTCATTCATTTGATCAACATTATTCAGCATCTACAGTATGTGTGAGGTGTTGGGGATACAAAAATTATTCATCCCTAAGGATTCACAGCCTCGTGTGGGAAACAGACCAGTGAGCAAATAACTGGAGAAGAGAGAACTGCCGTGAAAAAGGTGGGAGATCAGAGTGCCCATGTGTTCAGGCCTGCCCTGGACAGTCCGTCGCTCCTGTTGTATCAGCATAATTATCAGTAGTGCCCCCTGTCCTCACAGGTGTCTGAGTGTGGTCCCCGTGGATCAGGTGCTGTGGGTGTGCCAGGGAGAGGGTGTTCAGCCCTGCCTGAGGAGCTGGGGGATGGGACAGTGGGAGTCTTGAAGGATGAATTTGCCACATAGATAAGGAATAGGGTTTAGGCCCAGGAGATAATTTCCCCAGCAGGGGGAATAGTGTTGATCCAGTGGTTCAGCAGTTGTTATTTGAGTGCCTGTCAAGTACCAGGCATGAGTGCAGGTACTGGGCAAATATCTTGGCCCTTTTGAGCTTACATCCTAGCAGGGGGAGAGACCATAAACCAGAGAAGGAAATAAACTAAATGGTGCTGGAGATGGTGACGAGGGCACAGAAGGACTGTGTGAGGGTGAGGGTTCCACGGTGTATCGTTTGATATAGGGTGGCCAGGGATGCCTCACTGAGATGGTGATACTCCAGTCGTGTCCTGGGGGGTGAGGGGGCGAGCCGTGTGAAGTGCGGAGGGAGGAGCGTTCTGGGCCAAGGGAACGGCGTGTGCCAAGAACCGAAGGGGAGACCCAGAGATACGACATGGCCCGTCTGTGATCTCAATTCCTGTGGTTCCCAGAGGCTGGAATGCAGGATGCAAGCTGGGAAGGGGGATATATGGTAGAAGAGGAAGAGCAGATCTGGGTCACAAATGGCTTGTGTGCTAAGGATTTGCAGTTTTAAGCAGCAGGAGGAGAGATAAGGTCAGCCTTGAGATTTGGACTGTTCAGGAGCCCCAGGGGAAGAGGAACTCAAGGACAGTGAAGTTTAGGGATCTGGTTGGCTTTGGCAATAATCCAGACTAGAAGGGAAGAGGGCAGAGTCTCATCTGGAAATGGGTGGACATTTCAGAGGCAAACCCATAGAACCCGGTGGGAGTGACTGAAGAGTGAGGGGGGCGGGAGGGAGGCTCCGAGGCCAGTCATGACTCCCGGCTGAGCTGGGGGTGTGGATGCCAAGCAATTCCCGAAAAGCTGAACTAGACTGGAGACGGCCTTGTAAAGCAGCGGTGGGCACTGGGGGTTGGCATGAACATGGAGTAGGGGGCTTCCTCCCTGGCACCTTCGTGTTCCCTGATCCAAGCATGGGGACAGAGTGGCTTGTCTGAACTTGGGGAAGAGAACGTGTGTAGACCTACATTTCCAGTATTGGCTCCTTTGCACTCACGCTCAGTCACTGAGCATTTCTCTTTTATAAATGTGCTTCTGAACGGTTTTAAGTAAAATTTGAATGATCCCTCATTAGTGTATGAATTTACCATGTAGCTGCTTTATTTTTAAGGTAATTATTTGTTCTGTGTTCAGTTGTTTATGCCTCTTAACTCCTTGGCTGTACGTGGCTTTGATCTTTCTCCTCAGGTGATTATGATTTGGGAAGCAAATAGACCCACTTTTGCTGTGTGTGAACTCCCCTCTCCCATGTTTTCTGCTTTTTGGGTCTGTGGTTTGCTGTGTCTATTTTTAAGAGAGTGCAGTTTGGGCTTCCCTGGTGGCGCAGTGGTTCAGAGTCCGCCTGCCGATGCAGGGGACGCGGGTTCGTGCCCCCGGTCCGGGAAGATCCCACATGCCGCGGAGCGGCTGGGCCCGTGAGTCATGGCCGCTGAGCCGGCGCGTCCGGAGCCTGTGCTCCGCAACGGGAGAGGCCACAACAGTGAGAGGCCCGTGTACCGCAAAAAAAAAAAAAAAAAAAAGAGAGTGCAGTTTGGTAGTCTTATTTTCTTATTCCTTAAACCTGATGGCTTGAAATTTCAGCATTGAGACATTCACTGCTCTCATCAATTCCCATGGTCCCTTATCACCTGTTTGTTTTATTCCCCAGTGGCCCAAGAGCAGATGTTGTGTGTTTTCTGATACCAAAGGTATGGTTATTTCCAATACCATTTCTCCAATGCCAGCTGGGTGTCTAATGATACAATTCAGTTCTGGTGCTAACTACCCAGAGTTATTGCCGGTCCCAGAGGTCAAGGGCTCAGCCCCACAAGACAGCCCCCACTTCAGATGCCAGTGAAAAATGGAGTGCCCAGGCCACCCACACTTCTACCCAGCTGACTACACATTTGGGGGTTTCCATTACCCCCTCAGGTTCAGTACTTCGCTGGAATGACTCATAGAACTCAGAACACTCATATTTACTGGTTTATTGTAAAGGATGCAACTCAGGAACAGCCACATGGAAGAGATACGTAGGGCAAAGTATAGGGGAAGAGGGGTGCAGAGGTTCCTTGCCCTCTCTGGGCAGGCCAGCTTCCCAGCACATCAGTGCCTTCAACCCAGAAGCTCCGGAATCTCCCTGTTGAAGAGTCTTTATAACCCAATCTGCAGCCCGCATCCCCTTCCTGGAGCTGGGGAGGTGGAGCTGAAAGTACCCACCCTCTGATCATGTGTTTGGTCTTTCTGGTGACCAGTCCCCAGCCTGAAGCTACTTAGGGGTCCCACCACGAGTCACTTCATTAGTGTAAACTCAGGTGTGGGCAGAAGGGGCTTGTTATGAATAACAAAAGGCAGTCATGTTGCTCAGGAAATTCCAAGGGTTTTAGGAGCTCTGTGCCGGGAACAAGAGACGCAGAAGAAATTTTTAAAATTTGACTTTCTGGCCTCCACATTTTCCTGTTTTCCTCTAGCACACTGGCTGTTCCATCTCCTGTGTGGAAGGCTGGATGTGCCTCTTCCTCTCTACCTCTGAATGCTGGTATGTCCAAGGGTTTGGCTTTGGGGCCTTTTCCTTCTCCTCTGTAGGCACTTAGATGAGCCCATTTGGGCTTTAAATATGTCCTGATGCCCCCAGATTTAGGTCTCCAGCTGGACCTCACCCCTGAGCTCCTGGTGACTCAGCTACATTCAACCCTTCAGTATCTCCCTGGGGTGTCCAAGAGGCACCTGGAACTTCACATGCTTCAGACTGGAGCGCACCCCCGTCCCCATCCTTTCTCTCTTCTCGGGCAGCGGCAGTACCATCCTTCGGCTACTCACACCACAAACCTTTTCTTCCTTCTCTCTCCCACCCCACATTCAGTCCACTATCGGGTCTTGTTGGTGCTGCCTGTACATATCCCAGTCTCGCCACCACTGCCACCGTGCTCGTCTGAGCTGCCACCCTTTTTCACTTAGATTATTGTGGTAGCCTCCTAACGGGTCTTCCTGTTTCAACTCTCCCGTTGTCGCCTTCTCCCACACCTCGATCCCCTGGCCATCTTTTCCCCAAAAATGTGGCGGCTGTGGGCTAAAGTCCTCTTTCTTAAAGATGTCCACTGGATTGTTTTTCTTTGCTTTGGAAACCTGCAGTGGCTCGTGCGTGACCTGCAGAGCTCCACTTGATGTGGGCACTGGCCACCTGACTGCACTTGTGAACTTCCCATCCCCTTGCTGCAGCCATGCTGGTTCCTCACTGCTCCTCTCACACGCCACCCGCTCTGCGTCACTCTCTCCCCTTCAAGGGACCAACTTGTTTGTTCTCTCACTTCAGTTAGGGAACGCCTTAATCGTCACTGATTACCTAAAATACCTAAAATAGCAACCCCTGCCCCAGCCATTCACTGTCCCCTTAGACTGCTTTACTTTTATTCGTTTATCATCTGACATTTCACTAGGTGTTTGTTGTGTCTTTATTATTTGTCTCCTGTATTTGAATGTCATCTTTAGGAGAACAGGGGCTTTGTTATTTCACATAGCAATTAGAATCCATGGCAGTTAGAATAATGTCTGTCCTGTAGCAGCTACTCCATAAGTATTTGTTGAGTGAGTGACTGAATTAGTGAATATGGTGAGCCTACTCTTTGTTAGAAACTGTGTCTAGAAGATACACGTGGTCTTTGTCTTCAGGAATCTCAGGCTAGTTGGGAGGAGAGGGGAATGGCTACATAAGCGGGTCTTTTTTTTTTTTTTTTTGCGGTACGCGGGCCTCTCACTGTTGTGGCCTCTCCCATTGCGGAGCACAGGCTCCGGACACACAGACTCAGCGGCCATGGCTCACGCGCCCAGCCGCTCCGCGGCATGTGGGATCCCCTCGGACCGGGGCACAAACCTGTGTCCCCTGCATCAGCAGGGGGACTCTCAACCACTGTGCCACTAGGGAAGCCCCGAGCAGGTCATTTTAATATAATAGTGTTCTTGCAATGACAGGGAATAAGGTGGAAGCACAAAAAATTGGTGGGTTCAGAGATTCTGTAGGTGCCACCTATGTTGAGTCTTCAAGAAGGAATTCTAGAAATAGGTGGCCACTGTAAAGTGTAATAATGATCTACATAGAAGATAAAGCAAAGGACGGACCAGTTTGGCTAAGCCACAGTGAGCCAGGATGATAGGAAGGTATTTGAGGAAGGTAAAAGGTATTTGAGTTGAGATGATAGCTACATGTAGAACTTTTTTTTTTTAAATAAAACATTCAAATACCAGTCTACTTTAATCATTGGGAGGATTGAAGGATTATGTTTATTCTGAAGTAATAGGAGGAGAGTTTGGGATGAGGGCATTACTTAAAATTACAAGCTTATGTGTCGGGAAAAATTGCCGTCTTGCATTTTCAGTCACCAACTGGAAAAAAAAATTGTGACTTGTTAAATATGCCTAAGTGTGTACGTGTATAAATGCAGTGTTTTAATGAATGAGTGGTAAATGACTGAATGTTGAAACGAATTTTGTAAGTATAAACAGATGTTAGTTCATTATGTTTTATGACAAAACCTCTAGTTGCTATTGGTGATGAATCATAATGTTATTCAGGAGGAAGAACATTTGATACACAGCAGTCCTGATTTTCACTCGTCATGGACTAATGCGAAGGATGTGCTCTCCTTTGGATAGGGAACCCTCCCCTTGGGATATTTGTGTTCATTGTCTGAATGCGTGGGCCGTCAGCTTGAGGTCTGAAAAGAATATGCCCAATTGCGTTAGAAATGTAACGTAATAGATGGTTTAGTCTAATTTCACAAGAAATTAGCAGTAGAGGAATAAGTTAGAATGCATACATTTTCTACTCATCTTTGTCCTTCAGTCCACCTCAACAGCACAACATTAGAAAGCACCTGAACGGAGGGAAGATTATTTGGGTGGTTTGCACCATGGACCTTTATTTTGGGAACACACAAGCAGGCATCCTCTTAGGGTTGCCTACTTAAAACCTAGACTGCCACCGGAGGCGTCCATTTCCACTTTGACCATCTATATTTTCATGAAGCGTGGGTTGCTAAGGGCTCTTGAATGTTTCTTTAGGGCTTGCTAGTTTTTAAGCCACTGCTTTGATTACTTTCAAAAGACATACTCTCACCCTCATATACCCTACTTCACATTCCGTCCTACAGTGTTGCTGCTGCTTTTCTCTATATTTATAATTGCCTTGGCCATTGTTAAATGGCAAAAGCTTATACATAATTTTGTCGTGTGAATAGCATTGTGGATAAAAACAAGGATGTTAAAAACGGCAGAATCCCATCCGTGATCAGAGAAATGTATTAAAGACAATGTTACTGAAGTGTAAAGTTGTTAGGACATAAATTATAAAATGCACCCATGTAGCTATTTAAGATTACGCAATATGGGTGAGTCATTGCTGTCTGGTTACTCATTGCCTGGAACATGGGTATAAGGAAGGAGAAAGTGTGGAAATGTGTGGGTGTTTCTTGGACATTGCTCCTAAAACAAATAGAAAATGGTGTATAATGCTTTGAACATTTGCTTCCTTTTCATAATGTAATATGATTGTCATTGTAACAGTATCCCATCTATGATTGCGTGTGCCTTACTTTGTCTTGCAGGCATAGATAAGGTAGCATAAATGAGTCTTAGAACTTGAAAATCTTTGTCATTTTCTATATTAAAGATTTTTCTTTGGTGTTTGCATATATCTGGCATTGATCTTGAACAGAACTTAGAAAATTAAAATCAGTCCTAAGAGAAAATTTTGACTGTGGAAATAGGGAGGTTGAGTTTGAATAAATTTGTGGCTAGGGATCAGTTAGTTGTAAGCTCTCCTTCTCTTGGCCTCTTCTTGCCTATCCCACTGTTGCTTTCATTTCTTCTTCTTTCCAGGCACCCTGGTCTTGTATTGTTACACTCACTTCACTCTTCTCCACGTATTCAAATCCTACTCATCTTTCAAGATGCATCCGGGGTACACCTGCATTTTGAAGCCTCTTCCCAAAAATGCCACTTGGTGGTCCTAACACGTATTTTCCATAGCATGCATTATGTCACAGTTGTATGGACTTTGTTGCATACTACCTTATATATTTCATTAATTGTTTCCTATTTAAGGGTTGGACAAGAGGAAGCATCTTTTGAGCAGGGACTATGCAATTATAATTATTTTCTTGCCTCAAGATCGTTGGTCTTAAAATCCATCCAGTATGTTTGTTTATCTATAGTTAACCTCAAGTCGTACCATCCTAATGTATTGTGTACATTATAAAACAGCCACAAGAACAGGAACTTTAAAAAATGATAAAGATCTGTAAGTACAAGTTATAATATTTTATATCCATATTCCAGTGGCTCATCGTGGGCATACCCTGAGATGCACACACCTCACTTTGGAGACCTAGTGTTAGGGACATGTTAGGGACTCAGGAAGTATTTATTTTTAGCCTTCAGCTATTTTCTGCTGGTTGTTAACAGATTTTCTACCTGTCCAAAATAAAGCTCAAGGCAGTAGTCTAAGTATGTTTGACATCTAGTTAGGGAATCTCAGGGATGTATTAGAATAAGGTAGGCTATGCTTGGACAACAAGGCTTCACAGCTCAAGACACAACACGCTGAAGGTTTGCTTGTCACTGACCGCGCAGTCTGATGGGGGTCAGGTGGTGTTCCTCAGAGGCTGTCCTCTAAATGGTGACTCATATACAAGCTGTAGTTGTAGCAGCTGGAACACATGGCTTTTAAGGTTGTTGTGGGAGGTGAAGAGAGAGCATAGTCAGCTCTTCCTCATTGGCTGGTGTGCAGTCACATGGGCCCAACCTCCTGCAAAGGAAGCTGGGAAATGTACCCAGGAAGGGGAAAATGGAATGGGATTTAGTCAACATGTGGCATGGCCTCCTGTTTACTGGGATCATCTGTTCATTTCATTAGGGTTGTTACTGTTTGATAATTCAACTCATGGGTTACCATGTAAAGCAAGCTTCTGTATGAATTTAAACATGAGTTCAGTAGTATAATTTAGAAAGAAAATAAGTCCTCTTAAAGCACTTTCAAATATTTTTTCCTTGTAATGACTGTAATCACCGTGCATTTTCACATTTCCATTTGAATCTTATTTGAATACATTTTAAACTACAAAAGTAAAACTGTTCATTCATTTTTCATGTTTCTGTTGTTATTCCTTTTTTTTTCATGCTGCTAATCAGCAGAGACTAGTGGCTTATTGGTTTATTATGAACAAAGGTTTTTTAATAGTGTCACATTTCATTGCAGTTGTTCACAGAAGTAGTTAATATGTGAATATTATCTAAATGCTTTAATAGTTTATGCCAGTAGATCTGTCTTTGGTCCAATTCCTATATTACCAATTTTCTTGGAGCCAATATGTTTATTGAGAATTTTAGAAAATTAGATGCTGATCTCACCTATATTAATTCACATACTCATCTATTGGGAATTGTGGCAAAATGGGTTTCACCAGCTTTGAAACTTAAGCCAGTGCAATGTTAATTTTTTTGGATGCAACTCTTCTGAGAATGAATGAATAAGAATCAGTTTCCCTTACACTGAGAAGTTTAAGTTGTGTTTAAGGACAATGTTAGTTAAATTCTTTTTCCAAATATGAATGTAGTCAAAGATGGAAGGTGAAGAAATATTAAAATTTTAGAGGTAACTGCAGAAGAATATTAATATTACTTCTGACTGATAAATTTTCATTTTAAAGCTATAATACTAATTTTCATGGTGGGAAAACCAAAAACAGCCCTGCACTCACAATAAATAATGTCACTCTGTACTTTCATCTTATATAATGTAGATGATATATTACTTTTTCATTTTACTTCCAACTTATACCAGTCCTTCTCTTGTTAATTTTGGCCATGATCAGGTACTTTGCAAAAATGCTTACAGTACATCCTTTGCATACTTTTCTTGCATCCTCTTAATCTGGAAAAATATACTTGTTTTTTGGTAAACAGTTTCATTGGATATAAAAAGCAAGTTCCAGTTTATACATATCCATGCATTTATTAAATAGCTAATTATCTTCGTATGTGTATTTATCTTTTCTTTCATACAACACTGTATCTCCTTTTGGGAATAGACTAAGTTTTCTATTTTCTTTGAATGGTATAAGAGTACCAAATCAAGTATCTTGCTCATTGTCACTGTTAATATTTGTAGGCTGATGTACCCAAAGGTAAGGTAAAAAAAATCATTGTCATTGAAACTTGTAAGGTAAAAAAATTAAGGTAAAAAAAATTAAGGTAAAAAAATCATTTACCTTACCCAAAGGTAAGGTAAAAAAATCATTGTCAATCAACTCTTTGATGACATTAAATAGAACATTAAACTATCATATAGTTAAAATAGGATTCTGCTTAACCGTTAAACTAGATGCATACTTGCATATTGGGGGTTTTCTACTCTTCTCTCTGCTTGGAATGCCTCAGCCTCCACAATCTGTGTGTGTGTGTGTGTGTGTGTGTGTGTGTGTGTGTGTGTGTCTGTCTGTCTGTCTGTCACAAGTTCTCCTCCCTCACCTCTTTCAAGTTTTTGCTCACATGCCACCTTCTTAGCAGGTCCTTCCATTGTTATCCTTTCTAACAATTTCATCCTGCTCCCCTTTTCTGCCCTGTCCCAGCATTCGCCATCCCTCCCTCGCTTTATTTCTCTCTTTTACCAACTTCCAGCACATTATACTTTACTTATTTTCTTTATTGCCTGCCTTCCCCTCCACCTCACCCACAGGAAGTCAGGTCCATGTTCACTTCTGTATTCCCAGTGCCTAGAACAGTGTCTGGCACATATTAAACAGTCTGTAATATCAGTTAAATAGATTAGATAAACCTTTAATCACATGTTCAGAAATTTCTGATGTTCTAGGAATTCATATCAGAAGATGAAGCCAGACTGTAAGGACTTTGCTTGGATATCTTAGCTTGATATTTAGTGACTTCTGAAAAAAAAAAAAGGGGGGGGGGAAATTTTCAAATGGTATGATATAATTTTTAAAATTTAGGAACCACCTTCTTTAAATATTCATAATAGAGAGTAGAAAACAGTAAAATTATTCAAGTGTGAGATGTGAATGTAATAATGCTAATATTACAGCTAAATTTTCACAGGTAAACTTGTGCTGTCAACAGATTTATTGGTGGTGGTTTTGAGTTGTGAATGCCAGCAAAGAATTTGTGAATGGAAAATATTTAATTCTAAGGTTCCTTTCAACTCTAAAACCCTATGAGTATATGATCCTCTTGTTTAAGAAACGTGTGATGTATTTTAGGAAAAAATTCATTAAAATTTTTTTTTTAATGTTAGTGAATAACCGGTTTGCTTCAGTTGTCTAGAATAACTAGGTAGTTGGGGCCATTTCATTCTTTAGAGTTTCTGAGGTCACAGTCGAAATTAGAGAAATTGAAGATTAGTTAACATATCTAGATTTAAAGCCTGGTTTTGCCCTTTTCCAACTTATTGTCAACTGGGCACTTGTGACAGAAATTCTGCTTTATCAGCATGGAGATGTACCAGCAAAGTCTTATTTGCATGGAATAGAAGGCAGATATTTTCCAATTCTCTTTATAGAGGTAACTCTCAAGAAATAAGTTTTATTAACTCTTTTTGAGTTGCTGGTGACCAAGATTTGGTTAATTTACTCCAGAGATCGCAGTGAGTGGAACTGTACATTTTCATAAGCACATGCCTTTTTTCAGTACATCCAAAAAAGCGTGTAAGGAAAGAGTCCTCTTGGAATTGGCAAGGAAGGAGAAGAATATTGGAGTTTTTCAGAAGAGGCGGGGAGTTTTGAGGTGATTGGGTGATGGGTTAGGAGAAAGCATAGAATTAGGAATGAATAGATACAGAATCCATGCCAACAGTCATGCATTCAGAGTTCCTATTTCCATAACATGAGGTGGGGCGATAGCCTTTTGAGGTTTCTTTTGACTCAGTGTTGCTGTAATTTTTAAACTGTAGTCTTTTTATTCTGGTAAACCTGTGTCTATCTGCTTGCACACTGAAGGTTTTTCTAGATTTGTGAATTTAGAATGTAACAGTTTTAAGTGAATAAATGAAAATTTTCTGGGAAATTGCCATTCTTAGCTATGCTTATAAGGGGGCTCATATATTTTGAGGGAGGTCTGTCTACCTACCTACCTATCCCTCCATCTATCCTCACCCCCCTGCCCCCCCCAAAAAAACCAAAGAAGAACTGTACATGTATCCATGGATTTTAGTCTCACCAATTTCAGTATTTGATCATTTATAGTTCAAAGATATGTGAGGAATATGAATGGGAGCTAATTGTCATATCTCCTCATATTGAAAATTGACTGAAGGCAGCTTACTGTTTTCTAGTCAGTATTATAAAATAAATAGCTTTTAAAAAGTCAGAGCAGGTTGGGGCTTTTTTGAGCAGAAGCCACCTGTTCTCCTTGCTTGGTTGGCCCTGTAATAAACCTTTCTCTGTTCCAAAAAAAAAAAAAAAAAGTCAGAGCAAAGGGAAAAGAAGAAATGAGACCTAAGCAAAAGTTAATCCCATGATGTCCTCTATGGTTATTGAACTTGGATTTTTCATTTCCTGGTGGTCAAAACAAAAAGGGAAATATGATCAGTTACAAACTTATTTTTGCACATAAGATCAAAGCACTTGAGTTGCTCAAGAGAAGAAAAGTTTTGCTTACCAGTTAGCTTTAAAAGTGATGTTAAAGTCTTATGGGACTTATGAGATGAAGGATGTCATCTGGAGCAACACCTCCCAAAATTTCCTTGCAGAAAATAAAGTAGTGAATTTTATATGGCTGCTTTTTATGCCACTTCACTAAGAAGCAGCAGAGGACATAACAACAAAGCACAGTTTAGGAAAAGCAAGTCTATAAGACACATTGTCATCCGGGGCTACTCAACAGAACCACCACAGAATTCCATCAAATCTGTGGAGCATGGGGGAGGGGCGGTGAGGCATTCGCTCCCCAGGTGATTCCAATGTGCGTCCAAGGTTGAGAACCACCGGTACAAGTACCAATGTTATTGATGGTTTGGTTTGATTCAGGAATACAAGGAACAGATAGATTGTAGTTTCTCCCTCAAGTGATACTGTGACAGTTTTGTATGTTCCTTTATTTGTTTTCTTTTTTTAATAACTGGGCTTTGAATTAATGGTGATGTGCAGACCCTTAGAGGTTGTATCCTCTGGAAAGGGCCCAGAGTCCACATGCTCTGTTGTCAATAAAAAGATAGAGCCTTTATTTTAAAATAAGGTTGTCGTCATTTTATGAAAATCGAGGAAGGAAACCAAGACTCATTTGAATAGATGGCCCCCTGCTCTCCGTAGGGTTACGGACCATAGACATGACAAATAGAAGATTCTCTAGACTGGAACTAGTTTATGGTGGTGATTAGGCAACCATGTAGGGTATAGGGATGGTGCCAGTCTTTGGGTCTGGAGAGTTATTGCAGAGACTGGTATTTCCTCAATTAGTAGGTATTTGAAGTACACATATCTGGAGAGAGCAGTCATATAGGTGTTTGCGAGTGTGTGTGTGTGTGTGTGTGTGTGTTTTAACCTTAAGCAATAAGGTTAGGGACTATAGAATAGTTTTAGGAATTGGGATTCCATATTTCAATGACTCTTTATAAAAATTGTGGAGAAGTCTTCCTCCAATGCGTGTCACAGTTTTGAAACCTGAGAAATGTGGCTTTGTTCCAAACCTTTGTAGATTTCCCTCTGTCGCTAAGCCTGCTATTGGCATATAGAAAGCTCCATTAAGGGTCATTTGGTATCATTCTAGGACATGTCACTAAATTGGTTGGATTCCACGGCATGTCAGATCTCAATGGCTTGTCTAAGCAGTCTTTTAACCAGTTTAAGTTACAAAGATTTAATGTGTGGGGTCTTTGAAGATTTATTGGTTTATTCATGTAACAAAAATTTTGAGTGCCCTACCTCTGTCTGTCCCAGTGATTTTCTTGTGTAGACTCTCTGCTCTGAAGAACATAAATTCCAGAACAGTGAAACTCCATTCCTTCTTGGGGGGTGGGGTCTTTTGCTGGGGGTAGCAGAATGGGACTGTTATGAGTGACTCTTAACAGGCCGTGGTTGAGGGAGAGCCTTGAACTTCATGGTCTGGAGGGTAGGGAGAAGCCTGTTTTTTATCTTCATGTCCTTTGACACTGGGTGCACAGTTCCTGGTGGATTGAAGGCACTTGATAGATATTGGCCGCAGAACTCGAGAAGCAAGTTAGCATAAACATGGTGATTTGCTTAGAGGGACCTTGCGAAGTGACTCTACATATTTTGGAGAGGAGAGTGCTACCAACTGGGGGCTTTAAGAAGCAGTAGAAGCAGGATCTTCTCATCATCCAGTTCTGGAAATGACTCTAATTGCTTTTGCCACTTAGTTCAAGAACTAGCAAGGTCCTAGAGTGTTACCAGTGCAAATATAATCACACCATGCCTTTCTAAAGCAGAAGATTATAGATGACCATTTGCCTGTGTCTTTAAATAGAATCTATATAGATTAGCATTAGGGAGAATTCCTAGATAATAAGAAATAACCTAAGTGAAGAATTTCAGCTAGAAAGTGTAAAATAGAGTCCCAGGGACTTCCCTGGTAGCGCAGTGGTTAAGAATCCGCCTGCCAATGCAGGGGACACAGGTTCGATCCCTGGTCTGGGAATATGCCACATGCAGTGGAGCAACTAAACCCATGCGCCATAGCTACTGAGCCTACGCTCTAGAGCCCACGAGCCACAACTGCTGAGCCCATGTGCCACAACTACTGAAGCCTGCACGCCTAGAGCCTGTGTTCTGCAACAGGAGAAGGCACCCCAGTGAGAAGCCCGTGCACCGCAATGAAGAGTAGCCTCTGCTCGCCACAATTAGAGAAAGCTGGCATGCAGCAACGAAGACCCAATGCAGCCAAAAATTAATTAATTAATTAATTTAAAAAAATAGAGTCCCATTTCTCTTCAGCTTTCTTCTTTGAGTATGTTAAATTTGTGAAGGCTCTTTTTTTGTAAAGATATGAATGTGCACTTACATAGGCATACTTGAATAACATATCTTTTAATTTCTCCCTTACTTGGTTTATATATACCAACTATTTACAAATAGTTAGTAAACTTAGAGTTTGAAAATGCCATACATTAATTTTGTCAGTTTCTTACATGATTCGGAGAAAAGACTATCTTAGGATTCATTTCACCAATTTATTCTGACCATACACTGTGTGTCAGCCACTGAGATGATGAGTAATAATTTCTGCCCTCAAGGGAGGGAAACTAAGCAAAATGGTCTCCAGAAATTTAAACCACATGTTAAGGATACAGTAGATGTATAAATGGGATTTTTTTTAATAGGTGTATAGGCAAGGATCTCTTAGAACAAGGGGAATCATTGAGGACTTGCAAGAGAAGAGGGTGTTTGGTGGGGACAGTGGGGCAGAGGAGGAACCAATAGGGAGATAAGCCAGGAGAGAGAGCTAGGCTTGCTCCTCGGAAGGGCCTTGCTTGGTTTGTAATCTGTGGCACGGATTAATCGGTTAGAAATAAGGCTCTTAGAGACTGGATTCTGGGTGAGTGGCCTGCCTGATTTTGACTCCTCTGGCCAGAAACTGGTCAGGATATCCATGAAGGAAGTTTTTAAGTTTACGATTTTGTGTTGAAGATAGAAACTTGTCTTGAGCTTATATTCTATAATAAAAACGTACACTGGCACTGTGCATAGCATTCTGGGACCTAGTATTGGTATCCAGCACCTCAGGGCATGGTCTGTTCTCATCTTGCCCCTACCCTGCTGATCAGGGAGGATTTTTGCTGGCTTCCAGTACTTTATTCTTAGTTTCTCAAAGTTTGGTCTTTGAGCACAGTCTTTGTCAAATGACTTTTTCCCCCTGCAAATGTGTGGTGATAATACTAACTGCCTGCTTGCAGATCTGAGTCTTTCTCTCAAATATACGTGTGATCTGTGTGTGTGACATTTCAAGGCAGTCGTTTTCTTGTAGCCACTTTGCAGACATTGTGACCTGGCTTAAAAAACTTGCATGCTCTGTATTTAAGTCCAATTTGGAGCAGTGCTTTCTGTGTGCTGGAGTGATACGAGAGTTGTTTCAGACCCCTTTGTCAGTGTCAGGGCACTTTCTGTGTATCAGCACTAAATCTTCCTCCAGGGGTAGCTCAAAGCATTGTTGCTTCATCATCCCCCCCCCCCCCCACCTTAGGTGTGGGCCGGGCTCTGCCACAGAGTGGTGGAGAGCCAGAGAAGCTTGCAGAGGAGAGAGTGACCTGCTCGCATTTTAGAAGGAGGAGGGTGGTGGGGAAGCCAGCCTGCAGAGCAAGTGGTAAGTGTCGTATGGTATTTTCGGTTTACCCATTCTTACGTGGCCACTTTGGAGCCGTTTTTAAAAGGCAGACATTTTAGCATCACACACACACACACACACACGCGCGCGCGCGCGCACACACACACACACAATAGTTAACCACATACTGTACAGAGCAGACCTCCTGGCATCTTGAGCCTGCCTTACCTTATTGTTGAAGCCTCTTGCTTCCGTATGAAGGGGACCAGGACTGGGGTAAGGAGGGAGTGGGACTGAGAACCATCTAGGAGCCACACCCAAGTGAGGAGTGGTCATCCTAGGTCCGCCTCTCAGAGAGGGCTGTCAGTCACCCCCGAGCCCGGAGCCTGCGCATTCTCTGAGGGCGCTTCTGTCTCGGTGGTCTGATTAGTAATCTTCTGATTTCCTCCCTTTAGTCACTGAGTTGCTTTTTAAAATTGAGACATGGATTTGGCTGTGTAATATATATATATTTTAAATTTATTTATTTATTTTTGGTTGTGTTGGGTCTTCATTGCTGTGTGCGGGCTTTCTCTAGTTGTGGCGAGTGGGGACTACTCTTCGTTGCTGTGCATGGGCTTCTCATTGTGGTGGCTTCTCGTGTTGCAGAGCATGGGCTCTAGGCACGCGGGCTTCAGGAGTTATGGCACGCGGGCTCCAGTAGTTGTGGCATGCGGGCTTATTAGTTGTGGTTCGCGGGCTCTAGAGCACAGGCTCAGTAGTTGTGGCACACGGGCTTAGTTGCTCCGTGGCATGTGGGATCCTCCCGGACCAGGGATTGAACCCATGTCCCCTGCATTGGCAGGCGGATTCTTAACCACTGCACCACCAGGGAAGTCCTGTGTAATTTTTTTTTTTTCCGGTTTTTTTCTGTTTAGAAACCCAGAGGAAAGATTTCTGCATTTTGTCTTTGTCCTGAATTTGTAGACCTTATTGGAATAGGTACATATTAAACCCTGCTGGGGAGGAGAGCCTCTTAGGATCACTCCAGTTCAGTTCAGACGGCTATGAAATTCTCAAACATGTGTCCAGTACTTCTGTCTGGTGCCTAAGCAAAATAAAAGCATTGTACTTAAAATTAGAGTACTCCATAGAATCATAATTTGGGGGGACAGGAATGATATAACCTTGCTTTGAGTTTAACAAATTTGGGGAAAAAACTTTGTTACAGAAACACATAAAAGCAAGAAGTTAAATCTGGCTGCAGTGGGGACAGGGGAGAAAAGTCTTGTTAATGAAAAATGGCATCATATTTTGACAGCGTTGTATCATGGTGGCTTGTGAAAGTGCCTTGCTTGGATATAGAAAATCCTTTTAAGAATTACTGACGCTCAGACCAGAAGTGAGGAACTTGTCTAAGGCAGTAAAAAACCAGTGATGGAGAGGAGAAGAAGGGGAAGATTTGAAGGGTATTGGGTACCTGGATGAAAGAGTCAAGTAAAATTTTAATTCAAAAAAATTTTTTTCTGGTACTGGTATCCCTCATGCTTTAGAGAGAGGTTTTTGTTGTTTTTTAAGTGAGCCACGTAGACCAAATGACTTATCTGTGAATGACTGAGTTATTATCTAGTTAGATAATACATGTTTTCTCTAAACTGAGCACCTGAGGGTAGGGATGACATCATCTGTATTCCTCTGCCTGACACTCTCTGTGGCACATAGAATGTTTATTGAATTAATAAGTACTAAATTCTCTTAAAATTATTTCCAAGATGTTTCTTCCCTTACAACATCATGATATGAATTTAGCTAATTTTAGGAAGTCTCATTATTATTATCATTTTGCCAATTCACTTTCCTTTCTCCACAATAATATATGCAAACTCAGGCATTACATTGTATATACCCTGTGGTCTATGTGTGTGTATGTATGTGCATGTATCTTTTTATAATCAGGCATCTTATTAATATTTGTTGATTTCATTGAATTTTGCATCCACTCTATGAAATGGTGGTGGATCTCGTTCTTCAGATGTGAATATATTTATGACCTTGATTCCATAACATGCAAACTTAGACCCATCTGGCCTTTCAGTCGTTTATTCAGCTCCTGCTTTGTTGTGGACGCTGTGCAAGGGGCATCTTCTGCACAGCTCTGTAAGGCTGGATGCATAAACCAAAGCTTGAAGAAGTTGTTAGCTTTCCCTACTGCCCACTCCCTCTCCTCTGTGCTTTTTTTTTTTTTTTAAATAAACCACAGCAATGTGTACTTGGAGTTCCCATTCAGATGCCATCTCCACTCAATGCCTTCCACGATAACCGAAGCCAGATTTCTCTGCACTTCTTCAGTACATGGTGCCATGCAAGGTGCCCAGTGCAGCATCGTCTATTGTAGACAAATGTCCCTGTGTCTCTCTCTCTCTTTCTCTTACTGGAGGGAAACTGGGACTCCACCTCATGTCCTTGTATCCTGTGTACCTGGCAGGCACTGGCGGGGGGCTAATCAAAGTTAGATGATGCAGAGTGCTTGACATTTGAACATTGTAAACATGAAAGGTTGATTTTACTGAACAGTCGTAACTGTTTGGTTTGTGGATGTGAGGTGCCTTAGATCAGAATGTGTGTTTCAGTGTTACACAAAGACACACAGAATGGCATACAAGGTGACACATTTTTACGCTTCAAATCAGTAGGGAACACCTATCTGAAAAATCAGTTCGCATTTTGAGAACTTGAAATCATTCTGTTCACTTTAATGAATAAATCATTAAGTCCTAAGGACAATTAGGACGATCGTTGGAATAACTTCTCTTGGGATAGATTTCTCCCCCACCCCCAGGATTGAGTTGCCTGTAATAAAGTCATAAAAACTATGAAATTGGTTGAAATAAGCTATGTTGCCGAAAAGCTAAGAAACAGTTGTGTTGGGAATTTGTTCAATTGTATTTACCTTGCTCAGGAAAGGCTATTCTTGTAGACAGTAACTGTGTAGTTACTTTTATGAGAGTTGGGTAATAAAAGATGATTGTTAGTATTCCTTTGTTAAAAGAGATGCTAAAAATACTTATAAGGGCTTTTTGAATTTGAATTAAGAGCCCAGTTGTCTGTTTGTTCTTTCCCCCAGATCAGGTGTGTTTTGTTAATTTCTGGACAGGGGAAATAACATAATTTCCTCCTTACTCCCTGCATTCTCCCAGCCTCTCTCCTTGCATATGCCTTGGGGTTAAGATTTTACAGTTTTCCATGACATGCCTTTGTCAGTAAAAGTCATTTTTTCCCAATTTGAATGTTTTTAGGAGATTGCTCATGTGTTTCTTACCTTCTCCCACACCTCTTTTTGGGGGGACTTAGTGTCTTTCCTGTTCGACTGAGGACAGATTCTCTTCGTCTTCATTCCCAGAACCCTCACAGTGAATGAGCATAATGCCTTTCAGCTCATGGGTGCCTGGGAACCTCACGCTTGCGAATGTTCTCACTAGCCTCCACATACTCTTCCATTTTAGTTATTAGGGGACTGATTCAAGACAGTAGGAACCACCCACACTTCGTTAATTTGTGAGATAAGGCCTGCAGCAGCAAAGACTGATAAGCTGGAATCTGTGCTTTTAACTGCCTGCCAAGCCCCAAGCAGGATGCTGGCCCTGTGGAGGGCTTTCCCCTGTGGCCTCTCATGCTCAGGGCACCATTTGCAGAAGGAAGTCCTTAGCGGCAAAGGGATTACCGCTAAATTCCAAAGAGTGGCTTCCAGGCCCTGAAGGCAGATGTTTCCTCCTCACTGCCTTCATATCTTAAGTCCAGTCCTTTTCCTTCCTGACATAATTTAGTCTTTTTTAAACCTCTTATCTACTTCCTAATGCATGTCTTCAATACCTGGCTTTTGCAATCCACCTTTGAAAAGGAGTCATCCCTTGGCCCAGTCCACCTTCACATGCGTCTCCAGGAGAAGGAAGTTGTTTGAGGGACACGTAGCCAGCTGGCCTTGGCCGGGGTAGACCTGAGGAACTCCATTATGATTTTGATAATGGTCGGGCCCATGGGGTTGAAGAATGTGAGTGTGCCCCAAAGCTTCTTCATCACAAGAGGATGTAAATAGAATTTCTGAGATCTTGAAAGAAGACTACCCCTTAAGTGCTCTTTGCTGTTTGTCTTGGATAATATTGCATAACTAGCAAGTGAATCAGTGAGATAAAGAGCTTTGTTTGTAAATTCTAATACTGAAGGAGAAGAATTTCTTGTCTAATTACACAGGGATTTCTGTTATTCCTTAAAACGTTATAACACATGTGAACCATTTTATACACACAAAACATTCAAATTCTTTTTATTTTTGGCTGCGTTGGGTCTTTGTGGCTTTTGTCCCTTTAGTGGTTATATTTGACTGTCCAGAAAGTATTTTTGAGTGACCCATTAAAAAATAATGAGAGACCCTAGTGTACATTGACATTGACTCAGGCAGTCTATGAAATTTCACGAAAATACTGTGGAGTCTGTTTTTTGGAAGCCTGTGTAATTCTAGAGGAAGAAGAAACTCTTTGTGCCTGTTTGTCATGTCTTATTTTAAAACCTGACTTTTGAGCTTTATTTGATGCCTTAATTGTTCTCACTTCAGAACGGATGTCATCTTAAAATGATTCATCCCTGATGAGATTTCTGTTTTGTACCTAATAGAAACAAGCCTTTTCCAATTATGTAGCCAAAAGAAACCCATGTAACTAGTTCTGTTTAGGATATAAGAATGCATATGAACTTAGAAAAGTAAGTATTGATAAAATATTCCTAGAAAAATGATTGTAGATAATTTTTAGAGATAATTAAGTCTCACCTTTACTCTGCCATATGCCATGCCATGGCATAGCATCCTTCTTTTCATTGAGATGACAACTAGGGACCTCTTTGAGTTTAGATGTATAAAGAGAAAAGAAAGTGCAATGCACTTTTTTTTTTTTTTTGATCAGTTGTTTTGGCATGGTATGTATTTTTCCATCTTATGTCCTTTTGGCCTATCTATGTCTTCATATTTTAAGTATGACTCCTATAGGAAGCATGTAATTGGGTTTTGCCTTTATATCCATTTTAACATATTCTGCCTTTTAATTGGAGTATTTTGTCCACTAACATTTAGTGTGATTATTGATATGGTTGAATTTAGGTTTACCATTCAATAATTTACTTTCTATTTCTCCCTTCTGTTTTTGTTCTTTTTTTTCTTGCCTTCTTTTGGATAATTTGAAATATTTTTAGAATTCCATTTTAATTCTTTTGTTATTTTGTACCTCTTTGTGTTCTATTTTGTGGTTATTCATGGTGTAATATACACCCTTGAGTTTTCAAGATCCATATAGAATTAATACTGTACGAATTTACGTAAAATACAGAAACCTCGCAACCATTTAGGTCCATTTACCATCCATCTCTCTCTAATTCTGTTCTTTGTGTTTGTTTTCATAATCTTTCTTTTTAACTTCATGGTGTACATATGCCCATTGCTATCTATCTTTTTTTTTAATATTAAATTTTTTTTTTTTTTTTTTGGTTGCATTGGGTCTTTGTTGCTGTGCACGGGCTTTCTCTAGTTGCGGCGAGTAGGGACTACTCTTTGTTGCGGTGCGTGGGTTTCTTACTGCGGCGGCTTCTCTTGTTGCGGAGCATGGGCTCTAGGCATGCGAGCTCAGTACTTGTGTCTCATGGGCTCTAGAGCGCAGGCTCAGTAGTTGTGGTGCACGGGCTTAGTTGCTCTGTGGCATGTGGGATCTTCCCAGACCAGGGCTTGCACACCGTGTCCCCTGCATTGGCAGGCGGATTCTTAACCACTGCTCCACCAGGGAAGTCCCTATTGCTGTCTGTCTTGAAGAGAGGCTTACTTTTGTTGTCTGTCTTCTCTTGCTCCGAGGCTTGGATTGTTAGGAATGCTTACCAGTGCTGTGGCTGTGTAGGAAAAACTGTATTGTTGTAAATATGTTAATTTACCATGCTTGCACAGGCACACCTCAGAGGCATTGTGGGTTCAGTTCCAGACCACCTCAATAAAGTGAATATCTCAATAAGGCAAGTCACACAAATTATCTGGTATCCCAGTGCATGTAAAAGTTATGTTTACACTGTATGGTAGTCTGTCAATAAAGTGTGCAACAGCATTATGTCTTTAAGAAAACAGTGTACATACATTAACTAAAAAATACGAAACAACAAGACAGTTATAATAGTAACATCAAAGATCACGGATCACAGGTCACTGTAACAAGTGTAATAATAATGAAAAAGTTTGAAATAATTGTGAGAATTGCCAAAATGTGACCAACCAAGAGACATGAAAGTGAGCAAATGCTGTTGGAAAAATGGTGCCAATAGACTTGCTTGATGCAGGGTTGCCACAAACCTTCCATTTGTAAAGAACACAGTATCTGGGAAGTGCAATAAAATGAAGCATATTAAAATGAGGTATGCCTGTCCTGGCATAGGACAAGAATGTAATAAAGCTTTCCAGGATGAAAAAAGTTATAGTTACTTGTAACAAAGAAGTATAAAAACTTATTTTTCCTGAAGTTTTCCCTTAAGATATGATAGGATGAATGTTTCACAGAAGGGCATAACACTAATTTAACAGGGTGATATTTTTCAAGCGAGTGAACGTTTCTGAATTGAGAATATGAGACAATTGTAGATGTACAGATACCTGCAATAGTATTTTACAAGGAAGGCCAGCATTGTGCCTCTCCTTTAAAAACAAACAAGCAAATAAACAAACAGACCTCAAGGTTACTGTGCAAAACACACCACACACAATTCCCTTTCTCCTTTTCCTTCTCTTCCACGTCCTTGCTGTGGACTACCTTAGCCCTTAATCGGGTTTAGTATGAGATTAGGAATTGGTGGCACACTTAGAGGTTAGGAATTTTTTTAAAAAACACTTACTTTTTGTTGCTTTTTTTTTTTTTTTGCGGTACGCGGGCCTCTCACTGTTGTGGCCTCTCCCGTTGCGGAGCACAGGCTCCGGATGCACAGGCTCAGCGGCCATGGCTCACGGGCCCAGCCACTCCGTGGCATGTGGGATCTTCCCGGACCACGGCACAAACCCGTGTCCCCTGCATCGGCAGGCGGACTCTCAACCGCTGCGCCACCAGGGAAGCCCTTGTTGCTTAATTTTAAAAGCACACAGTTTTTAGGGCCGAACCAGAGCTAGAAAGGAGAGAAATAGTTGAGATTTGTAGATCTCAATGTAGATGAGAATTTTGAGACAGAGCTATTTTAAGAGGGTTAAATTCAGAAGCAGAATTTCCCTAGTGTGATTTGAAAGTATTCCAGGATTCAGGATTGAATGAAAGGGAATACCATTTTGAGAGAGCTCTTAAAGAAAAAGACTGAAACAGAAAGGTAGAAACAGTTATCTAAGTTCAGGAGAGTTTCCTGAGACAAAATTTGTTCCGTTAAGCACTTTGGCTAATGGAGATGACAAACTAAAAGTCCTCAAATGGATTTGACCGTTTTGGAGAGTGATTCCTCAAGCGCCTCATTAGAGGATAGCCAGAGGGACTGAAAAGTAGGGGGCTGCTTGGGAGAACATAAGCATAAGCTTTAGGCGGTGGTGGGTGATGTGTTGGGTGTCACATCATCTTTTCTGCTTCGTACAGTAGGTGAAAGAAACCTAGAAAGGAAATGGCAGGGTGGAGAGCTTGGAGTTTGGGGAAAAGAAGCCCTGCCATCACCCTTGATGCCCACGAAAGCAGGGCCACGGTGGAGATTAACATTCTGAACAGAAATAAGGTGGAGAAGGGACATAAACACCGACTAGATAATTTTGAACATGAAACCCAATCTTCTGCTCTGACAGAACATAACAGATGAGCCCCAAACCAAGCTTCCAAAACCTAAAAGCGATAGATACAGCTATTTGCAGATAAGCAGCAAACATGCTTGGTGTTGGGGAAAGTTTGGCTCTCAACGAACAGCCGTTTAGCTGATCTGGAAATGAAGGGGGGACTTACACTGAAACGTCAGGCTGTCGCTATTCTTAGAGCTCAACTAGAGGACAGACATCGTGGATGAAACACCGCTCTTGATGTGGTGGGATGAAAACCATGTTTGCCCGTTGTTATCGTCATCGTAGTTCAACAAACCGTTCATTTTTGTGTGTGGTAAATCACAATGATGACACGCTCACAAAATAATGCGAAGCATATGGGTCACAACTGTTTTTAAGTAGAAACTTCTCTAAAGATTTATTTAAGTTCCTTAATTATAGAGCGGTTGGGAAGACTGGCATGTGGTTTCAGTTTAGTTATAAATGTTGGCCGTGGTGACGGGCATGTGCTAACGTTGCCAGAGAGAAAGAGAACAAGATTGGGAGGGGAGCTGGTGTCTTTCAGGACCTGCCTGCCCCTTTGTCATTTTTAAGTGAAGTCAAGATCTTTCGTGTTTATACGAAATAAGTATGATGATATTTATGCTCTGCTTGAGATGCCTGTGCCAGTAGTCCAGGCCAATTTTCCCAGCGCTTAAATACTTTAATTGGTAAATTTTCATGGCAGTTTGAAATCAGGGACTCTCCAGAGTCCTGACAGAATAACTATCCCTTTTAGCCTTTATCTTAAATTAAAATATACTCCTCATTAGATGAATCAAGCCCAGTTTGGGGAACAGCAGTTAAGTATTCTGTCTAGATAGACAAGTGGAAAGTAAGTGTTCAAGCTAGGTGTTTCTTTGACTTGAAATAAACCCATGCCAGGGTCATTTGGTGATCTTCTGAACCCTCGTGTGTGTGTGTGTCCACATATATATGTGCACGCACAATCATATGTGGTTATTCACATTAGAAGTCATTTTGCATCCTTTGGGATCTGGTAATAGTGTCATATATAAAGCTAACTTGCAGTCTTAGGAGCATGGGAAAAGGCCTGTGTTAACCCATGAAGAGGTCGGCAAATGTGTATGGTTGGAAAAGTTCATCTGTATATTTGCTGTAACATGCTTTCCTCTGTTTCTTGCCCATGATGAAAATGACAGCGGCATCACTGAGCTCTTGTCTGGAGGTGGGAGGAGTGGGAGGGAGGAAGGCTAATAAGGAATCTAAGTAAAGCTCTCCTTCCCCTTATGAAGGTCACAGAAGACATGGCTTTCCTGTTCACCACCCTTTACGGAGTGCAGTCCAGTAGGGACTTTGTCAGTACTTGAGAGGATCCACTCATTCATTCGTTTGTATTTTGGTATAGACGATGTCTTACGTTCATATCTCTGTGGGATGCACAAAGATTAATTACACAGCAAGGCTGTGCCCCCAGGAGCTTACACTCTGGCAAGGGATCAGAAGATGTCTGCATAACTAATTATGATACAGAAGGACATTGGACATTTATTCAGGACTCGATCACTTTTAAAGTGCTTTCATACAGGTATACTTAATCCTCTAAGTGGAAGTACGTGGCTACATTTTTAATTTTGTACCTGAAGAAAACTCAGCCAGGGTGAGGGACTTGCTCGGGGTCCTTTAGGTGTTAAGTTGGGGGTCTGGGGCCCGGGGAACCCTGTCCATCTAGGATGCCTCTGCCTCTGGGATTCACTGTTCTGTCCGTTGTCCCAGTATGCAGTGGTGCAGAGGGGCATGCTTGCTTCCTCCTCAGGGATTCAGAGAACGCTAGAGAAGGATGAGGCCACTGAGCGACCTTGGCACTGGTCGACCTTGGCACACAGCAAGGCGCTGGTTACTTAGGGGATGGCTGAAGGGATCTGAGGGTGAGGAAGACATGCTGGACGGAAAGAGATCAGTGTACATTGTTCACATAAGCAAGCTAAAGCAACATGTTACTCGAAAAAGTCCGTTTCTTGCCTTTTCTTTATATGTTCATTCGACAAATGACTGTATTTATGTGCAAGGCTTTGGTTGGAGTCATTGATGTGACGGTTACAAATAAGGCTTGTGGTGACTCTCTTTGGGGGCTCACATTGATCCAGCCAGAGGATAAGGCCACAGATAATCGTAAGAGGATGTGAGGAGAGGGGAAGAATGTGATACACAGGATTTCTGGGTTCAGGTTATGACTGTCCTGGTCTCGGACATGTCATGTCACCTCTCAGTCTCATTGGATCCTTTTTCTTTAAGGATGCAAGTAGCATTCACTTCACAGATCTACTGTAAGGATGAAATCTGATTATGAATACAACACTTCATTCAGCTCCTAGCACACTGAAGGTGCTCAGTACATTGTCATTATTAATGGCGCCACACACTTCCTGAAGAGAAGCCAAAGTCTGGTTGGCTGAATTGACGCTCTTCCTGTATCCCTGCCCTTCCCCAGGCTCCTTGCCTCCAGATTGGTCTCTCTTACATGCCGTCCTGTGGCCCTGTGATCTCTGTCCAGAGCATGGAGGTGGTGTGTCCCAGTGGTCAAGAGCACACTGCCAGTGTGACCTTGACAAGTTCTGTCTTCACTTTTTGACACCATTTCATCATCTGAAAATGGGATTAATAATAATTTATTCATAGTAGTTTTGTTGTGAGATTTAAAATGATTAAATATGGGGGCTTCCCTGGTGGCACAGTGGTTGGGAATCTGCCTGCCAATGCAGGGGACGTGGGTTTGAGCCCTGGTCCGGGAAAATCCCACATGCCGCGGAGCAACTAAGCCTATGTGCCACAACCACTGAGCCTGTGCTCTAGAGCCCGCGAGCCACAACTACTGAAACCCATGTGCCTAGAGCCCGTGCTCTGCAACAAGAGAAGCCACCGCAGTGAGAAGTCCGCGCACCGCAATGAAGAGTGGCCCCCACCCCGCGCGCAGCAACGAAGACCCAACGCAGCCAAAAATAAACAAATAAAAAAATAATAAATTTAAAAAAAGATTAAATATGAAGGGCCTGGGGACCATGCTGGTACAGGGTAAATGCTGCTATTTTTAGCTCTAATTACTCTGATTACTATGTGATCCTGTCCCTCTGTTGCTTACATTCCCTCTGGGTGGCTCCTGATCATCTCTGTTCTCCTGATTTGGAGTCTGCCCATCTCTCTAGCGCATCACTCCTCAGGCTTTGCCTTTCAGCAGCTTTTTGCGGCACACGGGTCTCTCACTGTTGTGGCCTCTCCCGTTGCGGAGCACAGGCTCCGGACGCGCAGGCCCAGCGGCCATGGCTCATGGGCCCAGCCGCTCCGCGGCATGTGGGATCTTCCCAGACCGGGGCACAAACCTGTGTCCCCTGCATCGGCAGGCGGACTCTCAACCACTGCGCCACCAGGGAAGCCCGCTAATGAATTCTTTAGGGCTGTGTTTCTACCTCTTAAGATACTCCTACTCCACACCCCTACCCCCTTGAGGTCTGGTTCTGCAATGTTTTGCACATATCTTTTTCCTTGCACTTAACCTATTTTCTATTTTGTATCTCTCTCCCATGCATTCCTAGCGTGTTCTTCACATAAGGTAGACTCAATAAGTACTTGTTAATAAATGAATTAGAAGAGGAGCTTTCCTATTTTAAGTACAGTATCATATTGTCCCAATTATTTTTCAGTTAGTTAGAGGGAGCAAAATTTACCTTGTTAGTAAATTTTGAGGAGGGGAAGGTCAACATGAGGACTTTCTTGATAGGGGGCCCTTTGTCATCATAGAGCGCACAGGACCGGACAAGAACCACGGCAAACCTATAGTACCACCTGCCTCTGGTGGACCTTACAGTTTCAGCCATCTTGTTTGTGAAGGCAGTAGTTCTGTGTTTAGCTTGGTGATGGTAATATCAGCTATTTGGTATTTGATAATATTTTTCTAATGTTTGAAAAAAATTTTTTCTCGTTGTTTCGAAACTCCAGTGTATTGTCCTGGAAATAGCAACATTATCCAGTTGTGGACATGTGGACATGTACTCTCTATCTTTAGAGTACTATACATCAGTACCGTTTCAGTTAAGAGAGAATGCATAGGAGAAGGTAACACGGGCCACAAACAATGGATAGCTTTATTTATTTACTTTAAGAATTTGAAAGAAATAAAATGTGATATCTCAGCTTTCTATCTAAAGCGTATCAGTGACCCTTTAAAGAGCCTGTAGTTAGTTATATCTGATAAACACATAATGAGCTGAATTTTAAGGACTTTTTTCCCGTTATCCCCTGCAGCTTTGCCCTGTCAGATGAAGCATACAGATCCCTAAGAGATCAAGATAAAGACCAGTGTATTCTGATTACTGGGGAAAGCGGAGCAGGAAAAACAGGTAAGGCCACTGGACAACCTTACTTTCTCCTATAGAAGGGTAAACGCTGCACAGAATGACGATGGCAGAGCGGGTGGGTGGAGCCTTATTAGCATGACGCTCACAGGACTCATGCTGGGAAGGCTAGTGATTAGGATCCTGGAACGTTCTCCAGGAAGGACTTGCCTCATCTCTCACATGAAGGAGCAGGCACCTATCAAAAGGGTTCCAACCAATGTGGGAGTGTCTTTCTGGATTCTAGACCTTTCTGTTGCAGTTCCTGCGTACTTCAAGGTCTTTTACCTTCCCTCCAAGACACCAAGGTCTAGTGCGAGGTCTCACCACTTCCCTAAGAAATGCCAGACTGTTTGGGTTTGGAGATCCCACAACCACAGACTATCTCTCTGCTAAAAAGTGAGGGAGGGCGCCAGGAAAATGCTGGGTTTCACTGTAGAAAAGTCTTCCTCTGAAGCCTGAAGAATTGAGATTTTTGTACACATTTTTAGACAGGCTGGCAACCTCCCCATAAAACAACCCCTCAAGTGGGGAGGGAGTGTGCTTTTTTTTCCTTGTGCTTTTAATAAAAGCAATCTGTGCGATTGTCTTGAGTGAGAAAGTGATTTTACACATGGTGCCCAGCTACCTGGAAAACGTTCAAAAGAGCTGTGATCTCTGAGCCCAAACTTGGACAGGTTAGAACTGCTGTTGTCAGTAGGTTTCTTTGATGGAACTGATGAGTCCATGAAAGAGGAGGATAGTATTTTCATAACTGGTTCATCTGTAAGATGTTCTTGTTTTATAGATAAGACTCTGATCAGTGGTCATTTCTGCTAGTTTGCCAAAGTGGGATTTAAATGCTTCAACTTTACTTGGCTATTTAATTATCAGATTAATAACTTTGATTTCCTGATGCTCAAGAGAAGAAAATCCCCTGTGGATATTTCAGTCAACTGACTGAATTCATTTTGTTCGTTAGCCCTTAGTTAGATTTGTGTCTTTAAACTCTCCCTATCTGCGCTGAAATGGCTTTTCTTTCTATACCTATTTCTTCCTCCACTTTCTTAAGGAGTACCTCTTCCCTACCCCTCAAAGTAGCTGGAGAAAGAATGGCTAGATAAGATGTGTCCAGCTCCCTTCCCGGAGCCTTTGGAGACATAGTGCACTGTT